>NW_021703768.1:83209523-83298465 GCF_005190385.1 Monodon monoceros | reverse complement strand
CCTGTGTCCTCAAGTCCATCCTCTACAGAAAATTGACATCTTAACAATACTGAGTGTTCTGATGCCTGACCATGGTGTATCTATTTAGATCTTCTCTCCTGCAAGTTTGCTGAATTAATTTATTAGTTTTAGGAGGCTTTTGGCAGATTCCTTAGGATTTTTAACTACGTAATCATGTCAGCTGTGAATCAGGATGGTTTTACTTCTTTCTTCCCAGTCTGTATGCTTTTTATTTCTTTTTCTTGCTTTCTTGCACTGCCTAGGACCTCCAGTACAATGTTGAATAGGAGTTCTGAAAAGAGATATTCATTTATTTTTCCTGATTTTAGGTAGAAATCATTTAGCCTTTCACAATTAAGTATGTTAACTGCAGGGTTTTTGTGGATACTCTTTACCAGTTTGTAGATGTTCCCTTTTATTCTTAGTTGGTTGGGAATTTTTGTCATCAATGGTGTTGAATTTTATCAAGTGTTTCTTTTCCTGTATCCACTGAGACCATGATATGATTTTTCTTATTTATTCTATTAACATTATATATTGTGTTTTTTGATTTTTGGATGTTTAACCAACCTTGCATTCCTGGGATAAACCCTTATTGCTGGCCTATTATCTTTTTTTATAGATTGCTGGATTCAATTTGCCAAAATTTTGCTAAGAATTTTTTTTAATGAGAGTATTGGTCTGTGGTTTTCTTGGAATGTTTTTGTCTGTCTTTAGTATCAGGTTATACTGGCCTTATTAAATTAATTTGGCTGTGTTCCTTTCTCTTCTTTTTTCTGAAAGAGTTTATGTATGATTGGGTGCCTACACAAACTCTTTCAGAATTAGTTTGTCGATTTATTGCCTCTCTATATCAATATTAGTATCAGCTTTTTGCCTCTCAGCTCCAAACTCATCCTTTTTGCCTGCTCTGTGAAAATGGACCTGGGCCCTTTAAATATTTTTCTTTACTAGCTGTCACAATGTTAAATTTTATCAGTAGAAGGTACTGGAGAGCCATTACACAGGAAATTTTACTTCTTGGTTCCAGTGTGTTTGCTTGGCAAGCTCCTGCAGTGTATACAGGTTTCTCCATCATCAGGCTGTTGCAGTGCTTGCATCTTCTCCAGTATCACTCTGCTGTAGTGCATGGTATCCAGAAGCACTCAGTGGCTGGCAGCTTCCTTTGGCATTCCCCATGAAGAGCTTTCCCCAGCACATAGAAGAAGAACTACCACAAAGTTTTAGAGTATAGATTTCCTGCCAGTTTTGTTAGCATGGCACCACAGTGACTTCTTGGTCATTCAATAAGCCATGGCTATGCTCTCTTCAACAAGGTCTGAATTTTAGCCCTTCAGTGCTCCCTTTCAGCCCTGGGGGAGTGGTTGTTCCTTATATGGGCTATTTCTATATTCTTTAGCATTCTGTTTACATCTAACTAGCTAATGCCTTGTTACACGAATCTCCTGTTATAGTTAATAATTCTTTATACTAAACTTTTCTTGTTTAAATTACTGTGTGGTTTCTCTCTTCTGATTGGATTCAGACTGTTATGGAATTGGTATCAGGAGTAGTCCCAGAAGATATACTCATAAAGTTGTAATTTTAGGATTGGTTTTGTTATGCCTTTAATCTTGAGTGAAGTGCTGAGCTCTTTGCCAGTGGAAGATGGGTAGTAGTTCTTGGCATGTAGTGGTATCATAATTAATCAAGCTATCACCTATGCTTGATTGGGATGAAATGCCAAATGAAGCATGTACCTTGAAAGCCGAGTGGATGCTTAATTTACCTTATGGTAGTAATGATGACTATAAGGACTCTGGTGATGGATGGAATCTTTTGAATGCCCTTAAGCACTTATGAAGAGAAAATGACAAACTTAGGTTTGTTAACTCTCAGCTCAAGTTATAGTCTGAGAATTCAAGGGCTCCCATCAAAGCCCTGAAGTAAGCTCTCATTTCTTTTAACCACAGAACAGATATTTCTGGAAATCAAACACAAAATGTAAATGTATGTATTGATGAATTATAATGACAGTTGAATTCAAAATCTTGTCAAATTTGCCCTGTCTTCCCCTCTCTTATGTATTCAAGAAGAGTGTTAATTTTTCAGTCTGTTCAGTTTGTTACTTATTAGGACATAGTGGTAACTTCTAAGCTCTTTACATGTGGAACTGAACTGTGTGTAAGTATTTGTGTGGAATATATTTTCATTTCTCTGGATTTATACCTAGGAGTGAAATTGCTCAGTCATACGGTACCTCTACAGTTTAATTTTTAAGTGTGCTCTAGGTTTTCCATATATGTACTTCAGTGATTTGAAGAAGTTGCCTTTTATTCCTAGTTCATTGAGTGTTTTTATTATGAAAGGGGGTTAGATTTTGTCAAATGCTTTTTCTGCATTTTGATGTTCGTGTGGCTTTTATTTTTTATTATATTAATTTAGTGAATTACAATGATTCATTTTCATATATTGAATTGAAATTAAGGAGGCCTGTGGCTTTGGGCACTTAAATTTGGTGAAACATTCAAAATAATCATAGAGACAACCTATTTAAAGAGATTTGTCTTGTAAAGTATTTGTCAAAGAAAGATTCTCTGAATTGAGTATTTTGTCTGAAATATTTCATTACAAAAATATAACTGAAGACATTATTTAGCAGTGTTTTCTTTGAGCTTATGGGATACTTGCACACTTATAAAGAGTGTTTTTTCAATGAAAATATGATCTGTAGTAAAGAATCATTTGGAGGCTTTATGAACTTCAAATTTATTAACTATTATATTGGAGATGTCTAAGACCTCAGTCAGGCTAAATGATTCACTAGAAGGACTCAGAGAAAGATGTTATACTCATGATTTATTATAGTGAAAGGATACAGATTGAAATTAACAAAGGGAAAAGGCACATGAGACAAAGTCCAGAAAAAACCAGGCTAGGCTTCCACGTGTCCTTTTCCAGTGGAATTAATACTAGGGATATGCTTTATACTCCCAGCAACAACGTGTGATAACACATATGCAAAGAGTTGCCAGCCAAGGAAGAGTATGTGAGCCTTGGTGTCCAGGATTTTTGCTTTTGTTTTTGTTTTTGAGGGGGTGTCAGTCCTCTAGGCATGCAGCATCTGTGTGACTGACCTCAGCTACTCAGATTCTATTACTCCATCCCTCACACCCAACAAAAAAGGCATTCACCATAAATTATGTTGTTAACATAAACTGTCTGACCAAAATGGGACTGTGTGGCTCAAGGCCTCCAGCATATAAAAGCACTCTTATATGGTAGAATATTCCAAGGGCTCAGAGTCATCTCCCAGGAGCCAACCAAAGACCAGTCTTGAAGACAGGCCTTTTTTTGAGCAACCCAGGCTTGAGTTAACTCTTTACTGCAAAACTATAAAAAGCAATTCTGAATTACAATTAATTTTTTTTTTTTTTTTGCGGTACGCGGGCCTCTCACTGTTGTGGCCTCTCCCGTTGCGGAGCACAGGCTCCAGATGCGCAGGCTCAGCGGCCATGGCTCACGGGCCCAGCCACTCCATGGCATGTGGGATCCTCCCGGACCGGGGCATGAACCCGTGTCCCCTCCATCGGCAGGGGGACTCCCAACCACTGCGCCACCAAGGAAGCCCCTACAATTAATTTTATAAGAACAATTAGAGATAAGATCATATTAAAATATATTCTTCAGAAAAAATATGAATTAACATTTTATTAGAGGTAAGTATGGCTAAAAAATTGGTTAAAGTATCTGAGTGTGTAACGAGAATAATATTCCTTTATTTTGAAAATATCATGATACATAGTATAAAGATATTTTAAAAGTTTTTGACTAAATTATTAGCTTCACTAATGTAATAAAACTAGTTGGTTTATAAATTACAAAAATTATATGATTTTTTATGTAGTACTCCATACCAGGCATTGAACCAGGAAAAATACAAACAAAACAACCCTTAAAGATGGGAATCTGGAATTGGTTATCTGACCTGACTGGGCTTGAAAGCAATGAAAAAAGCAATATTTGTGCCTGTGGAAAATGGTACACTGGAAGTCAGTGGCATGTAGTTACTTAAAAGAGTTATTTAAAATGTTGCCTGGGATAAAGTTGTTACTAGAGGCAAGACTTTGGGAGACAAAGAGCTTCTGCAATTGAGTCCTATGGTGGAAGTTTTGACTACAGAGATTTTGGGGTTGATTGCTTCTCACTGCACTGAAAAATTCACAGAAAGAAAATGAGAAGTTTAGGGCATGATTAGAAATGCGTGAGCTTTTCTGATGGTTCTGTGAGAATCTTACCACTTTTAGGCACATACTGCATATTTGGAACAGTACCAACCCGTATTCACACTTTCAGAATTACAACATAAGTTGAATTCATAAATTTATGAGATCACTTATGTGAGAATTGGGGCATTGATTGGAGAAGAGTGGAACCCTGAGAATTGGGACAAAGGCATTTGGGTGGAATTCTGTGAATCCGACAACTGTAAACTCTGAAATCCTGAACCTCCTTTCCCAGTAGGACCAACTATTCCTGCTATGTCTCAAAAAGAAACAATTCCTTGCTTGGAGACCCTGAATTTACTTCACCTGAGTTAAGGGAATGCTGATTGCCCTCATGACCCACCCTACCATCCCTTATTGCTACTAGACTCATAGCTAGAATCAGATTCCAGCCTTCCCAGAATGACTAACATAAAATCTGTCCTGGGAGATAATATCTTATATACCCAAAATTTGCCTGCCACTTCAGTGATGTCTCTAGGGACCAATTGGTATGGAGTGTGCAGGGCTACCTCTTCTCAAACGAAGGACAAGTTTTTCATTTCTACCACCCACTACTAAGAAAAAACATAACCTTTGGTGAACCTGTGGTTTCTGAAGACGAAAGTCTGCTGTAGTATAATGCTATAGGAAGCATCATAGCCCTGAAAAACAGAGAAAAAAGGAAGTACTTCCAGTGGGCAAAACATTGGAGAGTACATCTGATTGTCTGTATTGCCTAGATACCAGGCTGCCTTTGACTAATGGTTTGACCATTTGGTGACTAGGAAAGGGTTGGGTAAGTGATATGTGTCTCTGAATGGGCAAAGTTATCCTATGTGAATGTTCACCAAAAGAAATCCATTGCAGAGGAAGCTCTCAGTAATGAAGTAGATAGACAACTATCCTGTGAATATTAATCAGCCTCTTTCCTCTGCCATTGTATGTCTTGTTCAGTGGGCTCGTATTTATAGTGACAATCACATCAAAGATAAGAGTTTATATGAGAGCTGAATGCAAGGCTTTATCTTCACCAGAGCTGATCTGGCTATTGCATTTCGGAGTGCCTGAATTGCCACCAGGAAAATTCAACACAATCCAGGAAATAACTCCATTCCCTAGTGAAACCAACCAGCTACCTGGAAACAGGTTGATTATGTTATCTGCTTCTACTATAGAGTGGGCAATAATTTCTCATCACTGAAATAGATATTTATTTTAGATCTGGGTTCTTCTTTTATCACCACAGTTCTGCCAGAACAACTATAATTGGACTTAATAAATGCCTCATACACCATCATAATCATCTTATGTAGTATCACATTGCTTTTAATGAAGGAACTCGTTTTACAGCAAAAGTACATCAGGAAGTTCATGTTCATGGAATTCACTGGTCTTACTACAGAGTTCAATAACCAGAAACTCTTGGCGTTGTAGATAATTTTAATGTCCTATTGAAGACTCAGATAAGGCTTCAGCTAGGAGACAGCAATCAAAAGTTTGGGTACTGTCCTGTAGAGTGAGGCATATGCTTTATGATAGTAACCTATATATGTTATCTGAAATCAAGAGGAACAAGAGAGGGTGAATTTTGGAAGGAGGAAGTTATAAATATCAACTGTAGTCTAATAACCATTTAGAGACATAAAAACTGTAGCAACTATGCATTTTTCTCTTGTTTTAAGTGTACGCACACACAAACATATATACATTTGTGTGTGTATGTATTTCAATTTTTAATTTTTTTCTCTTCCTCTTTCCCTTACTATTTTATAGAAGAGAATTGTGGAAGATAACTTTACAAATTTGTCTCTACGGAATATTCCTAAATTGGAAGAGGAATTAATACCCCAACCCCAGAGACGGACACAGTTACTGACAGGACATTCTTTGCCTTGGCCAGTATCCTCCTTGGCCACATTTAAAATGAGAGTTGACAAAGTGAGAGAGTGGCATGGACATATATATATACTACCAGACGTAAAATAGATAGCTAGTGGGAAGCAGCCGCATAGCACAGGGAGATCAGCTTGGTGCTTTGTGACCACCTAGAGGGGTGGGATAGGGAGGGTGGGAGGGAGGGAGACGCAAGAGGGAAGAGATATGGGAACATATGTATATGTGTAACTGATTCACTTTGTTATAAAGCAGAAACTAACACACCATTGTAAAGCAATTATACTCCAATAAAGATGTTAAAAAAAAATGAGAGTTGAAGAAAGTGTTTTTAGGTGCAGCAAAGTTTCTATATCTTGTTTCTTGCTGGTTTTGGTCTGTTAAACTGCTGTGGTTCTGGGTCTGATTATCATTTCTTCTGCAATACAGTTCCCTCACAGATTTAGTTAGGCCTACATCTTTGCTTAATTATTTATTTACTTATACCATTTATACCTTACAATTTAATTTTTATGTTAAAGAAAACCCATTCAGGTTTGTGATTCAACTAGAAGAAGGGTTAAAATTACCTTGAAATGGATATGGTGACTGATTGGACTATGTGTCTCCATTTTTGGGGAAAAAGTGTGAACATCTTTGTTTGTAAGAATGATAATCGCAACATGTTTGGCAGAAGCATGATTATGTTGCTATTAATTTGGTATGGAAGTTTAAATATGGGAAGAAGGGTGAAAATGTGTCCTAAGTAGTCCAGAGGGTGAACTCTTCAAGTTATTTGTTGGCCATGCACTCCATTGTTGCCATTCTGGACTCACCCCTATTTCCAAGGGGACTGGCAGCCTGTAAACTACATTTACCAGGCTTCCTTGCCAGCTGGCTTCCACTTAGGTGTTGCCAGTAAGAGGCTGTGGCAGTACATTTGAAAAAGGGGCAATGGGAAGCCTCTCTTTTCTCTCTCTATTCTGGTGATGATTTTGGCAGCAGCAGCAATACTGGGTAAGTGAAGGCTCCTGGATTTATAGGTAGGAATAAATAAAACTCCATCAGCAACAACAGTGGATGATGCAGCAGTACAGTGTTCATGGGCACTGGCTCAAGCAGCTGCAAGAGCAGCAGAAACAGCAGGTGACTATGAGGTAGCTAAATTTCATAGCATTAATAGGTGTGTGGGTCCTGGCTTCCTACAAAGAGGTAGTGATTGCAGTTCCAACAGCAGTAGCAGCAGCAGTAGCTGTCACTACTCCAGCAACTTTAGTGGCATTTATATCATGAGTTTTGGTGTGTTTGTTTTTGGTACGCGGGCCTCTCACTGCTGTGGCCTCTCCCGTTGTGGAGCACAGGCTCCGGACGCGCAGGTTCAGCGGCCATGGCTCACGGGCCCAGCCACTCCGCGGCATGTGGGATCCTCCCGGACTGGGGCACGAACCCGTGTCCCCTGCATCGGCAGGCGGACTCTCACCCACTGCGCCACCAGGGAAGCCCTATCATGAGCTTTGATTAGTAACTATTTTTTCTTTTCACTCCAACAAATGTATTACTTTTGTAACCAACACCGATATCAATTTCTTTCTGTTTCAAATATTTAGTATGTTTATTTTTCCCAGTTGGATGCTTAGTTATAGAAATACACATATATGATACCATTTACTTACTGTTCAAGAACATGACAAATGATACTCTATATTGTTAAAGGATGTATATATACATTGTCAAAAAAGTGTTAAAACGGCTCAGAAATGGTAAACTCCAAATATTGGATATGGGTTATAGAGTGAGAGAGAAGAATGTGTTTAGGGAGTGCATGTTGGGTTTCAACTATTTTGTTAATGTTTTATTTCCTATTCTAGATGGGAGATAAGCAAATATTCATTAGATTGTTATTTATTCATTTTTTAATAATTGAAACATAATACATTAAAATAAAGATCAGTACTGAGATGATTAAAAAGAGCATATTCTTCAGTATATTACTCATAAATATAGTTTAAAAATAGTTACAAAAATTCAATTAGCAAATATTTCATAGCGGTTAAGACCTATTAGTGTTTTAGAAAAGGAACTATTACGTATTTATAGATCTTAAACATTCAGAGTAATGTAAAATAAACTTAAGTCATTGCAAATTGTTTTGTTTTTCAGTGATTATAATGATGATCTATTTTGTCTTTATAAAGATAATTTAATGCATATTATTGCTTTCTTTTTTTCTTTTTACATTTTAGGTATTGTGTTTGGTCTTGTAGATCTGAGCACTGACGATTTTCAGAAGGAGAATCATCTGAAAACCACTGAGAATTTAGTGCTGTCATTGACCTATGATATTTCATCTTGCCTGGTAGTAGTGTTTATAGCATATTATGGAGGGAAAGGAAACATACTAGGATGGATTACAGTTTCCTCCTTTTTAGTAGGATCTGGATCACTTTTATTTGCTTTTCCATACTTTAGTGGCGGAAATTATAAAATCACGGTAGAAACTGAAGGTAAGATTTTAAAAGATACTATCATACATCAAATCATTATTCATTTAAGCCATTGGCTCTAGGAACTTAAAATAGACTGTGATATTTATGTGTATGTACATTCATTCATCTGTATCTACTTATATGATCAAGTTTATTAAGCTAACTAATGGTAGCTCCCTGGTAACATGTGTGTCATTCTCCCATCTTCTCATGATCATATACCCTTTCATCTAAGAGATGGGCCTAGTAAGATGAAAGAATATTTTGGATGATATTTGGGATAATTATTTTGTGAAATTGGTTTTCTTTTATCAATTTTCATATATATTATAAATCTTTTGACTTATGTCTTCCACAGTATACTTAAATTGATCCCTTTATTTTGACCTTAGCACACATATACACAAGTACAAAGGCAAAGATAACCAAACTTACACAGACACACACAAAAAGTCAGAACTTTTCTAACTACTTCTGCCATTTCAAAATGGGTGCTGCCCTTTGACACAGGACTTCGAATCTGGAAAGATTGGAGGCTTCTTTGCTTTCTTCATTGTTTTTTTTTGATTTATTCCACAATTTTTTGCTACTCCCAGTAGATAAAAAGGCTATTTGAAGTCCATAGCACTATTTCTGACACTTTTGTGTCAGGGACTTTCTTGTTATGCATAGGCTTATAAAAGTGTTGGAATGCATTTAACAGTTCTGGAAACTTTAAACTGGACTTTAGCAAGAAATGATGGAAAAGGCATGAGGATGTCTCTATATGTGTGTATGTGTGTATATACATTTTTATGATGTTTAAAAGTGTGATGTGTGTTTATGCTGTGTGTTTACAATGTAAGTAAAAATAGTTCATATTAAATATAATTTATATAAGATATTTAGCTATATATACTATGTAATTCATATTATAAATAATATACTGATATGTATATGATATATATCATATAATTTATGAAATCTATAATATTCACATATATTTATGTTTATTATATTTGTAGACTATATGTAGAATAAATACATTTATTAATTTATAGAATATATTTGTAATATATTTATTATATTTGTATAATGGACAGCTAATTGAATTAGAAGATGACTTATGGGAAGAAAGGAATGGATAACACTTTACTCCTATTCTTCCCTTAACCCTTATCTGGTGAGAAAGGGTGAAAAGTTAGGAAGCACTGCTTGAGACATTAAAAATGCTGCTTGATGAGTACTCTAGAGTAATGAGAGTAGAAATAGTACAGTCTTTCTTCCTTTGTGTTTTCTTTATAGTATCTAGATTCTAGATATTTTATTTTCTGCTTGTGATTAGGAACGTGTAATTTATCTAATAACAACCATTCAGTGTATTTACTGGGTAACCCTCTGCTTGTTGTTAGAGAAGCAGAAATAGAGTAAATAAATGGTCTTTGCAGGTAGAAGTGCTTATTTCATACACACATCTATGCAGATATTTCACTCATTTTGTTGAAAAGTTTAGTTCTTACATAACTAATTTTCTACTCTATGTACATACTTCAGTTTATGTATGTATATATTTTTAATTTCTGTATTTTTTTCTTTCATCCTTTTTTTTGGGGGGGTCCTTCTCTTATTCTTTTCTGAATATCTCTCCTATTCTATTCTCTATTTTCCCCAGTTACCTGCCATACCCATCTTCCTGTATGACTGGCCTGAACCTTGGAGCAGTCCATTTATCACCACCTTACACTCCCTTTCTCTGCCCCCTCTACCCCATCTCAGTTTTCTGTACTAATGACAAATTGGTCTTCAGTCCCTATGTGTCAACTAACATGTAGAAATGATAGTAAACCAAATCCTTGAGAAGTTAAAACTAATTTTCTCCTCTAGTTCATGCAAACAGTTGTATCACACTCTGATCTTTAGTTTCTAGATCTCTGCATATAATTGAACACCCGACATATCCATGGTTGCGGTGCAGTGTCACGTTACTAAGAACTTACTAAATATCTGTTATCTCACTGTCTGATTATATCCACTAATTCTTCTAACTCACTCATATAACAGAAACATCAGTTCTTTCCTTTCATTGGAACCTTTAGTGTATTGACATCTACTTTCTCCCTTTATCAGATTCTCCTTGTTGTTATTTTCTTTCATTTGTAGCTTATTTTATGTTCCTTAATATGACATGTTAGAATATTTCAGACATACTCTAATCATTATACTAAGCTCTCTGTCCCATTGTCCTTTCTTGTTCCTGGTCTGGAAAACTTTTGATCCAACCATATACCTTTCTTTTATATCTATATCTGGGCTGCTGATGAGTGTTTTAGAGAAAAATCACACAAGAGGACAGCTTAGTCCCACAATGAATTTGTTACTTTCAACCTCAGTTATACTTTCAAATGGATCCATTCCCCTGATTTTTTTTTTCAGTTCCCTTCTATAATTCACAACAAAGATTTTTGATTTTCCTCGTGTCTTAGTTAGTTTGGGCTGCTATAACAAAAATATCATAGACTGGTTGGTTTAAAAAACAGAAATTTATTTCTCACTGCTCTGAAGGCTGAGAGTCCAAGATCCGAGTGCCCTTCTTCACTTTAAAAAATCCCTTGTTTGGACTATAATTTCAAGAAGGGCACTAAAAGATTAGTTTTATCCTACTGGTAGAAGACATTTGTTTTCAAATGTTGGGCAGCAGGAATCTCAGGACCATGATCCTTAGGAGAAGGGAAACAAGTTGAATGTTTTTTTTTCTAGAAGGAGACAAGAGTAGTAGATTAGGGACATACTTGACTATCAGGAGGGTGAAGGACCTACCTGAGTTTAATAATCATGCATTCAAAGTGAGATTTGCATCATTGTGTGTTTCCCTCCAGCCTCATTCAACTTTGAAAGCGTAGGTGTAGAGTAGGGAGAAGAGTTTAATTTGACCAGGGCTGAAGTTTTACTAAGGGATTGCATGATATGAAAGAGAACAAAGGATTTAAAAGTGTTAAGATGATAATGAGAGAAGTAAGGAGATGAAGGGGACATTGAGATCATGAAAAGGAGCAGGATCAATGGATTGATTATAGATCTTGGTGAGTTTTAAGGATTGTAGCAGCTGGGTTGCTAGAAGGAGTGATCTGGAAAAATAGAGAGAGTTTGAGTGTAGGATGCTTACAATTAAGGAAGGCTTGTAGTTATTGTTTCCGAAAGTTTAAAATGAGTAACTAGGGTAAGTGGAACACAAGTACATGAACGGAGAGGAGTTCAAGGAACTAAGAAGCTAGGGTGTTGGAAATATCAGATTGATACTGATATCACCACAAGTTAACATGTCTATGTAAAATTGAATCAGTATTTTGGATCACAATTCTAGAGACCTCCTCCCATTTGACGTGGGATCAAGTTTCATTCTCTGTGGATACTGAACCACCTGAAAATTTCCATTTGTGTATTATTTTGCAGTCTATACTATTACCAGTTTTCCACTAATATTTTAAGAGCATTTGTTAAATTCCAATCAAAATAGACACAGTCAGAATGATCTAATTAGCATTACCTGGATCTACCAATCTAATGACAAATGTAATTCCAACAAACATTTATTTACTATTGATTTACAACCATGTAAATTTGAAAAAGCATAAGAAATACACTGTCACCTAAAGGAGTTTAAAATCTAGTACATTACCATATAATGACCAACAGAGAGAAAATTTTATTGTATAATGCCTTGTCTTTATGCACCTGTATTCTAGAAGTTAGTGGGTCTAAAATGGGAAACTATTTAGTAACACGAAGTTAATGTGAAGATTGCTGAAGAAGTGGATCTAGAACTAAACTCAGAAGGTAATCTTTAGTAATTCAGATAATTTAGGACATTAGAAATACTTTTACCCTGGGGTCAAAACTCAGGGGTACCAGATGTCAAATTTAAGAGGAATATGTGTGTATGTGTGTGTATATACATATATACATATATGTATGTATATACTTATGCACACATAAGTATATATATACATATAATTATGCATACACATTTATATTGGGTTTATAATATGTGCATATTTTCCAGTATTCCCACAAATTTTCTTTTATCGTTGCTTTTTTTCTGAGAACTTGATTGATTATAGAACTACTACATTCAATATACATGAGTGTTAACTAAAATAAAAGCATAATGGTGGAAATAGCTTATAAAAGGTAAAACATTTCATAGAAGATACTGCGTATTTGTTGTATGTTTAACTTTTGACTCATTTTACAAAAATATAATTATCTTTTCAAAAGATACTTGCCAAGAAATGAAGATGGTCAAAGCTTGCAAGAAAGCTTCATTATCATTCCAATCAAAATATATGACGTTCTTCATCCTTGGGCAGAGTGTGCAGGGAATAGCAGCTATACCTCTTTATGTCCTTGGAATAACCTTTATTTATAACAGCGTTGCCACACACTCAGCTGGTATTTATCTAGGCAAGTTATTTCCCCTTCTAATATGATTTTTATATATTTTCATCCTATCAGCCTATTTAGGCTGCAGTTCATTTCACTGGGAAAAAAAATCTCAAATTACCAGATTAAATTGCTCAAGTAGTTGTATGTTTTAACTTTAAGGATACAGTGGGGTATCACTTCTCGGCCTTTTGGCTAATATCAAGGATATAGTGGGATGTTGCTGCCATAATGTCCATAAGGGAATAGAAACATTGTTTATGCTTGCTTAGAGCAAGATTCAGTGTGGTGCTGAAATAATCATTACTAAGCTCTTTACGTACATTAACACAATCGTTTTGGGGAGCTTTGATTTTTTTTTTTTTTTTTTTTTTTTTTGCGGTATGCGGGCCTCTCACTGCTGTGGCCTCTCCCATTGCGGAGCACAGGCTCCGGACGCGCAGGCTCAGCGGCAATGGCTCACGGGCCCAGCCGCTCAGCGGCACGTGGGATCCTCCTGGACCGGGACACGAACCCGTGTCCCCTGCATCGGCAGGCGGACTCTCAATCACTGTGCCACCAGGGAAGCCCAGCTTTGATATTTTGAAGTTAATGAAAACATAATCTGATTCATCCTATCAAGGAGAGGAGTGATGTGCTATTTAATTAGCTACAGTGTAGTATCCTCTATTTATAATATTTCATGCTAGTGTACTGCACAATAAGTAGCCCTGGGGTACAGTAATCTGTACCTCTCTATATTGTAATAGCTTCTGGTCCTGGTAGATCATCTACTTATACAGGGTTATCTATCATTTTTGGAAAAAAATTTAAAGTTGTTTTTACATACTTATTGTGAAGGTGACTTAACAGAAAGTAACATTTTTCACCAAAATAATAATTTTTCCACCAGAGGTAAGGAAAGTCATATCAATGAACTAAAATAGATAATATTCATATTTATGTTTGTTTTTAGAAAAAAAAAATTGTAGCCATTCATTACCGTTGGCTGATGGTGGCAACAAATCTGTTTGTTTTACTTTTGATTCATTGAATAGCAGTTAAAACACATGTATACACTACAGAGAGTAGCTTACTTTATTGCTACCTCCTGCCACCCTGGCAGCTAAAGTGAAGGATGCAAAGGTGATGTTTATGTTAAAGTATCATCTTGCTTTAGTACCACAAATTAAATTGAAATAAGACCCGTTGAATTTGTATTAAATATATGTATATTTATTTATATTACATTAATATATAGATTAAATAAGGTATAGTGAATTACAAAATTATCTGAGTTTTTCTAATATGTGCATTGAATAATATGTATGATGATAAATTTTATGTGTCACCTTGGCTAGGTTATGGCAACCAGTTGTTTGGTCAAACACCAGTCTAGATGTTTCTGTGATAATTTTTAGATGTGACTAATATTTACAATCAGTAGACTTTGAGTCAAGCAGATTACCCTTCATAATATGCGTGAGCCTCTTCTAATCAGTTAAAGCCTTTCAGAACAGACTGAGGTTTCCCAAAGAAGAAGCAATTCTGTCTCCAGACTACAGTGTAGAAACTCTGCCTGAGTTTTCCCATGCTGCTGGCGTGCCCTGTAGATTTAATTATGGACTCAAGACTATAACATTAACTCTTACCTGGATTTCCAGCCTGCCAGCCTGCCCTACAAATTTGGATTTGCCAGCCCTACAATTTCATGAACCACTTCCTTAAAGTCTCTGCCTCGCTCTCTGACTCTCTGTCTCTCTGTTTCTGTCTCTCTGTTTCTCCCTCAATATCCTATTGGTTCTGTTTCTTTGGAGACTAATAGAATAGTCCATGAAGCTTTCAGAAATAATTCATTGCAGTGAGATAATTTTTATCTTTTTGCAACAAAGTTGGGTTATGTAGTTGTTTGATGTTCAGTTATCCATTTTATAGGCCTTGTGGAAGCTGCAGGAATACTCGGATATGCTTTGGGGTATGCAATAGGAGCACCCTTGATTAAGGCCTCTGTGAACAGTACTTTTGAGACAAGGTAGGCTGGGGTTTTTTTTTCTCTTTTTTTTCTGTTTTACATTGTATAAAATATTTATTGGATAGATACTGTAGCTTATAAATATATAATTTGTAATTACTATTTTAAAAATATGTAAATGTGACTGATATGCACATATGTATACATATAAATATATCTAAAATACACATTTTATCTTTGCTGTTTGAAATATAATTCAAAAAACAACTTATAATGACAACCATACTACTATTTCCACATATAGTTTTTTTTTAATTGAGGTATAAAACACATAGTGTAAAATTTACCATCCTAACCATTTTTAAGTGTATAATATAGTAATGTTAACTATATGCATATTGTTGTGTAACGTATCTCTAGAATTTTTTTGTCTTGCAAAACTGAAACTCTATATCCATTATACAACAACTTGCCATTTCTCCCTTACCCCCAAGCCCTGGCAGTGATTCTTCTACTTTTTGTTTCTAAGAGTTTGACTATTTTAGACACCTCATATAAGTGGAATCATGAAGTAATTGTCTTTTTATGACTGGCTTATTTCACTTAGCATAATGTCTACAACGTTCATCCATGTTGTAACATATAACAGTATCTCCTTCTGTTTTAAGGCTAAGTAATATTTCATTGTATGTATAAACCACATTTTCTTTATCTATTCATCTGTCAGTTGACCTTTAGGTTACTTCAACCTCCTCTTGGCTATTGTGAATAATGCTACAATTAACATAGGTGTGCAAATATCTCTTTGAGACTCTATTTTCAATATTTTTGGGATATATACCCAGAATTGTTAGATGGTATGGTATTTCTGTTTTTAATTTTTTTGAGGAACTTCCACATTGTTTTTTTTTTAACAGCCATCCTAATAGGTATGTATGAGGTGATATCTCATTGTGGTTTTGATTTTCATTTCCCTGATGATTAGTGATGTTGAGCATCCTATCACATACTTGTGGGCCATTCATATATCTTCTTTGAAGAAATATCTATTCAAGTCCATTGCATATTTTTAAAATCAGATTTTTGTTTTTGTTGAGTTGAGGCAGTTCTTTCTATATTCTGGATATTAGCCCTACTCCAGATACATGGTTTGCCAATATTTTCTCCCATTCTGTAGTTTTTCTGTTCACTCTGTTGATTGTTTCCTTTGCTGTGCAGTTTTTAAGTTTGACGTAGTCCCATTTTTCTAATTTTTTTTGTTGCCTGTGCTTTTGGTGTCATATCAAAAAATAATTGCCAAATCCAATGTCTTGGAGCTTTCTTTGTATGTTGTTTTCTGGGAGCTTTATTGTTGCAGGTTTTATGTTTAGATCTTTAATCCATTTTGAGTTATTTTTGTATATATTATAAGGAAAGGGTCCAACTTCATTCTTTTGCACATGAATATCCAGTTTTTCCAGCACCATTTATTGAAAAGATTATCCTTTCCCTGTTGTGTATTCTTTTCATCCTTGTAAAAGATTATTTGTCCATATTTATGAGAATATATTTCTGGGATCTTTATTCTGTTCCATTGTTCTATATATCTGTCTTTATATCAGTACCATACTGTTCTGATCACTATAGCTTTGTAATATATTTTGAAACCAGGAAGTGTGAAGCCTCTGTCTTTATTTTTCTTTCTTGGGATTGTTTTGACTATTTGGGATCTTTTGAAATTCCATATGAAATTTTAGGATTTTTTTTTCTATTTCTGCAAAAAATTCTGTTGAGGTTTTGATAGGGATTGCATTGAATCTGTAGACCACTTTGGGTATTAAGGGTATTTTAACAATATTGAGTCTTCAAATCCATGAACATGTATGTCTTTCCATTTATTTGTATCTTCTTTAATTCCTTCAGCAATGTTTTGAAGTTTTCAGTGTACAAGTCTTTGCCTTGCATGCTGCTCATTGTTAGTGTATAGAAACACACTTGATTTTTGTGTTGACTTTGTATCCTGCAACTTTGCTGAATTCATTTATTAGTTCTAACAGTTTTTTTCTTTGGAGTCTTTAGCATTTTCTAAATAGAAGATCATGTCATCTGCAAACAGAGGTAATTTTACCTCTTCCTTTCCAATATGGATGCCTTTTATTTCTTTCTCTTGCCTGATTGTTCTGGCTAGAATATCCAGTACTATGTTGAATAGAAGTGTTAAAAATAGGTAGGTGTCTTTGCCTTGTTCCAGATATTAGAGGGAGAGCTTTCAGTTTTTCACCATTGAGTGCAGTGTTAGCAGTGGGCTTTTCATATATGGCTGTTATTATGTTGGGTAATTTCCTTCTATTATCAGTTTGTTGAGTGTTTTTACAATGAAAGGGTGCTAAATTTTGTTGAATGCTTTTTCTGCATCGAGATGATCATGTGCTTTTGTCCTTCATTCTGTTAATGGGGTAAATCACATTAACTGATTTTCATATGTTGAACCATTCTTGTATTCCAGAATAAATCTCACTTGGTTATGATGTATGATTCTCTTAATATGTTGTTGAATTTGGTTTGCTAGTATTTTGTTGATGACTTTTGCATCATTATTCATCAGGGATATTAGTGTGTAGTTTCCTTGTAGTACTTTGTCTGATTTTGTTTTCAGGGTAATGCTGACCTCATGGAATGAGTTTGGAAGTATTCTTACCTCTTAATTTTTTTGGGAAAGTTTGAGAAGGATTGTTATTACTTCTTCTTTAAGTGTTTGGTGGTACTCTCCAGTGAAGCCATTTGGTCCTGGGATTTTCTTTGTTGGGAGGTTTTTTTTTTTTTTTTTGCGGTATGTGGGCCTCTCACTGTTGTGGCCTCTCCCATTGAGGAGCACAGGCTCCGGACGCACAGGCTCAGCGGCCATGGCTCACAGGCCCAGCCGCTCTGCGGCATATGGGATCTTCCTGGACCAGGGCACGAACCCGTGTCCCCTGCATCGGCAGGCGGACTCTCAACCACTGCGCCACCAGGGAAGCCCTGTTGGGAGGTTTTTGATTACTGATTTGCTCTCCTTATTGGTTCTGTGTCTGTTTAGATATTTTATTTTTTCATGATTCAGTCTTCATAGGTTATATGTCTCTAGAAATTTTTCCATTTATTCTAGGTTATCCAACTTGTTGGCATAAAATTGTTCATAGTAGTTTCTTATGATCCTTTCTTATTTCTGTGACATCAGTTGTAATATCTTCTCTTTCATTTCTGATTTTTGTTATTTGAGTCTTTTTCTTGGTCTAAAGGTTTGTCAATTTTGTTGATTTTTAAAAAAAAATCAACTCTTAATTTAATTGATTTTCCCTATTGTTTTTCCATTCTATGTTTCATTTATTTCTTCTCTAGTCTTTACTATTTCCTTCTTTTTGCTATATAAGTATGTATTTTTAAAAATTAATTAATTTATTTATTTTTGGCTGCGTTGGGTCTTCGTTGCTGCACACAGGCTTTCTCTAGTTGCAGCGAGCGGGGGCTACTCTTTGTTGTGGTGCGCAAGCTTCTCATTGCACTGGCTTCTCTTGTTGCGGAGCACAGGCTCTAGGTAGTTGTGGCTCACGAGCTCTAGAGCGCAGGGTCAGTAGTTGTGGCGCACGGGCTTAGTTGCACCAAGGCATGTGGGATCTTCCCGGACCAGGGCTTGAACCTGTATCCCCTGCATTGGCGGGTGGATTCTTAAACACTGTGCTACCAGGGAAGTCCCTAAATATGTATTTTTTAAGTTATATTTAATTATGTATTGGGAAGTGGTACTATAAGTGACTTATTGCCTTTTTTAGTTCTCTCATTAAGATGATGGAGTTAATGAAGGAGATAAAAATCTACCACTGCAAGAAAACAGAAAGGTCCACCCTCCATTTCTGAAACTCTGGTTTTATATAAACGTAGAACTAATTAAAACTGAGGTACAGAAGCCAACTAGCTCCTCTTATTTATTGCCAACTTGCCAACTATTTCCATAGTTATTTATTGCTACAGATCGTATGTGGAAGCTCTCCTCCTAGCTCCCCTGCCAGCTCATCTGGGTTCTTACTTAGCCATAGTGAAGTTTTGGTAGCTGGAAGGGGCAGGGTGGGTGGGCAGATAAAGTATCAGAGAATATGTGTTGGATGTATTTTTTTTGACTCTCTAAATTCACTTCCACCTTTCTAAAACCTTCTCTAGTCTCTTTTCTTCCCCAGCAGGCTATATTGAGAGCCTCAACATAATCCCTTGAACTCTGGATTTCAGTTGGATTTGGCCAATGAGAGGCACTGGAAAATGAGAGGGCAGGGGCAAATTAAGGCTAGGGTATTATCCTTCCAGTTTCTGCAGGGGTTGTATCCAGATTGGCTGTATTCCTATTCTGAAGATGACGCCTCCTTTGAGGCTTCCTTTTCCATTTATTACGCACTGTTCCACTTGACATTAAGGCTTGTCATAACAGTTTGCTACTGTACTGCTGACCCCATAATTTTGTGCTGTACCCTGTTCATTTCCCTAAACTCTGCCCACATCACTGGAAATAGTCTTCTTGTCCCTCTCTCTTCAAATTATCTCAGATGAGTACACCATCTGTTTCCTATCAGCATCCTGACTGATACTAAAAATAGTATCAGAAGTAGCTTTAGGATTCCAGAACTAGGTTGCATATTTGTATGCACAGATAACCTCCTTGCTGGGAGTAAATTGAAGATAGTTACTAAAATGATCATAGGTTGTAGGATGGGATTAAGTTCAGGGAGGGCAAGACTAGGAAATTAAATAGTTGTAGCATTTAATCACTGGAGGGACAGAAGTTATTTTAAGAGTTCTGGGTCATACGGCTTCTTTTAACAATACTAGAAAATATTCCCAGGGAAAAGGAAACATTTAATTGTGTGAATATTAAGTTCTCTCATTGAGATGAGAAAGGGGATGGCCACTATATTACAACTCCACTCAACAGTGGCCTTGAAATCAGGAGATCATTCTAGTGAGTAGAACTTCAGGCTGGTTGTCCACTTAGCATAGAAGGAGGGATGGCCTGAGGTATAAATTTATACTAATTTATGGTTGTGTAGCCAAGGACTTAGAAAAAGATTTTTAAAAAAAAAGGTAACCAGGAGGATATGTGGATGAAACTCTTAGAACTGGCACATGAAAAGGGTATGTACTTTGGAAGAGGCTCTTTAATCAGCTGGACAAGATGTCTCATCCTGTTAATGTTAGCCAGCCTCTCTCTTTTCTTTTCTAACCACCCTAATTCTTCCTCAATAAGCTCATGTGAAAAGTGGCCATGGTGACAGTAATGGTGAGTTTGCATGAGTGCAGTAACATGGACTTCTTCACACTAAGGACAATCTCTCAACAAGAATATTTACTAGGATATGAGTATTCCTACTGCTGAGTATCCAATTCATCAGTAGTAGAGGTCAACCCTGAGTTCCCGATATGACACATTCACTGGGAGACAAGCTGTCATCAGGTTGATTACTTTGTTATTAGGTTGGCCCTCTTTTAACATAGAGATTTGTCTTTATAGGGAAAGATACTTATTCTAGGCAGGAATTTTTCTTCTGTACTGTCTTAGTCCATTTGGGCAGCTGTAACAGAAATATTATACACTGGGCTTACAAAAACAGAAATTTACTTCTTGCAGTTCTGTATGCTGGGAAGTCCAAGATCAAGGTGCTGGCAAATTCAGTGTCTGGTGAGATCTTGCTTCCTGGTGTCCTTGCTTCTCCCTGTGTCCTTACATGGATGAAGGGGCAAGAAGTCTATCTGGGGTCATTAATCACATTCATGCAGACTCTACCCTCATGACCTAATCACCTCCTAAAGGCCCCACTTCCTAATACCATTACATTGATACAAAATAATGTCACAGCTGAGAAAATCCCCCACAAAATTATGGCCTGAGCATTACTGGAGACAAAGGATGTTGAAACTGCAAAAGAACTGTGAGTAAAAAAGGAAAAATCAACAAATCCCAGCAGAGGATCCTTCACATTTCCATCTCACCCTGCCCACTGCAAGGCTTTGTAGTTTGCAAAGGCCAACCAAGAAAAACCACAGGGAAGAAAGAAGACAAAGTTCTATCAAAGCATGATTAGGTATGATCACTAGAAGGGTAATACACACTCAATCTGAGAGTTCAGAGAAGGGACTATAAGAAAAAGATTACCAAGTATATGTGATTTAAAGGGTCACATACCCAGATACAGTGTTAGTTGTGCAACTTAAAGGGCCAGGCTTATCCTAAAGAATTGGGCACATGATTTAAAGGGGCAGGAATGATTTCAAAAAAGAGATGAGATTTAGAGTGATGTCTTCTAAATGCATAGCTTCTGTTGGAGAAACAAGTTTAAAAGGAACAGAGAATTACTCTTCGCCACCTGTATGGACAGGGGAAAAGTGGGGAAAGGAAAAAATTTAGTATCCTGCAGGACAAAAGAGAACCACATAATTGGAGAACTCACAACCACTCAATTTCAGCAAAACAATAACAAATTAACAGAAAATGCTCTTTCTTGCTCTGTTTAATCATGGCTTTGTTTGTATTAAAATATACAAAGTTGAAAATTTTCATTTTCTCTATTAAAGTGTTGAAGACAGTGATGATAATGAACGCTGGCAGCAGAGTTGGTGGATTCATTTTGTTATTATTGCAGTTATTGCATGGTCTACATTAATACCATTTTCATGCTTTCCACATGGTATTCGAGGTGACTATAAAAATATAATTCATTAAATTGAAGGACAGTATATTCTTCATCCCTACCAATTCTCAGAATATGGCTGAACTGCATTTCTTTCTGTGTACATTTCGTTCTGTCATGGACATACAGTGACATGTGCTAGTATTATTTGAACAAATAAAGCCGCATGTAGCCAAGTATTATTTATGTACCAGACTTTCATTAGTACATATTCTTGCTTCTTGTCATTCCTCTTTAAAAATGCTTTATATCTAAAATTCAGAAGTTTTCTTAAAGAAAGAAGCATATTTAAACCTATTTACCTATCATGATTTAAGTCATGTATTACCCCATAGAATTGTTGTAAGATAGAGTAATAACTATTAAAATTCTTTTGGAAACACTAAAATATACATGTAACGTTAGAGAAATCAAATACTCTCCTAATGGTAGTACACTTCATTGGCACAAAATATTTTTAGTAATATCAAAGTTTGTGCTTTTATATTTTAGGTCTGTGCTGTCAAATGCTGTAGTCACCATATGTGGCTATTTAAGTTTTAAATTAAATTAAAAATCCATTTACTCAGTAGTAGGAGCTACATTTCAAGTATTTAACAGCCACAGTACAGCTAATGGCTACAGTGCTGGAGAGTACAGATATGGGAAATTTTCCTTATCACAGAATTTTCTTTAGGACAGCACTGTTTTAGAAGAATGTGCCTTTTAGTTAGATTGACTTTAGCATGTTCAAAAACAGCTCACTTGCCATTTCAAGACAAACTGGGTGTATTGGGATGTGTATGTATGTTTATAATATGTGTTTTAGTTATTTGAACATGTCATAAGATTCTTTTACTTGTTAACATATAGGCACAGCGAGGATAAAAGCCGGAGAACGTAAACAGCCTCATTTGTTGGACAGAGATCAAACAAAAGATCAGGAGTTTGGAGCTAGTGTCAAGGATTTATTTGCTACTTTTGGGGTAAAGTAAAATTTTACATAAACAAGCAAATTAAATTGACATGTACAATTCTTTTGTAGTGGATTTAAGAAAATAACTATAAAGTATTCAGCTTAAATCTGAGTGGAACTTTTGAAGTCTTAATTAACCTATTCATTTTATAGGTAATGGAAAATAGAACCCATTTCACCTAACTGGCATCACCAAGAACTTGGTTAGTGTCAAAGACTGGTACCAAGTATTTTTCTTTCTTCTATTGCTTTTAATTTGACTTTTATATTATATTGAGTTTATTTTCTCCCTGCATAAATAAATAAGCCATTTAATAAGATGACAAAGGGGGCTTCCCTGGTGGTGCAGTGGTTAAGAATCCTCCTGCCAATGCAGAGGACATGGGTTCAATCCCTGGTCTGGGAAGATCCTACATGCCATGGGGCAACTAAGCCCAGGCACCACAACTGCTGAGCCTGCACTTTAGAGCCCGCGAGCCACAACTACTGAAGCCCTTGGGCTTAGAGCCTGTGCTCTGCAACAAGAGAAAGCCACTGCAATGAGAAGCTGTGTACCGCAATGAAGACCCAACACAGCCAAAAATAAATAAATTAATTTAAAAAAAACGACAGAGGTATTAACATTATCTTTTTACTATATTTAAATAACTTAGAAAAGAACTTTAGAAGTTAACAAATCTTCTCACAAACATCTTTTTTTTTTTCATTTAGAAATGTTTATCTTTATTTCAGAATGACCTATAGGAAGGACCTTACCCAGATAAAGGTCCTGTCAGCCCTTCTCACAGGTTATGACTGAGTTTTGCTTCTATGGACCCACCAGTCAAAGCAGCAAAACTAATGAACATCTTATTTTATGGAAAATAATCTCATCTCAGTATCAAATGGAGAAGAACTCTTCATTTTCTGGGTGAGAAACACAGCCTACAGTACAGACATAGTGGGGTTAAAAAAAACCAACTTCTAGTGATTCTTTATTCAATTTGGTTTTTCTTTTCCTATTCATAACTTCATCCTTTATGTTGTCTGAAGAACTGTGTTTCTCACATGTAGGTTTTATCAAGTCATTTTCCACAGTACTTGGCAGGTGAATTTCACACTCTTTCACTGGGACTTTGAAGACCCTTCACAATACCATCAACTGAATTTTCCTACCTCATCTCAGAAATTTATCCTTATCTCCCCCACTTGCTCTTTCCTGGACATATTGGGTACTTTTATTATTCTCTACCTTTGTAGATGTAAATCTCTCTACTTCAAATGTTCTCTCTCTTCTCCATTTGAGAAAAGCTCTTTGTCAAATCTTACCTTACATTCCTAGGCAAAATGAGTTTCTCTCTCCTTAATGCTTTCATAGATGTTTGTTCAAAATATCATATCATGTAAATGTATATATTGGATGTGTACAGATAGTACTTTTTATTATAATAGTTTAATTCTTCTTAAAATGAATAGATTTGTTGTATAAAATCAGAAATTTTGTTTACTTGTTTTCATTCAAACACAAAAGTGTTTATTTTTTATCAAATCATGAACTCTTCCCAGTAATGAATTATATTTCATTCAGATTTTTATTTAATTTTAATTTTTACAAAATATTTCGTGTGTATATTTTAACAGTACTGAAATAAGTTGGGTATAACTTTTTCACATTGTTAAAAATTAAAATACAGTTGTTAAAATATACTTTTCAGAAAATTTAAACATGATTTTTTTTTTTAATTATTACCAGGCAAGAAACAAAAACAAGCCAATTCCAATATTTCTTTCTTGGAAATAGAGTGCTTTGATTGCTAGTGTTAGGATACAAAATAATATAATGTCCAGTTAACAGTCTTAGACTTCTAACACCTGTCTGGGTGGGTAACTAGAAGATATCTTAATCTTTTTAAAAGTTTATTAGAAAGGACTTCCAGAATGTCAGAGTGAGGAGCTTAGAAATTCTTAAGCTCCAAAAAGCAGTAATTGAAACTGGCAAAATTGTCAACAACCATTTCAAAACTCTGGAAATTAGGATTACACTTTGAAAATCACTGATTTATCAAAGATTTTTCTACTTACCCTAATTCTGAAAGCACAGTTACAGAGCAGGTTCTGCACATGTCGTTGGCTTGTAAACTTAGTTTCTGATAGGTGCCTGTTCTAGGAAGAAGGAAGGTTACACAAACGGTAAATCACCTTGTGATATTCCTAACATACTGCCACAAAGTGGCCAAGAGCAAAACAGTAGTCAAAATGAAGTTTCCTTGCTTTGAGCCCACCTGGACTTTATATAAACAATAATTTGAGGAATTCTCATTTTCATTTATCAAGTACAAATTGGTGTGTAATTTAAATGGAATAACTTGTTACTCTTTTAAAAAGTGAAACTATTTTTTTGTTACAACCTGATAGAACCATACCCATTTAATTTTTAAATGATTACAAGTTAACCGTTGTTGAAGCCCACCATTTAAAATGATTCTTAAATAGTTTTGGGGACGTTTATGTGCCTTAGTATCTCTTCTATAAAATAATGGTAATAGTAGTGCATATCTTATATACATACTTAGAATTAAACGTATTAATAGATGTAAGGTGCTTAGAACAGTGCCTGGCGCATAGTAGTACAATATAACGGATTGTTATTTTAGTTTTTCTTATTCATCTCTTTTTAATTGTGTAGTGTCACTGTGTTTGGTATTTGTATGGTCAGGCCTCTCCAGGTGGCTGTTCTCTGGCTCTCTGTACGTTCCTCTGCTCCACCAGTGCCTGCTTCACCTAAACCCTACTCACCTGACTGACCTTTCTACACACTTGCCCCAGGCCCAGCTAGTGATTATTCTTATCAAAGGGGCGGTGAGGGGTGTGCCGCTCTGCTAGTTTCCATGGTAACCTGGTGAGCCAACCTGACTCCCCCTATAACTGGCAGTCCCCGCCCCTCCTCCCCACCCCCGCACCCCCAGCAAAGCCTGCTGCCATGTCTTGTCTGCTGGTCTGCTGCACACGATGAGATGTCACTCCAGGACCTTGCCTCAGACATGTAAGCTCCCCCATCCATTAAACCATTGACGTCTCTGTCACTGACTCCAGGCTCTTTCTTCAGTCTTAAAGCTGGGCAGGCACTGGCCTTATAGGCTTGTGGGGTGCAGCCCAACAGTATTAAAGATAAACTAGTAACTAATACCCATGTCTTTATGGAACTTACGGGTCTCAGATTTTTTTTTTTTTTTTTGTGGTACGCGGGCCTCTCACTGCTGCGGGCTCTCCCGGACGCGCAGGCTCACGGGCCCAGCCGCTCCGCGGCATGTGGGATCCTCCCGGACTGGGGCACGAACCTGTGTCCCCTGCATCGGCAGGCGGACTCTCAACCACTGCGCCACCAGGGAAGCCCAGGTCTCAGATTTAAAACAAACAAACAAACAAAAAAAACCCCACAGATTAAACACAACTGATTAACAACTGAGTAGAGAAAATTGTGTGAAACCTGTTTTAGATGAGGGGTAAAGAAGGCTTCACTGAACAGGGAGCATTTAAATGGAGGAACCTAAAGCATGAGAAGGAGTTAACCATGTGAAGAATGGTTGTTAAGAAAATTCCAAGCACAAGGTACACATGTGGAAAGACCTTGAGGAAGCAAAGATTTGGGTATGTTCAGTTTAGAGAAGACCTCTGTGTTGGAGCATAGTTACTTGGTGGGGAGAGTGATAGAATGATAGGTTGGAGAGACATTCAGACTCATGTCTTTGTGGGACAGGGTAAAAAATTTAGATTTTATTTTTAATGCAGTAGGAAGTCACTAGTTTATTTTAAGTAGGGGAATAATATGAACATAATATAAATTTTGTTTTAGGAACTTTTAAACTTTGTGTAAAAAATGGATTAGAGTGGATTAAGAATTGAAAAGTCAGTACAATTTGAGTGTTGTTTCAGGAAGTTTTCCATATGTGCCATAAAAAGTTGAATTTTTTATTCAGTTGTAGCATATGAGGACTCAATTTCAGGAGCCAATTAAAGAATCACTTGGCCTTCATAAAGCTCAGGGCTACTGATAATAATTTATGTAGGAAGAAAAAAATAGACGTTCTAGGAAGCAACATGATCTGAGCTTCTGGAGCCATTACAAAGAAAGAAAAATAAAAAGCCTAAAATATGGGGAAGCAAATGTTCTAAAATCCAGGTACCTTATAGACATGTAATGTTAAGATTCAATAGAAAAGCCCATACATCTAGGCTCTTGCCTTTAACATTATAGCAGGCTTGAGTTTCAGAAAGAAAACAGAGATAATGGGCCTACAAGATTTTAAAAATTTGCAGTGTTTGCTTTCTTTCATAGTTTAGCACCTGTCAAAGATGAGTTTCTTAGTAGAGCATATCTTTTAAGCCATGTTGGTAAACTTAAAGTAGAGCATGTCTTCCCTGATGATAAAGGGTTAGCCAGTGTTCTCGGGTGGGTTGGTGTTTACTTGTGAGTCAGTCAAGCAATGAAGTTTATAAAGGAATTCAAGTAAGCAAGAGCGGATTTGTGCAGTGGGTAATGGTTATAATCTCTCCTCAGGTAAGGGCTAGAGATTCTATGACTTTCTGGTAATGAGTAGAAGGTAGAACTGTGAGTTTATGCTTCTCTGTGGTAGATCTAATAGGCAGAGAGATTTTCCTTGTTAGGGTCTGTTACTTTCACCTAAGCCCAAAAGTCAGGTTGCACACTAGAGACTGACCACCAGAGAGTAGCATCCTATTTTCTTTGGTGAAAAGCCTTAAGAGAGAGCCAGCTATAGCCTTCTCTTTGTGTCCCACATATGTATTCAAGAGTTAACAAGGCTAATGGTGAATCAGGTCTCCCCTTATCCATAGGTTCTGATCTGTTAGCAGGCCTACCTACTAGTGGGACCACCCAGTGGAGACAGTATATAGCATTTACTGCTGTTGAGACCTTATATAGATACAAGTACTTCTTTGATTCTGAGATACACTTTTTCCCCTTGACATTTTAACATCTTTGAAATTGGGTAGGATCTTAAACTGATGGAATCTTGAAATAGCTGTAAGTCAGAATGTAATTGTGACATAGTAGATATTGCCTGATATAGCAAACTTGGTCATGACTATTCATATTATTATTACTTTGAGTTATATACATTAGTGGTGCTGTCCATATTGAAAGAAACTGCTCTTTAACTCTTCAAAAAGCTAATGCAATATTTAAGCATTGAATTGTAAAGTTAATATATATGTAGAAAGACAGAAACAGCAACAGGATATAATTTTTGATACTAGTAAAGCAAATACTTGCTGTTGTAGAAATGATCACTAGTTCACATTTTCTTGCAAAGAAATAGTCAAGTGTTTTATGGGACTAAAGTAAAGAACATCTCTACACAAGTAGAGATAGTTTTATTGTTCTTTTATTGAGATAATCTGCAAAAGGATTGCCTCCCACATGCCAAGTTGTGTAGCTGAGTCAGGAAAACTTGGCATTATTTGCAAATGACCTGGATGATAATGGGTTAATATCTAAAATATATAAATACCTCAGAAAACTCAGAAAAGTTGACATTTTATCTTCTTAATAGATACAATGTATTTCAAAAGCTGGTGAGACTGAAATCTGAGTAACGTAGGACTTTCCGTAAGGAATTGTACCATAATGTGAGTGGTAGTGATTTTTTTTACTTAGAAGTACATAAAATAATGGTGTCTCTTACAGTAGATGGCGTTGGCATTTTAGATTCAATGAAATATGGTATTTCAACCTTTCTGAGCCTCACTTTCTTCAGCCAAGAAATTGGTACAATAATGGTACCTTCCTCATAGGAATGTAAAGTGTACAGATCAGTGCATAGCCCATAGTAAAATGTCAATAAATGCATAAATGATATGAATTGAGATATTGAGATATTTCTGATTTTAGATTAAGGAAGGAAAATGCACAAAAATATTAGGGGAAAACGTCATGACAAGATTTTCCTTTATCTTGATAAGAGGTGTGAGTTATCAACTATAAAATAAGAAGATTAAAAAGACTGGTGTGAGGAACTTCATTTACTAAAGGCCTATTGTCTTTCTCCTCTATTAATCCTGTAGTTCAGTACCTCCTGGTTCATGACACTTAGTTGGTATTGTTTGCCTGAAGTTCAGTGACTGTTTAGAGGCTCCTGATATAAGGACTAATGGAAAATCATTCCAGCAAACAGATCATTCCAACCAGTAAAATGTATCACCGTCATTATAAGACTTACTAAAGTTGGTTGAAATACACACTTCCTGATTTTCTACACATAGTTTTTTTTTTTTTAAAGTCTTCTTGTCATGAGTTTTTAATAAAGGGAGCCAGAGAAATGGGTATTTTTAAATGGCTCCCTACTATTACTGTATTTCTTGCTTGGTGTGATATATTTTAGAAAATTCAACAAGTAAGGAAAGAAAAGAGTTTTATTAAAATGTCAGTAAAGATAATTTTTATAGCTTATTATTTTTAGTGAAATGTAGTTGATTTACAATATTATATGGTTTCAAGTGTACAACATAGTGATCTAATACTTTTATAGATTATATGCCATTTGAAGTTATCATAAAATATTGGCTATATTTCCTGTGCTATATAATATATTCTTGTAACTTATTTATTATATACATAGTAGTTTGTACCTCTTTATTTGCTACCCCTCCTGCACCTCCCCCTTTCTCCTCCCCACTGGTAATCACTAGTTTGTTCTATCTGTAAGCCTGTTTCTGTTATGTTATATTCATTTGTTTGTTTTAGTTTTTATATTGCATATGTAAGTGATACCATACAGTGTTTGTCCTTCTCTGTCTGACTTATTTTACTAAGCATAATATCCCCCAGGCCCATCCATGTTGTTTCAGAAGGCAAAACTTTGTTCATTTTTATGGCTGAGTAATATTCCATTCTAAGTATATATACCACATCTTCTTTAACCATTCACCTGTTGATGGACACTTAGGTTGCCTCCATATCTTGGCTACTGTAAATAATGCTGTGATGAACATTGAGGTGCATTATCATTCTGAATTAGTGTTTTTGGATTTTTTTGGATATATACCCAGGAGTGGAATTGCTGGATCATATGGTAGTTCTATTTTTAGTTTTTTGAGGAACCTCCATACTGTTTTCCATAGTGCCTGCACCAATTTACATTCCTAATAACAGTGTACTAGGGTTCCCTTTTCTACCCATCCTCGCCGACATTTATTATCTATGGTCTTTTTGTTAATAGCCTTTCTGTGGTGTGGTTTTGATTTGCATTTCACCGATGATTAGCAATGTTGAGCATCTTTTCATGTACCAATTGGCCATCTGTGTGTCGTCTTTGGAGAAATGTTTATTCAGGTCTTCTGCCCAATTTTTAATTGGGTTATTTGGGGTTTTTTTAATATTGAGTTTTCTGAGGTATTTATATAGCTTGGATATTAACCCCTTATCATCCAGATCATTTGCAGATATTTTCTCCCATTCAGTAGGTTGTCTCTTCATTTTGTCCATGGTTTTCTTTTCTGTGCAAAAGCTTTTAAATTTAATTAGATACCATTTGTTTATTTTTGCTTTTGTTTCCTTTGCTTTAGGAGGCAGATCGAAAAAATATTACTGCAATTTATGTCAGAGTGTTTTTTCTCATGATTGCTTTAGCTATTCAGGGTCTTTTGTGGTTTTATATAAATTTTAGGATTATTTGTTCTAGTTCTATGAAAAATGTCCTGGGTATTTTTGTAGGGATTGCATTAAATTCTGTAGATTGCTTTGGGTAGTATGGACATTTTAACAATATCAGTTCTTCCAATCCATGAACATAAGATATCTGTCCATGTTTTTGCATCATTTTCAATTTTCTTCATCAATTAATCTTATATCCTGTAACTTTACTGAATGCATTTATTAGAACTAACAGTTTTGTAATGAAGACTTTAGGGTTTTATATATGTAGCATCATGTCATCTGAAAATAGGGACAGTTTTATTTCTTCCCTTCTGATTTGGATGCCTTTTATTTCTTTTTCTTGTCTGACTGCTGTGGCTAGGATTTCCAATTCTGTGATAAATGGAAGTGGAGAGAGTGAGCATCCTTGTCTTTTTCTTGACTTTGGAAGAAAAGCTTTCAGCTTTTCATCATTGAGTATGATGTTAGCTGTGGGTTTGTCCTAAGTGGCCTTTATTATGTTGAGATATGTTCCCTCTATACCCACCTTGATGAAACTTTCTCATGAATGGATGTTGAATTTTGTTAAATGATTTTTCTGCATCTATTGAAATGATCACACAATTTTTATGCTGTTTTGCTAATGTGATATATCACATTGATTGATTAGTGGACACTGAACCATTCTTGCATCCCTAGAATAAATCTCACTTGATCATGGTGTATGATCCTTTTTATATAGTGTTGAATTCAATTTGCTAATATTTTGTTGAGGATTTTTGCATCTGTATTCATCAGATATTTTGGCCTGTAATTTTCTTTTTTTGTGTGTCTTTATCTGGTTTTTGTATGAGGGTAGTGGTGGCCTTGTAGAATGAATTTGGGAGTGTTCCCTCCTCTTAAATTTTTTGAAATAGTTTGAGAAGGATAAGTATTATATCTTCTTTATATGTTCGGTAGAATTCCCCTGTGAAGCCGTCTGGTCCTAGACTTGTTTGCTGGGAGTTTTTTTTCTTACAAATTCAATTTCACTACTAGTAATCAGTCTGTTCAGATTGTCTGTTTCTTTTTGATTCAGTTTTGAAAATTGTATGTTTCTAGAAATTTATCCATTTCTTCTAGGCTGTCAAATTTGTTGTATTCCCTTATGATTTTTTGTATCTCTGTGATATTGGTTATAATTTTTCCTCCTTCATATCTTATTTTGTTTATTTAGATCCTCTCTCTTTTTTCCTTAATGAGCCTGGCTTAAGGCTTATCAATTTTGTTTATCTTTTCAAAAAAAACAAAACAAAACAAAACAGCTCTTGGCTTTGTTGATCTTTTCTATTATTTTTTGGTTTCTATTTTATTTATTTCCTCTCTGGTCATTATTATTTCCTTCCTTCTGCTGACTTTAGGCTTTGTTTGCTCTTCTAATTCCTTTAGGTGGTAGTTTAGGTTGTTTGTTATCGAGATTTTTCTTGTTTCTTCAGGTAGGACTGTATTGCTATAAACTTCCCTCTTAGAACTGCTTTTGTCACATCCCACAGATTTTGGAAATTTGTCTTTTTATTTTCATTTTTCTCAAGGTATTTTCTGATTTCCTCTTGGATTTCTTCATTGGCCCATTGGTTTTTTAGTAGTATTTTGTTGTCTGCACAAGTTTATGTTTTTTCCTGTAATTGTTTTCTAGTTTCATACCGCTGTGGTTAGAAAAAATGCTCAATATAATTTGTCCTCTTAAACTTGTTGAGACTTGCTTTGTAGTGTACATCTGATCTGACCTGGAGAACACTCCATTTGCACTTGAAAAGAATGTGTATCTGCTGTTTTGGGATGGAATGTCCTATGGATGTCTATTAAGCCAACTGGACTAATGTGTCATGTAAGACCACCATTTCCATATTGATTTTATGTGTGGATGATGTGTCCATTGATGTAAGTGGAGTATTAATGTCCCCTACTATTATTGTATTATTTTTAATTTCTCCCTTTACATCTGTTAGTGTTTGCTTTGTATATTTAGGTGCTCGTCTATTACGTGCATATATGTTAATGAATGTTACATCCTCTTCTTATATTGATCCCTTTGTCATTATATAATGACCTTCTTTGTCTTTTATTATGGACTTTTTTTTTTTTTTTTTTGCGGTACGTGGGCCTCTCACTGTTGTGGCCTCTCCCATTGTGGAGCACAGGCTCCGGACGCGCAGGCTCAGCGGCCATGGCTCACGGGCCCAGCCACTCCACGGCATGTGGGATCTTCCCGGACTGGGGCACGAACCCGTGTCCCCTGCATCGGCAGGTGGACTCTCAACCACTGCGCCACCAGGGAAGCCCTGGACTTTGTTTTAACATCTATTTTGTCTGATATGAGTATTGTAACCCCAGCTTTCTTTTCATTTCCATTTGCATGAACTATCTTTTTCCATCCCCTCACTTTCAGTCCATGTGTGTCTTTAGGTCTGAAGTGAGTTTCTTCTAAGCAGTATATAGATGGATCTTGGTTTTTCTATCCAATCAGGTAACCTTTATCTTTTGATTGGAGCATTTTCCCAATGACATTTAAAGTGATTATTGATAGGTATGTACTCATTGCCATTTCATTACTTGTTCTGGTTGTTTTTATAATTCTTCTCTGTTCTTCTTATCTTAGTTTTCTCCCTTGTGGTTTTATGATTTTCTTTAGCAGTATACTTGTATTTCTTCCTCTCTAGTTTTTGTGCACCTGTTGTAGGTTTTTGATTTGTGGTTACCACAGGCTTCATATGTGTTGACCTATAACACTATCTACTTGTATTAAGCTGTTCTCCGTTTACATTCAAACACATTCTAAAAGATCTACATTTTTACTCCCCCATCCATGTTTTGTGTTGTTGATGTCATAGTTACATTTCCATATTTATCCCTTAACTCTTTATTGTATTATAGTTGATTTTACAATTTTTGCCTTTTAATCTTTATACTAGCTTATTTAAGTGGTTGGTCCATAGCCTTTACTATATATTTGCCTTTCCTGGTGGGATTTTTCCTTTTTCATAAATTCTTACTTATTGTTATAATCTTTTCTTTTCCACTTAGAGAATACCCTTTAACACTTTGTTTAGGGTCAGTTTAGTATTCATGATTTCTTTTTGTTTTTTTCTGTCTAAAAAGTTCTTTAACTCTCCCCAAATCTGAATGATAACCCTGCTGGGTAGAGTATCCTAGGTTGTAGGTTTTTCCCTTTTAGAAGTTTAAATATATCATGCCACTCCCTTATGGCCTGCAAAGTTTCTACAGAAAAATCACTGATAGATCTGTGGGGATTCCCTTGTACGTGACTCTTTATTTTTCTCTTGCTGGTCTTTAGAATTCTCTCTTTATCTTTAACTTTTGCCATTTTAATTATTGTATGTCTTGGTGTAGATATCTTTGGGTTCATCTCTTTTGAGGCTCTCTGTGTTTCCTGTACCTGGATATCTGTTTCCTTCTTCAGGTTCAGGATGTTTCCAGCCATAATTTCATCAAATACATTTTCAACCCCTTTCTCTCTCTCTTCTAGGACTCCTATAATGCAAATGATAGTATGCTTGATGAAATCTCAGAGGTCCCTTAAACTGTCCTCATTTTTAAAATTTGTTTTTCTTTTTACTGTTCTGATTGGGTGATTTCCATCATTCTATCTTGTAGATCATTTATGCATTCTTTTGTATCCCCTAGTCTGCTGTTAACTCCTTGTAGTGTGTTTTTCATTTCAGTTCTCATATTCAGCTCTGACTGATTCTTTTTATACTTTCAATTTCCTTGTCAAAATTCTCACTGTGTTCATCTGTTCTTTTCACAAGTTCAGTTAGCATTCTTATTACTAATGCTTTGAAATCTTTATCTGGTAAATTATTTATTTCTGTTTCATTAATTATTTTTTCAGAGTTTTTTCTTGTTATTTCATTTGAAACAAATTCTTTTGTCTTCTCATTTTGTTTAACTTTCTCTTGAATGTCTATGAAATTAGGTAAAACAGTTAACTCTCCCAGTCTTGAAAGGGTGTCCTTGTGTGGGAGCATCCCTGTTCAGTCTGTGTGTTCCCAGTGCCTTTGGTGGGAGAGCTGGATCTAAAGTGTGCATGGGTCATGTATTCCGCCAGGGTGCATCACCTTGGTGGGAGGTGGGGCTGGAGATAGCATGGCTAGAGCCAGTCAGGGGTGAGCCAGGGCTTCTCCTATGCTCAGTGGCCATCCTCACCCTATCTGGGGTGAGGATGGGTCCTGAGGTGCTGGAGGAGAAGCCCTCAGAAAGGTCTGAGCTGGTTCTGTTCCCTGCAGGTGTGTGCTCTCCCCCTTCCCTGCAATGGCACCTTCACCCTAGAGGGTAGTGCTGAAGCAAGAGGGGCCAGAGAAGGTGCCCATTGTGGGACAGGGCATGTGCTAAGGTGGTCTCTGCACATCAGTCAGTGTTCCAGACAGCTCCCGATCTACCAACTTTCATGAGTATCAGTCATGGCTACCCTCACCCTGTTCAGATGCAGTGCCGGGTCCAAGTCGGCTATGTCCTCACCAAGTGTGCACTGTCCAAGACAGTGGTAAACTTTACCCTAGTGGGGAACTGCGCTGGAGCTAAATGGGCTGGGGAACTCGCTGGGGTGGTGACAGGAAACCAGCCAGAGCCGCAGGTAGTTTCAATCTGCTTCCACCATCTTTTCTGGGGAGTGAACAAGCATGTGCACACTCTTTACGAGTAGGGTCTCAATTTCTTACAGCTCTCATGTAAGTTCCACTGGTTTTCTAACCAGCTATGGGGACTTGTCTTCCCACTATCAAATACCAGGGCTGGGATACTCAATATTTGGTTCAAATTTCTCACTCTCCAGGGAGGCTGTCTGAGCCCATAATAATCTCTCTCCTCTTCTCTGTCCCCTCCTAGGAGTGTAAGTCCCGACCTGATCATTCTCCTCCCTTCCTACTTGATTGTGTGTGGATAGTTCTTTACAGCCTTGGTTGTAGAAGAGTCTTTCTGCCAGTCTCCAGTTGTTTTCAGTGAGAAGTGTTCCACATGTAGATGTATTTTTTGATGTGTTTGTGGGGCGGATGTGAACCCAGTGTCCTCCTGCTCTGCTATCTTGATCTCTTCCCCAATTTTTATACTTTTAAAATACATAAAATAGAAATAAGTAAAATAAAAGATAAAAAGCTAGAAAAGAGACAAAATATTTAACATTTTTATAAAGTTATAATGTACATGAGGTGAAAAGTTGTAACTGTAAAAGTAAATGGGATTAAGCTTGAAGAAAAGAAAGTAGAACAGTGAATAAATTTAATATCTATTTAGCTATAGCTATAAAAATATAATGGACTAGAAACATATTTTAAAACAACAAAAACATACTTGGAAGTGAGGGAAATAAATCATGGAAAAGAAAAAAATAATGAAATTAACACTGGCTGCAAGCATGTAAGGAATATTTCGTAGGGGAAAAGCTCCTTTTAAATGTGTGGAGCAGAGAGACCAACACTTTCACCGTCCTTTTCTTCATCTCATGCTTGTCTCACCCCTTATTACCCAGGAAGACATTTACATACTAGGACTCCAATGAACAAAGAAGTGTCAATGAGTATTATAATATGGAAGAACTTTGTGACTATAAAGGACCAAATGAATATGAGCTATTTTTCATTCCTTGTGTGACTGCTGATAGATGACAGAATATATCAAAGAAGATAGTGTCCAAATTATTTAGATATTTTGGTAGTCAAATATTGGTAGTCAAAATATTGACTTTCCTTTGAAGGCAAATTAATTACTATTGTAGAAGACGTAATCAAATATATCACTTGTGTTTATGTCAGGACATTATATACTGGTTTTAATCTCTGAGTTGTCTGCTAGGTTTTACTTAAAATAAATTGGTGTTCATAGAAGCAGAGTAGGTAAGATTCCAGCATGGGAAGCTGAAACATTTTTAAACATGCTATAAGCAAAAAGATAACCATTACTTATTTTCTATGGCAAATTATAGCTGTGTACCATAAAGAATCAAGACCAGAGCAGGTGAGAAGTTAAATAATCAGGTAAGACACTTGAGAAGTTAAAAATTTATTGGTGTCCTCCTCAACTTAACGTTTTCCTTCTATTTGTCCATAGACACCAAGGCCTTTTTACTGGCAGGATCAGTGTCTCCCATCATGCAACCTGGATTAGGGTAGGAAGTAGATTAATGCTTCTACCACATGAAAGAAAAAACTTCCAGAATTAATTGCGACATCATATGACTCATCTTCAGGAACTGTTTCCTCTTTGCAACATTCCTCTACAGTGATTTCTTCATTAACATTTGTATCCCACTGCTACTTGATCCCTCTCCTGAACCTCAGCTTACTTTTCTGAGGCCTCTATACCTAATACTTTATATTTTGTTGGTCCTGCTCTTGTTTCAGACTCCAACTAAGTAAGCACATATCGGAGCACCTAACCTAGTTTGAAGTTCCAGACCAGCATGAACCTCCTCTGGTGTAGTAAAGACCCTAGTTGTTGACAAACTCCGTGATGGACTAGGGCTAAGATCCACAGTACTGCAAGATCACACAACTGTCTCCTACTGTGCGGAACTAATTCAGTTTCTCCCTTTGTGTATCAACTACTACCAGAATTAAGCCTAATTTTGCTACATGAAACCACTTGGATACCGATTTGTATATCTGGCCTTCTTCTTTGCCTCCTGTATTTTATATCTAAGAAAAGAAATGGGTTGATTTATTTTAAGCAGGAACACCTGGAAGAGAATCCATGGTATTCTGAGTATTTGCTATGCTCACAGTCCCTTTCTGAATAAAGTGCCCAGAAGTGTTTCCTTGTGCATTAGTTGCCTTGCTCTGTATGATATATTCCAAATGTCCTAGCCAAAAGTAGATCTGGGATCAGCACTTGAGTCCAAGACAGTAATCTTTAGATTTCCCCAAAACCTATTAAATATCATATCTTGAGAACAATGACCAACAGAGACACCTTGCTGTAAACTAACTAATCTAGTCAGTTCCTCTCTCTTGGGGAGTATATACATAGGAGAAGGAACTCAAGCAACATAGCTTTGGTAAATTGACATAGAGAAAATAAATGAGCAAAGGCCATTGAGATAAAGAAGAAAATGGAGAGAGAATAGTAGCCAAAATAGAAGCAGACATAGACACAATAAGCTGACAGAAAGAAACAATATTTGGGCCTTTGAAGCAATCAAGATAAAGCAATGGAACTCCCACTACTGAGCAGACAAGATAGGCTGCCATCTTATTCTGAATGATGGTTCTATTTCTTTACGAGATCTGAATTGTTTAGCTACTGAGAGAGTGTTTGGGCTTTCTTACTTTCTGTGTAACATTATGATAAGTTGCATCAACTGAATTAGCCACTGAGTCTGTTCATTTTAATCCTAAACAGCATAAACACAAAAATTATCTCATGCATTGGTTCTCAGATTAACATCATCATCATCATCATTTGGGAATTTGTTAAAAATGTAAATTCTTAGGCCCCATTCCAGACCTACTGAATCAGAAACTCTGGAAGTAGGACCTGGCAATACATGTTTTATAACCACCCTCCAAATGATTTAAGGCTAACTAAAGTTTACAAACAACAAATTTAGTAATCTCATGTGATTACTCTTATAAATTATCAAACTGATGCATATTCTTTACTGGGCACCTACTATGTGCCAGAAATTATATAAATTACTGCATATATGCAATTCTCATAATCACCATAAATATAGATATTATCATTCTACTTTACAGATGATGAACCAGTAATTTAAAGAGGATTAGTAACTTTTCCAAAGACATGTATATCTTTGGACACATACTTACATACACACACACACACACACACACACACACACACATATACAGCTGGCCGTATTGAAGTTAAGAATATAAGAATACCTCATGTATTTTACTCTCAGGCCATTGCTCTTTCTACTATTACATAATACTTGCTGAAAATGAGATATATAGAGATTGTGATTTGCTTATTGTTGCTCCAAAAATCAGTTGCAGAGCCAAGACAAAAAACCATATTTTCTGTTTCTTGTTTTGCTTGTTATATCTAATACAGACTTCCATTTCATACAGCATCATGGAATATTGCTATAACTTTCATTAGAATAAGGACTGTGCTTAATATTCAATTCTCAATAATTATTATGAATAAATCAACATTTGTGAACTAGAAGGACCTATAAAAGAGGTGTAATCCACTAATTGAGCAGTATCTGAATGTGCAACATAAGAAATGTAAAATTAAAAAAATAAAATATTCAAATAAGACTTCATAAGTATCTATTTTTAAAATTAGATAATAAAGTAAAAAGTAATCACAAAACTATAAATAATTCAGAACTACTCAAGAGCTTCATGAAAAAATTTAAAACTCTATGTAACAGTATTAGAGGAGTCTAGGATAAGTTGAGAGATATACAATTTAATGAATAAAATGACAACTTTCATATATGTGATTTCTTTCTCAAATCTATGAATTCAATGTGATGTAATCAGTACTATGGCAAGAATTTTATTTTTTTAGTAAATGACAAATTGATTCTAAAATTATTATGGCAGAATAAGGGCATGAATAGGTAAAACAAAGAGTGTTGATCCTAGTACACATTAAGACAGGCTATAAAGCCTTAGTAGTGAAAAAAAAAAAAGGTAGCATTTTCTCAGTACAGATAAATAGGCCAGTGGAACAGAATAAAGAACACAGCTACAGATTAATGTATCTAAGAACTTGTCATATGATGGAAGAGGCACTTCAAGGATAATTGTTCAATAGGTGTGATGATTAACTTCGTTCTCTATTTGGTAAAATGAAGTTGGCTCTCTACTTCACATTATGCAAAAAGGTGATTTCTAGGTTAATAGAATGTGACTAGAAAAAAAGTTAATGTTTAAAATGAAAGAAATACCTTGTGACATAGAGGTAGGAAAAGGTTAGACAAGATTCCCAATAGCGTCAAATATTGGCTTATAATTTATGGATTAGATTACATTAAGTCAAAGATTTCTGTTCAATGAAGGAAGCTATAGACAGTGCTAAAAGGTGGGTGACAGATATCTAAATCCAACAAGAGATTAATATTTAGAATAAACAAGGAATTCTTGGAAAATCTACACAAGAATTTCAGGAAGCCTAATAAACATACAAATAGCCAGTTCATACACACAAAACAGTCCTAAATAGCTAAGAATTATATCAAGAAATGCTCAGTTATATTTGAAATTAGAGAAATACAAAATATAGCATTGTAATAATATACATTCATCAGCATGGAAAAATTTTGAAAACCAGCCAATATTAAAGTGTTTGTGATTATGTGGGGTGTGCCAGTTATCTATTGCTACATGACAAACCTCCCCAAAACTTAGTGGCTTTAAATACTAGAGCATCTGTTTTCCCATGATTCTGTGATTTGTGCAGAGCTTACTCTTCTCAGCTCTACTTGTGGTCAGTTGTAGTGAACTAAGTCTGGGGAATGGAGTCATCTGAAGACTTGTTCACTCAGATATTAGCTTTTGATCCTGGCTGTTTGCTGGAATGCCCACACATCGTCTCTCCATCTGGCCTGGGCTTTCTCATAACATGGTAACCAAGTTCCAAGGCCAGAGTCCTGAGTGAGTGAGAGTTCCCAGCAGAAGTCATATTATCCTTTTATGACCCAACCTCAGAAGTCTTGCAGCATTACTTGCTTTGCTGAGGCAGTCGTAAAGCCCTTTCGAAGTTCAATGCCTCTTTCTTGGAGAATAGCAAAGTTCTGGAAGGGGATGTGAAGTCAGAAATATTGTTCTGATGAATTTTAGAAAGTATGAGTTGCTACATGAAGAAAATGGAACTATCTTGTATTATGGTGGGACTATAAACTGATAATTCTGGAGAAAAGATTTGGAGAAATAATGGAATGAAGTATACCAAATTCCAATGCCCTAGCAATCCCCTTCTAGGATATATACTTCCAAAGACACTCTATCCTATTTCCTTAAGGGTTGCACAGGGATGTTTAATGTAGCCTTGTTTGTGCCAGTAGGAAGTTGAAGTCAGCCTAAGCATTTAACCCTATGGGAATGGATAAATATTGTGGAATTACACTATGTAATGTTAAATAGCACTCAGAAGGTGAATTCGATGAATATGCAGAAAATGATTAGATTTTAGAAATTGTGTTTAGGGCTAGAAAAAGAAATTTTAAGTTTGTTAAAAAATATGTACAAATACAAAACACCACTAAATAGTTTCAAAGATATATACATATCTAGGAAATATAGAAATTAGTTTGAAGGTTAATGTTTTAGTTCTAGCAGTTCTAGCAAACTGCCAGATCCCCAAATAAAAATTATAGGTGGCATGGAGATCAAATAACAAATAAAAATGGTTAAAACACTACATGTCTTTTATGGTATGTGTATATTGGTGAATTTTAAATTTATATTTCAATTTTTATATACATATATATGTATTTTCAGTTAAGATTGAGAAAGCTAAACTTTTTGTGGATTGGTCATTAACATACGAGTGGGTATATCTATTCCTCTTTACCTAACAAAATAAAATAATTCATATGTAACTTATTTCTATTTCAGATTCTGATCAAGAATCCAATGTTTGTGTACCTATCCCTGTCCAGAGCTTCAGAATCTTTAATTATCATTGGAGCATCTGAATTTTTGCCTCTATACATAGAAAATCAGTTTATATTAACACCCAGTGAAGCAACTACACTTGCAGGTAGACATTTCCATTTGTACTCATTATGAAATTTTTATGTAAAGTTTTCTTATATGCATTTATGAACTATTTCAAATAAGCAGAAAGTAGAAGGAGTAGTAGCATTTGCTTAAACTTTAAATATCTAAGTTCTGCTTGCTGAAATTTTTAAAATATGAGCAATTTGCCATCATTGCATCAGTAGTTTTTAACACATAAAACTTTGTAAGACTTCTGTACCTCTTCTTTATCCCATTTCTCTCCCTCCCCCCGCCCATAGGTAACAACTCTTCTAGTTAGAGTTCATCCTTCTCTCACATTTATATATTTTTACCTCTGATGTACCTATGTGCATACAATCTGTTTCTAAAATTCATATATCATTTTGTATGTACTCTTCTGTTACTTTCATCTGAAATTATGTTCCTCGATTCATGTTGATCTCTATTTAGTGCATTTTAATAGTGCTGTGGGATTCTATTTTATGAATACTGTTTATTTATCCATATCGTATAAAAGGATATGAAGTTGCCCCCAACTTTTTCACTTTTCCAAACAGTACAGTAACAAATAGACTTGTACATGTCTCCTTGTGCACATTTGTAAAAGTTGATCTATATTTAGACATTCAAGAGGCATTGCTATTGTGTACATCAGTTTTACTAGATATTGAGAATTGGCTCTCCAAAAGAGGTTGCAAATGGAATTAAATGTTTTAAGGTTCCAGCATTAATGGAAAGATGGTAAATGTGATCATTTATTTTATGCTATAAAAAGTCAGAGATGCATACTGTAACTTGCAGGTAACCAGTAAAAGAATAGTAAAAAGAATAGTAAATGAGTATATTTATTTGAAAATTTTTACTAATAATTTTAAAAAATAAGAAAGGAAAAAAAGAAGGAACATAAAACATGTGGGCCAAATAAAAAAAAAATGTTAAGGTGTGCAAAAACATTGACTAGCAGCCTATTATTGAGTAGATTTTGTGATAAAGGGCACACCACTGTCAGACTGCACATAGTCCAAAAGCCAAACATGACACAGTTTCAGGGGCCATGACAGATTTTTCCGCAGGTATACCACATTGTTTGACACTCTGATTAATTAATAGAGATGGGGACTAAACCCATTCAATTTGTTTCACAGAGTATTTAATTAAGGCTCATATCAACAGGACTCCAAAGAACAGGATAAGGCCACTTGCAGTATTGGTCTCAGTCATGCTGGCAAATTCCTGGACCAAGCCAGCTGAATAAATTTCTTGGCCCTCAGGGTCTACCTTAGAAAGCAAGGTGGCTTTCTCCTAAAGTTTCCATATTGACGTTTCCACTTAGCCTGAGGTATTAATCCAGGCATAGCAGAATGCATTAGCAATTGCATATATTCTACCCTGGCCTGCAAGGATGAAGTTTTGGGCAATTCTGTCATCCATAACAATGCTGATCAGTGACTGAGGCTGACCAGAGTGCTTTCCAGGGATGAGGTGTCATTGATTATTTCAACTAAAATTAGGGACAAATTTTGTACCACCTTTTCTAGTTGGATTACTCTTAGAGTAACAAAGATAACTGCCCTCAGGGTACATATAAATAATGTATCAGTAGTCCCTCTGGAAATCTTCCCTGAGTAACCAAAAGTAAGTACATTTAAAAGAGATTTCCACTGTCTTCTGAGGGCTCTGTGATACTGGTGGTGTTTCTTTAATCATGTGAAGATCTCTTGTGACCCACCCCCATGGCTTGAACACACCAATTCCAGTTGACAAGTAAGGCTTGTCAAATGGTTAGTGGTGAGTCTGTTTTGGTTCATCTCAAAATGAGAATATCAGTCCACAGAATCACAAAGTCTCTGTGGGTCAGAGCTTTGGTTGTGACAAGGGGTCAGTAGTAAGCTAAGAGTTGCTTTTAAATGTACCTGTTTCAGGGAGTCGGTGAGTCCTATACAACCAACGATGCTTCTGAGTGGGGACTTCCTCCCTTCTGTGTAGGCTCCAGCAAACAAAATCATCAGTCATGGAGGCTTGTAGCTCAAATAGGTTATTAGGTTTGTGGTACCTCAAAGTAGGGAGCATACCACAGCTTGCGGATTAGCATCCAGTGTAGGCCTGTGGGTTAGCTGTTATACAAGACCAAAGAGAATGCCCAAGTGAATCGGCTACTGTCTCTAATACTCAAGAATCCAAAGTGATGCTAGGCTGGCTTTTGGTTGGGGGAAGGGAGACAATTTTTCCTTAACCTCCAGAGTGATAGAGCATTGTGGTTTTGTCTGCAGAATCCCCCCAAAACTCGAAGAGCAGACTTCCGGATTTTGTTAGGCTTGATCAGTCACCGTTGCTGGTGATGGTGTGCTAATACCAGAGTCAGAGCCATTGAGTCAGGCTTCTGACCCTACAGCCAACTGAATAACGTCTATCACTGAAAGCTTTGGGCATCATACTGTAGTGGTAGTCACAATAAATCCTGACCTGCCCCCTTGTAGTAAATGGAAGAGGAATTTAGGTACTCCTGAGGGAATACTGCAAATGTATATTTGTGGCCTGGTAGCATGAATGAGAATTAGTCTTTTTGTTTGGGTGCTAGAGGGATGCAAAAGAAGGCTTCGGCAATGTCCAGGACAGTGTATCCAGTGCCATCGGTCTGTGCCAAAAATTTAGTTACATCACAGTGTATGGAACGTCCAGGGCTATAGGAACAATGGAATTCAATTGGTGGTTAATCCACTGTAAACCTCAAGCCCCTGGTAATTTTTTTCACTGAACATAAGGTCTGTTGAATTGAGATACTGCAATTCTTACTACTTCTGCTTCACGTGAGTCCATAATGAGAGTTGGGACTTTACTTTTTCCTCCTGAGATTCTATGTTGTTCCTGTTGGACCATACTTGAGGAGCAAGGGTAACAATTTATGTGTTCCAGTATCACTTTTGGAATTTAGAGCATATACAGTACAAGCCTAAAATAGGTAAAAAATAATTACCTATTTTATATTTTGAAATTGGAGCCACAGCATTAGTATAGTGAAGCCACAACAAAAGTGCTCTAAAAGGGGATCTATCTTGTTTATCCAAGCATGTTCACTATAGAAATATCCTAGAAAATATGAAACAAAAAGCAGTCAGTACTTCTACTTGTAGGATATACAGCATCAGAGGGTAGTGGAGAATTGTTGCCCAATAAATAGAGTAGTAGTTATAGTACATTTAAATAAAGACAAATCTTGACCTCTACCTCACTACATACATAGATACCAATTCTAGATGGATTGCAGATCTCAATGTATATGGTAAAACAATAAAACTTTTTAGAATAAGGCATAGGAAAATATCTTCATGGCTTGGAGAAGACAAAGATTTATTAAACAGGACACAAATTACATAGCCATAAAGAAAAAAAAAAGTGCTGTTACATTAAAATTAAGAACTTCTGTTCATCAAATATCAGCATGAAGAGTGAAAATGCATGCAAAACAACCTTTTCAATAGAAATATTCTACAAAGTGTTTGTGTCCAGAATATGTAAAAAATCTGACAATAATAAAATGGCAGATAATCCAGTAAAGATGGACAAAAGACTTGAACAGACATTATATAAAAGATGATATCAGTTGGCCAATATTCATGTGAAAATGTGCTCACCTTCAGTGGTTTTTCAGGGAAATGCATATTAAAATCACAATGCAATACTATTACCCATTCACCAGAATTGCTAAAATGAAAAAGAAAGATATATGTTGGCATGGATGTGGAGCAATTGACATTTTATCCACTACTGGTGAGAATGTAAATTGGTTTATCATTTTATAAATCTGTTTTGCAGTATCATAAAAATCTGAACCTATACATATTCCCTGACCCAAGAATTCAACTCCTAGTTATATACGCAACATAAGTTCTTCTCTTAAGAATATACCCAACAGAATGCAAACATTTACCAAAGGACATATACATGAATTTTTAAAGTAGCAGCACAATTTGCAACATCACAGTGAATAAATAAGTTGTATGCATATACTAGAATGCTATTCAGCAATGAGAAGGCATGAACTATTGTTATATACAAAAACATGGGTGGATTTTTCAAACATCATGTCCAATAAAAGAAGCCATAATGTATGCATACTTTATGATTCATATTTTATAAAATCCTATAGGTGCACGAAAGAGCCTCTGGCCTTCTGGTAATGTTTGATTTTTTTACTTGGGTGTGGTTACGTAGTTATGTTCACTTTGAAAATTCATCAGATGTGTAATATTGATTTGTATATTTTTCTGTACACCAATAAAGTATTTACATAAGAAGCTTATTGGAAGTTCTGTGCTTTGCAGTTGAATTTTCAACTGTTTTATGTCCTTTTAGGGTCGTCTTTCAAGGACCCAGATATTTAATTTTTGAACTCCCAGTGTCCAGTATTTTCTTATTGCCTAAGGCAATAAGCCTGATAGCCAATACTTTCTCAGCTGAGTTGTGTTCTCAGTTTTCTGCTCACAGATGTAATTGGTTTTCTTAACTCTATAGTTGTTGGGTTCAAACTGAATAAACCTAGGGTTCTCTGGCATTGTGGGTAGGGATAGGAATTGGGGATCAAACATTTTATATAGACGGCCATCCAATCCTCTTGTTTTTTAAGTCTACCTCACTCTTGCTTTCAGTCATACCTACTGCCCTTAATTTCTGAGATTATGAGGTAAAATGTGGTTTACTTCTTCTTGACTTCTTAACTGCAGCCTTGTTGCTCACCCTCTGATTCTCTTTCAATTCCTATAATTTTCTTAATAAACATTACCACTACAGTATTTGTACTTTTTTGCTTTCTAATAAATGAATTTGTCTGTAAATTCTACCTTTTAACAAATACTCATATAATGTTTGCTATGTGATTATACACTGTTCTAAGCACTTAAATATTAACTCATTTAGTTCTCCTTACAAGTTATAATGGAGGTATTGTTATAGATTTTTAGTAGCATCTCGTACATTTAGATGTATTTAATTTGTATTATTGTTCAGTTCTAAGCATTTTTAATTCTCATCAGCGTATTTTTACTTAAGCCATGAATTATTGAAAAGAGATTTTTAGTTTGTAGAAATAGGCTCTTCTCTTTTGAAATAACTGCTTGTTCAAATCAATTAATACTTTCCATATCTTTAATAGTGTTGTAAGCTAAGTCTCTGTCTCTGAGAAAGCTGAGTTAGAACACTTTGTTTATAGATTTTTAATTTTCTTGAAATATAGGCAGTGTTTACATAATTTGTTTTATGCATTGTCATTAGGTATATACATGTTCATGATCTACATTTTCATGGTACATATATTTTCACTGCTTTATTTTCAAGCTTTCCTTTTTTAAAAATATCAAATTTGATACTCTATCTTTTTAATAGCTGTTTTGTCCATTTATCATTATTGTAAATTCTGACATATTTAAGTAATTTTTAACTTTTTAATTGTATATTTTATTACACTTCTCTTTTGCTTGTTTTTTCCCCCCACTATTCTGTCCTCTCTCAATGGACTCATTTTTTATTCATTTTATCCCCCTCGGTTGGTTTAGGAAATTTTCACTACTCACTTTCAGTTTACTAACCCCACTCCTCAGGATTGTGTATGTGTGTTTGGTCTAGGTTATTAATTTTATCTTTTTAAAAAATTAGCTATAATTATAATTCTTTTGCAAGTTACAGGCTCTCTGGCAGCTTTTACAGTTTACACTTTAATCTTGATGTTATGAAGTTTCCTTACCTTATGTGATTTAATATTTATTTATTTTTACTCTTTCTCAGTAATTGGAGTGTACTTTTATTCCCAGGACTAATATTTCTTTTCTTTTTTTTTTTTTTTTTTTTGCGATACGCTTGCCTCTCACTGTTGTGGCCTCTCCCGTTGCGGAGCACAGGCTCCGGATGCGCAGCAGGCCCAGCAGCCATGGCTCACGGGCCCAGCCACTCCGTGGCATGTGGGATCTTCCCAGACCGGGGCACGAACCCGTGTCCCCTGCATCGGCAGGCGGACTCTCTCGCCGCCAGGGAAGCCCATATTTCTTTAATTATTGAAATTTCTCATTCTTAGCTACAAATTTTCAAATGTTGTTCCTCTGGTATGCCTTTTATTGTATTTCTCACAACTGCTGTAAAACATTTTGTGGAGCCTCTTATTCTAGGTCCTTTAGGCCTATAGCTTCAGCCCCACTCACAAATTTGTATTTCTCTTAGGGTTCAGGGTTTGTTCAGGTATTTATTAATATCATGCCTTGAAGTTTTGTCTCAGTCTCTTAGTTAAATCTATGTTTGCTCTATGTTTAGAGCAGAGGGGATTACCTCAAAGTATGAATTTCTGTACTATCTTTAGCTGACTATTTTTAACTGTGTTTTCTCTTCCTCCTTTCTTTTAGGACTTGTTTTAATTCCAGGAGGTGCTCTTGGCCAGATTCTGGGAGGTATCATTATTTCCAAGTTACAAATGTCTTGTAAAGGCCTTATGAGATTTGTAATGGTTACATCTGCTGTAACACTTGTACTGCTTGCATTTGTAATTTTTGTACACTGTGATTCAATACCATTTGCTGGGATCACTGAAGATTATGGCGGGTAAATATAATTTTATATATATGAGATTTTTACATCTAATCCCAACAATATATTTCTTTGTCGATTAATAATTATTTATCCAGTAAGCCTAATATGCTCATATCATTCTTGGCATTATTGAACATGTAAAAGAAACATAAGGCATAGTTTCACCTTTCACTTTAAGGGCAGAAATATCATAATGATAGCTTGTAGTATGACTGCTTATGCATTCATTCTAAAGAAAAAAAAAAACATATTGAAATTAATCAGAACCCAGAAGTAGAAATCTGTATTAAAGTGAGTAGCAACTAGAAGACCATACTGTCTGTACAAAGCCAGTCTTACCTTTGTTTTTGAATTGGTATGTCTGCCTTCTTATCAAAGAATGGAACTGAAGACATCTGAAAGTATGCATGAGTAATGTCTCCTTTAGGTTAAACATGCAGAAATTCAAAGAACTGGGCAGAGATTGATGTTAAAGAAGAGAAACAGAACTGGAATTGGAAACCAAAGGGCTAAGCAAGTAAAATTAGTAAAGAAAACAAGACTTACACTTGAGCTACAATGAAGTGGCTTATGGCAGACCAATGCTCCCACTGAGAACACCTAGAAAAGCTGAATAACATTTTAAAAATGTGTTTAAAGGCATCAGACAGTTGTTTAGGCAACTAGGAATTTAAAGACCAAAATCCTGGAGAAAGGCAAACCTTGTGAGGAGAGGCAATCTTCTGCAGTTGCATTTTACCCTGAGTATATTTACTATTTCTGGACATTGGCAAGAAGCTGGCAATTCTGGCAAAGTGTCTGGGCAAAACGCATCTAGTAAGATGACAAAAAACTGGCACAGATTTTTGACTGACCTTTGAGCCTAAAGAGACAAAAATTAGGACATTAAAAAGAATACCAGATGAAAATATAAACTACACAAAGCAAAGAAGAGCAAAGGAAATTGTAACTAGGTAGATCATTTTTTCTTATTTAAATCTCTTTAAAAACAATTGTTTAAAACAGATTAACATGCAATATGGGTTTACATGAAGTGCTGTCATATGTTGGTAGCCTGTATTAAGTCAAAATGTATAGTGTAAACCCTGAAGCAACCACTAAAAAACATGAGTCACAGCTAATAAGCCAACACAGGAGTTAAAATAGAATTTTCCAAAACTGTTTGATCTCAAAGTAGGCAGAAAAGTAGAAAAAGAGAACAAAGAAGAGATAGAATAAATAGAAAACAAATAGAAAGAGGATATATTCAAACCTGACCACATTAGTAATCACATTAAATGCAAATGGTTGTAGTATCTCAGTTAAAAGGCAGATAATCTTCAGTTTAATTTCAAAAAAGCAAGACTATATGCTGCATGAAAGAAATGCACTTCAAATACAGACACAAGTAGACTATGTATAAAAGGATGGGAAAAGATATAACATGTTAACAGTAGTCAAAAGAAAGCTCATATCAGTGACCAAGTAGATTTGAGAGCAAACAATATTAGCAGGAAAAAATAATGTCATTATGTACTATAAATTGGCCAATTCATCAAAAATTAATAACAATCCTAAATGATTCTGCACCTAATGAAAGAGCTTTAAAATATGTGGAGCAAAAACTTATACACTGCAAGGAGAAATGTAGAAATTCACAAGTGTAGTCAGCTATTTCAGTATTCCTCTCTTAGTAGAAGTAGGGAAAAAAAAAAACAGACAGTGAAGATAAAAAAGATTTGAATAACACTGTCAACCAACTTGACCTAATTGACATTTGTAGAACATTTCAATGTAACAAAGCAAAATATGCTTTCTTTTCAAGAGTGCCTAAAATAGGGGCTTCCCTGGTGGCGCAGTGGTTGAGAGTCCGCCTGCCAATGCAGGGGACACGGGTTCATGCCCCAGTCCGGGAATATCCCACATGCCGCGGAGTGGCTGGGCCCGTGAGCCGTGGCCGCTGAGCCTGCGCGTCCAGAGCCTGTGCTCCGCAACAGGAGAGGCCACAAAAGTGAGAGGCCCGTGTATGGCAAAAAGACAAACAAGAAAAAGAATGCATAAAATACTTACCAAAATAGACCATATTCTATGAAACAAAACTCAGTAAATTTAAAAGATCAAATAATAAAATGGAAGTAAAATTTTTGACCATGATGGAATTAAATTAGAAATAATAAAAAAAGATTTCTGAAAAAGCCCCAGATATCTGGAAACTGAAAAAACCTTCTACATAAACTTTGGGTCAAATAATTTCTCCTAAAGGGAAATTGTAAAATATTTTGAAGTGAATGAAAATGTAAACACACATTAAAAAATTTGTGGAAGGCTGTTAAAGCAGTATGTAGGGCAAAATGTATAGCATTAAAAGTCTGTATTAGAAAAGAAAAATGTCTCAAACCAGTGACATTTGTTTCTACCTTAAAAAACTATAAACATCAAAGCAGACTGATTGTAAGTTAAGTAGAACAAAGCATGCAATTGAGATCAGAACAGAAATCAGTGGAGTAGAAATGAGAAAAACAATGGAGAAAATCAGTAAAATCGCAGGTGTTATTTTGAGAAAATTGATGAAATTGCTAAACCACTACAGAGAGAAAATTACCAAAATCAGAAGTTAGAGATCTGTTGTTAGTATAGGTTCTACTCATATAAAAAGGTAATAGGTTAATATTATGAACAACTTTATGCCCATAAATTTAACAACTACCATGAAATGGGTAAAACCTTTGAAAGACAAAAAACTCACTTAAGAAGAAATAGCTAATTTTTGTATCTAGCAAATAAATCAAATTTGTAGTTAAACACTTTCCCACAAAGAAAACTCCAGGCCCAAATGTTTTCATTGGGGAATTCTACCAAACATTTAAAAAATATCTGTTCTTACACAAATTCTTCTAGAAAATTGAAAAGGAATGGATACTCCCTAACTCATTCTATGAGACCTGCATTATCCTGATCTCAAAACCAGACCAAGACATTGTAAGAAAGGAAAACTATAGACCTATATCACTCATGAGTATAGATGCAAAAATTCTTAACAGAACTTTAATAAATGGAATCAAATAGTATATTAAAAGGAAACTAAATTATGATCAAACAAGATTCATATAGAGATGCAAGGATAGTTTAATAGTTGAAAATCGATTGATACATAATCCTACCATATAAATAAACTAAAAATGAAAAAAATTTATAATCTCAATAGATGTCAAAAATGCTTGATAAAGTGCAACATCTATTCCTGATCAAGTACAAAACTAATAATGGAAGGGATTCTATGAAAATGTACAGCTAACATCATACTTAGTGATGATTATAGACTGAATGTTTGTGTTTCCCCCTCCTTCCAGATTCATATGTTGAAGCCCTAATCCCCAATATGATAGTATTATGAGATGGAACCTTTAAGAGATAATTAGGGTTAGGTAAGATCATGAGGGTGGACACCCCATGATGGGATTAATGTCCTTCTAAGAAGAGGAAGAGGCCAAAGCTTTCCCTCTATCGACTGTGTGAGGATAACAATGAGGAAGGTGATGTTCTGCAATCCAGGAAGACAGCCCACACCAGACACCAAAGCTGCCTGCACCTTGACCTGGACATAGCTTCCAGAACAGTGAGAGATAAACGTCTGTTGTTTAAGCCACACAATCTATGATATTTTATTATAGTGGCTTGAGCAGACTAAGACAATGAAACATTGACTAACCAGGAATACAAGGATATCTGTTTTTAGTATTTCTATATTAACATTGTTGTAAAGGCTCTAGCCATACAATAATGTAAGAAAAATAAACAAAAGACATTACAATAGCAAAAGTAGAAGCAAAACTGTGTTTATTTGAAGTAAACACCATTGTCTATATAGAAAATCCAAAAAACACTATAACTAATAAAATGAGCTTAGCAAGTTTGTAAGATCAAATCAAGCTACAATAATCTATGGTATTTCTATATGCTAACTACAAATGCAGAAATCAATATTAAAAATAATATTGTTAATTCCCATAAGGCTATCAACTGACTTTTCAGCAGAAACTCCGTAGTCCAGAAGGGAGTGTCATAATGTATTTAAAGTGATGAAAGGGAAAAAACTTATAAACAAGAATACTCTACCAAGCAAGCCTTTTATTCAGATTTGATGGAGAGATAAAAAGTTAGATAAGGGCTTCCCTGGTGGCGCAGTGGTTGAGAGTCCGCCTGCCAATGCAGGGGACACGGGTTCGTGCCCCAGTCTGGGAAAGATCCCACATGCTGCGGAGTGGCTGGGCCCATGAGCCATGGCCGCTGAACCTGCACGTCCAGAGCCTGTGCTCTGCAACGGGAGAAGCCACAACAGTGAGAGGCCCGCATACCGCAAAAAAAAAAAAAAAAAGCAAAAGCTAAAATTCTTCAGCACAACCAAACCAGCTTTACAAGAAATATTAAAAGGAATTCTCTGACTGGAAAAGAAAAGGTCATTACTACAAACATGAAAATTATAGAAGGAAAAAGCTCATTGGTAGCAGCAATATGAAGGCAAGACAGTAAATCAACCGCATATAAAGTTAGTATGAAGACTAAAAGACAGAAGTAGTAAAATTATATCTATCTACAATAAGTAGTTAACGGATACACAAAAAGATGTAAACTAGGTCAAAAACAGGAGACGTGGGTGGAGCAAAAATGCAGGATTGTTAAAATGTATTTGAACTTAGATAACTAACTTAAAATGATTGTGTGTGTGTGTACCTACATCACGGTAAAATCTATTACACACTGAGAAAAAAAGGAATTGAGACATAACGTTAAAGATAGCCATCAAATGATAGTCATCAAATCATAAGGGAAGAGAACAAAGGAAGAGAAAGGAAAAAGAAAAAACCTATAAAAACAACCCCCAGGGAGGAGCTTCAAGATGGCAGAAGAAGACGTGGAGATCACCTTCCTCCCCACAAAAACATCAGAAATACATCTACATGTGGAACAGCTCCTACAGAACACCTACTGAATGCTGGGAGAAGACCTCAGACCTCCCAAAAGGCAAGAAACTCCCCATGTACCTGGGTATGGCAAAAAAAAAAAGAAAAAACAGACAAAAGAATACGGACGGGACCTGCACCAGTGGAAGGGAGCTGTGAAGGAGGAAAGGTTTCCACACACTAGGAAGCCCCTTCGCGGGCGGAGACTGCGGTTGGTGGAGGGAGGAAGCTTCGGAGCCGCAGAGGAGAGAGCCGCAACGGGTGCGGAGGGCAAAGCAGAGACTCCAGCACAGAGGATCAGTGCCAACCAGCATTCACCAGCCTGAGAGGTTTGTCTGCTCACCCGCTGGTGCAGGCCGGGATTGGGAGCTGAGGCTTGGGCTTCAGTTGGATCGCAGGGAGAGGACTGGGGTTGGCTGCATGAACACGGCCTGAAGGGGGCTAGTGCACCCCAGCTAGCCAGGAGGGAGTCCGGGAAAAGGTCTGGAACTGGCGAAGAGGCAAGAGACTTTTCCTTGCCTCTTTGTTTCCTGGTGTGTGAGGAGAGGATATTAAGAGTGCTGCTAAAAGGAGCTCCAGAGATGGGCGTGAGCTGTGGCTATCAGCACGGACCCCAGAGACGGGCATGAGATACTAAGGCTACTGCTGCAGCCACCAAGAAGCCTGTGTGCAAGCACAGGTCACTATCCACACCTCCCATCCTGGGAGTTTGTGCAGCCTGCCACTGCCAGGGTCCTGTGATCCAGGGACAACTTCCCTGGGTGAACAGACAGCGCACCTCAGGCTGGTGCAAGGTCATGCTGACCTCTGCCACCACAGGCTCGCCCTACATTCCCTACCCATCCCTCACCCCAGCCTGAGTGAGCCAGAGTCCCCTAATCAGCTGCTCCTTTAACTCCGTCCTGTCTGAGCAAAGAACAGATGCCTTCAGGCGACCTACACGCAGAGGCAGGGCCAAACCCAAAGCTGAATCCCAGGAGATATGCGAACAAAGAAGAGAAAGGGAAATCTCTCCCAGCAGCCTCGGGAGCAGCGGATAAAATCTCCACAGTCAACTTGATTTATCCTGCATCTGTGGAATACCTGAATAGACAACGAATCATCCCAAATTGAGGAGGCGGACTTTGGGAGCAATGATATATATAGATAGATAGATAGATAGATAGATAGATAGATTTTTTTCCCTTGTTCTCTTTTCATGAGGGTGTATGCATATGCTTCAGTGTGAGATTTTGCCTGTATAGCTTTGCTTTTACCATTTGTCCTAGGGTTCTGTCTGTCCTTTTATTTTTTTAGTATAGCTTTCAGTGCTTGTTATCACTGGTGGATTTGTGTTTTGGTTTGGATGTTCTTTCTTTCCTTTTTTTAACTTTACTTAAAAAAATTTTTTAAATTATTTTTTGTTTTCTATTTTAATAACTTTTAAATTTTATTTTATCTTCTTCCTTTCTTTCTTTTTCTTCTCCTTTTTATTCTGAGCTGTGTGGATGACACACTCTTGGTGCTCCAGCCAGGTGTCAGGGCTTTGCCTCTGAGGTGGGAGACCCAAGTTCAAACATTGGTAGACCAGAGACCTCCCAGCTCCACATAATATCAAACGGCGAAAATCTCCGAGATATCTCCATCTCAACGGCAAGGCCCAGCTCTACTCAATGACCAGCAAGCTTCACTGCTGGACACCCTATGTCAAACAACTAGCAAGAGAGGAACACAACCCCATCCATTAGCACAGAGGCTGCCTGAAATCATAATAAGGTCACAGATACCCCAAAACACACCACCAAACATGGACCTACCCACAAGAAAGACAAGATCCAGCCTCATCCACCAGAACACAGACACTAGTCCCGTCAACGAGGAAGCCTACACAACCCACTGAACCAACCTTAGCCACTCGGGAAAGACACGAAAAACAATGGGAATTATGAACCTGCGGCCTGCGAAAAGGAGACCCCAAACACAGTAAGTTAAGCAAAATGAGAAGACAAAGAAATATACAGCCGATGAAGGAGCAAGGTAAAAGCACGAGACCTAACAAATGAAGAGGAAATAGGCAGTGTATCTGAAAAAGGATTCAGAATAATGATAGTAAAGATGATTCACAATTCTGGAAATAGAATAGAGAAAATACAAGAAACGTTTAACAAGGACTTAGAAGAACTAAAGAGCAAACAATCATGAACAACACAATAAATGATATTAAAAATTCTCTAGAAGGAATCAACAGCAGAATAACTGAGGCAAAAGAACGGATAAGTGACATGGAAGATAAAATAGTGGAAATAACTGATGCACAGCAGAATAAAGAAAAAAGAATGAAAAGAGTTGAGGACAGTCTCAGAAACTTCGGGGACAATATTAAATGCACCAACATTCGAATTATAGGGGTTCCAGAAGAAGAGAAAAAGAAAGGGACTGTGAAAATATTTGAAGAGATTATAGTTGAAAGCTTCCCTAATATGGGAAAGGAAATAGTTAAGTTCAGGAATCACTGAGAGTCCCATACAGGATGAATCCAAGGAGAAACACACCAAGACACATATTAATCAAACTATCAGAAGTTAAATACAAAGAGAAAATATTAAAAGCAGCAAGGGAAAAACAACGAATAACATACAAGGGAATCCCCGTAAGGTTAACAACTGATCTTTCAGCAGAAACTCTGCAAGCCAGAAGGGAGTGGCAGGACATATTTAAAATGGTGAAGGAGAAAAATCTACAACCAACATTACCCAGCAGGGATCTCATTAAGATTCAATGGAGAAGTTAAAACCTTTACAGACAAACAAGACTAAGGGAATTCAGCACAACCACACCAGCTTTACAACACATGTAAAGGAACTACTCTAGGTAGGAAACACAAGAGAAGGAAAAGACCTACAATAACAAACCCAAAACAATTAAGAAAATGGTAATAGGAACATACATTTCGATAATTACCTTAAATGTAAATGGATGAAATGCTCCAAGCAAAAGACATAGACTGGCTGAATGGATACAAAAACAAGACCCGTATATATGCTGTCTACAAGAGACTCACTTCAGACCTAGGGACACATACAGACTGAAAGTGAGGGGATGAAAAAAAGATATTCCATACAAATGGAAATCAAAAGAAAGCTGGAGTAGCAATTCTCATATCACACAAAATGGAGTTTAAAACAAAGACTATTACAAGAGACAAAGAAGGACACTACATAATGATCAAGGGATCAATCCAAGAAGAAGATAGAGCAACTGTAAACATTTATGCACCCAACATAGGAGCACCTCAATACATAGGCAGATTCCAACAGCCATGAAAGGAGAAATCAACAGTAACACAATCATAGTAGGGTACTTTAACACCCCACTTTCACCAATGGACAGATCATCCAAAATGAAAATGAATAAGGAAACACAAGCTTTAAATGATACATTAAACAAAATGGACTGAAGTGATATTTATAGGACATTCTATCCAAAAACAACAGAATACACTTTCTTCTCAAGTGCTCATGGAACATTCTCCAGGAGAGATCAGTACTTGGGTCACAAATCAAGCCTTGGTAAATTTAAGAAAATTGAAATCGTATCAAGTATCTTTTCTGACCACAACGCTATGAGACTATAAATTACAGGAAAAAATCTGTAAAAAAATACAGACACCTGGAGGCTAAACAATACACTATTAATAACCAAGAGATCACTGAAGAAATCAAAGAGGAAATCAAAAAATACCTTGAAACAAATGACAATGAAAAGACGATGACTGAAAACCCAAGGGATGAAGCAAAAGCAGCTCTAAGAGGGAAGTTTATAGCAATACAATCCTACCTTAAGAAACAGGAAACATCTCGAATAAACCACCTAACCTTGCACCTAAAGCAATTAGAAAAAGAAGAACAAAAATACCCCAAATTTAGCAGAAGGAAAGAAATCATAAAAATCAGATCAGAAATAAATGAAAAAGAAATGAAGGCAACGATGGCAAAGATCAATAAAACTAAAAGCTGGTTCTTTGAAAAGATAAACGAAATTGATAAACCATTAGCCAGACTCATCAACAAAAAAAGGGAGAAGACTCAATAGAATTAGAAAAGAAAAAGGAGAAGTAACAACTGACACTGCAGAAATAAAAAAGATCATGAGAGATTACTACAAGGAACTCTATGCCAATAATTGGACAACCTAGAAGAAATGGACAAATTCTTAGAAATGCAAAACCTGGCAAGACTGAATCAGGAAGAAACAGAAAATATGAACAGACCAATCACAAGCACTGAAATTGAAACGCTGATTAAAAATCTTCCAACAAACAAAAGCCCAGCACCAAATGGCTTCACAGGCGAATTCTACCAAACATTTAGAGAAGAGCTAACACCTATCCTTCTCAAACTCTTCCAAAATATAGCAGAGGGAGGAACACTCCCAAACTCATTCTATGAGGCCACCATCACCCTGATACCAAAACCAGACAAGGATGTCACACAGAAAGAAAACTACAGGGCAATATCACTGATGAACATAGATGCAAAAATCCTTGACAAAATACTAGCAAACAGAATGCAACAACACATTAAAAGGATCATACACCATGATCAAGTGGGGTTTATTCCAGGAATGCAAGGATTCTTCAATATACGGAAATCAATCAACGTGATACACCATATTAACAAATTAAAGGAGAAAACCCATATGATCATCTCAATAGGTGCAGAGAAATCTTTCAACGAAATTCAACAGCCGTTTATGATAAAAAAAACCCCAGAAAGTAGGCATAGAGGGAACTTTCTTCAACATAATAAAGGCCATATATGACAAACCCACAGCCAACATCATCCTCAATGGTGAAAAACTGAAAGCATTTCCACTAAGATCTGGAACAAGACAAGGTTGCCCACTCTCACCACTCTTATTCAACATAGTTTTGGAAGTTTTAGCCACAGCAATCGGAGAAGAAAAGGAAATAAAAGGAATCCAAATCAGAAAAGAAGAAGTAAAGCTGTCACTGTTTGCAGATGATGTGATACTATACATAGAGAATCCTAAAGATGCTACCAGAAAACTAGTAGAGCTAATCAATGAATTTGGTAAAGTTGCAGGGTACAAAATTAATGCACAGAAATCTCTGGCTTTCCTATACACTAATGATGAAAAATTTGAAAGTGAAATCAAGAAAACTCTCCCATTTACCATTGCAACAAAAAGAAAATATCTAGGGGTAAACCTACCTAAGGAGACAAAAGACCTGTATGCAGAAAATTATAAGACTCTGACGAAAGAAATTAAAGATGATACAAATAGATGGAGAGATATACCATGTTCTTGGATTGGAAGAATCAACATTGTGAAAATGACTCTACTACCCAAAGCAATCTACAGATTCAATGCAATCCCTATCAGACTACCACTGGCATTTTTCACAGAACGAGAACAAAACATTTCACAATTTGTATGGAAACACAAAAGACCCTGAATACCCAAAGCAATCTTGAGAACGAAAAAAGGAGCTGGAGGAATCAGGCTCCCTGACTTCAGACTATACTACAAAGCTACAGTAATCAAGACAGTATGGTACTGGCACAAAAACAGAAATATAGATCAATGGAATAGGATAGAAAGCCCAGAGTTAAACCCACACACGTATGGTCACCTTATCTTAGATGAAGGAGGCGAGAATATACAATGGAGGAAAGACAGCCTCTTCAATAAGTGGTTCTGGGAAAACTGGATACTACATGTAAAAGAATGAAATTAGAACACTTCCTAACACCATACACAAAAATAAAATCAAAATGGATTAAAGACCTAAATTTAAGGCCGGAAACTATCAAACTCTTAGAGGAAAACATAGGCAGAACACTCTATGACATAAATCACAGCAAGATCCTTTTTGACCCACCTCCTAGAGAAATGGAAATGAAAAGAAAAATAAACAAATGGGACCTAATGAAATTTCAAACTTTTGCACAGCAAAGGAAACCATAAACAAAACCAAAAGACAACCCTCAGAATGGGAGAAAATATTTGCAAATGAAGCAACTGACAAAGGATAGATCTCCAAAATTTATAAGCAGCTCATGCAGCTCAATAACAAAAAAACAAACAACCCAATCCAAAAATGGGCAGAAGACCTAAATAGACATTTCTCCAAAGAAGATATACAGACTGCCAACAAACACATGAAAGAATGTTCAACATCATTATTCATCAGAGAAATGCAGATCAAAACTACAATGCAGTATCATCTCACACCAGTCAGAATGGCCATCATCAAAAAATCTACAAACAATAAATTGTGGAGAGGGTGTGGAGAAAAGGGAACCCTCTTGCACTGTTGGTGGGAATGTAAATTGATGCAGCCACTATGGAGAACAGTATGGAGGTTCCTTAAAAAACTAAAAATAGAACTACCATACGACCCAGCAATCCCATTTCTGGGCATATACGCTGAGAAAACTATAATTCAAAAAGAGTCATGTACCACAATGTTCACTGCAGCTCTATTTACAGTAGCCAGGACATGGAAGCAACCTAAGTGTCCATCAACAGGTGAATGGATAAAGGAGATGTGGCACATATATACAATGGCATATTACTCAGCCATAAAAAGAAACGAAATTGAGTTATTTGTAGTGATGTGGATGGACCTAGAGTCTGTCATAACAGAGTGAAGTAAGTCAGAAAGAGAAAAACAAATGCCATATGCTAACACATATATATGGGTTCTAAAAAAAAAAAAGTCATTAAGAACCTAGAGGCAAGACGGGAATAAAGACACAGAACTCCTAGAGAATTGACTTGAGGACATGGGTAGGGGGAAGGGTGAGCTGGGACAAAGTGAGTGAGTGGTAGTGTATATATGGATATATATACACTACGAAGTGTAAAATAGATAGCTAGTGGGAAGCAGTAGAATAGCACAGGGTGATTAACTCGAGGCTTTGTGACCAGGTAGAAATTTGGGATAGGTAGGTTGGGAGGGAGGTGAAAGTGGGAGGAGATATGGGGATATATGTATATGTATAACTGATTCACTTTGTTATAAACCAGAAACTAAAACACCATTGTAAAGCAATTATACTCCAATAAAAATGTTTAAAAAAACCCCAAATAGTTAACAAAATGGCAAAAAGTACATATCTATCAATAATTACTTTAAATGTAAATACACTATATACTCCAATCAAAAGACACAGAGTGATTGAAAGAATACAAAAACTACTAGAGCTTATCAATGAATTCAGTAATGTTCCAGGGTGCAAAATTAATACACAGAAGTCTGTCGCATTTCAATACAATAACACCATAGTATCAGAAAGAGTAATTAAGAAAACAGTCCTATTTACAAATGCATTACAAAAAACAAAATACCTAGAAATAAATGTAAGAAGGTAAAGGACTTGTACTCAGAAGACTATAAGACGCTGATGAAAGAAATAGAAGACAACACATGCAGATGGAAAGATAGACCATGTTCATGGATGGAAGAATTAATATTGTTAAAATGATCATACTACCCAAGGCAACCTTCAGAGTCAATGCAATCCCTAAAAATACCAATGACATTTTTCACAGAACTAGAATAACTAATGCTAAAATTTGTATGGAAACAGAAAAGACCCCTAACAGCCAAACAATCTTATGAAAGAAGAAATCATGCTCCCCTGATTTCAAACTAAACTACCAAGCTACAGTCATCAAAACAGTATAGTACAGGCACAAAAACAGACACATAGATCAATGGAAATGAAACCACTCTTATATGGGCAATTAAGCTACAACAAAGGAGGCATATACAATGGGGCAAAAGACAGCTTCTTCAACAAATGGTGTTGGGAAAACTGGGCTGCTACATGCAAAAGAATCAAGCTGGACTACTTTCTCACACCGTGCAGAAAAATAAATTCAAAATGTATTAACGACAAATGTAAGACCTGAAACTACAAAACTACTGGAAGAAAACATAGGCAGTACACTCTTTGACATCAGTTTTAATAATATTTTTAGATGTCTCCTCAGGCAAAGGAAACAAAAACAAAAATAAATGGGACTACATCAGACTAAACAGGTTTTGTTCAGTAAAGGAAATCATCAACAAAACAAAAAGGCCTACTGAATGGGAGAAGATATTTGCAAAGGATATGTCTGATAAGGGGTTAATATCCAAAACATACAAAGAATACATACAAATTCCACTCCTGGGTATTTACCCGAAGAGAAGAAAAGCACTAATTAGAAAAGATATATGCACCCCTGTAATTATTGCAGCATTATTTACAATAGCCAAGATATAACCCAAGTGCCCATCAATAGATGAATGGATAAAAAAGATGTAATATACACACAATGGAATATTACTCAGTCATAAATAATAATGAAATCTTGCAATTTGCAACAAGGTTGGAACTAGAGGGTATCATGCTAATTTAAATATGTCAGACAGAGAAAGACAAATACTGTATGATTTCACTTATATGTGGAATCTAAAAAACAAGTGAACAAGCATAAAAAACAGAAACAGAGCTGTAGATACAGAGAAAAAACAAGGGCTTGCTGGAAAGGAGGGAGTTGCGGGGAGGAATTAAATAGGTGAGGGAGTTTAAGAGATACAAACTTTCAGTTGCAAAATAAGTGAGTCATGGATATGAAATGTGCAGTGTGGGGAGTATAAAAATAACTATGTAATATCTTTGTGTGGTGATATATTGTAACTAGACTTACTGTGGTGATAAGTTTGAAATGTACAGAAACACCAAATCACTATGCTATGTAACAGGAACTAACAGTCTTGTAGGTCAATTATACTTCAAAAACAAACCAATTAAAGATGATACAAACAGATGGAGAGATATACCAAGTTCTTGACTGGAAGAATCAACACTGTGAAAATATCTATACTACCCAAAGCAATCTACAGATTCAATGCAATCCCTATCAAACTACCACTGGCATTTTTCACAGAACTAGAACAAAAAATTTCACAATTTGTAAGGAAACACAAAAGACCCTGACTAGCCAAAGCAACCTTGAGAAAGAAAAACGGAGATGGAAGAATCAGGCTCCCAGACCTCAGAATACAGTACAAAGCTACAGTAATCAAGACAGTATGGTACTGGCATGAAAACAGAAATATAGATCAATGGAACAGGATAGAAAGCCCAGAGATAAACCCACACACATATGTTCACCTTGTTTTTGATAAAGGGGGCAAGAATATACAATGGAGAAAAGTCAGTCTCTTCAATAAGTGGTGCTGGGAAAACTGGACAGCTACATGTAAAAGAATGAAATTAGAACACCATACACAAAGATAAACTCAAAATGGCTTAAAGACCTAAATGTAAGGCCAGACACTATAAAACTCTTAGAGGAAAACATAGGCAGAACACTCTATGACATAAATCACAGCAAGATCCTTTTTGACCCACTTCCTAGAGAAATGGAAATAAAAACAAAAACAAATGGGACCTAATGAAACTTAAAAGCTTTTGCACAACAAAGGAAATCATAAACAAGACAAAAAGACAACCCTCAGAATGGGAGAAAATATATGCAAATGAAGCAACTGACAAAGGATTAATCTCCAAAATTTACAAGCAGCTCATGAAGCTCAATATCAAAAAAGCAAACAACCCAATCCAAAAATGGGCAAAAGACCTAAATAGACATTTCTCCAAAGAAGACATACAGATCGCCAACAAACACATGAAAGGATGCTCAACATCACTAATCATTAGAGAAATGCAAATCAAAACTACAATGAGGTATCACCTCACACCAGTTAGAATGGGCATCATCAAAAAATCTACAAACAATAAATGGTGGAGAGGGTGTGGAGAAGAGGGACCCTCTTGCGCTGTTGGTGGGAATGTAAATTGGTACAGCCACTATGGAGAACAGTATGGAGGTTCCTTAAAAAACTAAATACAGAACTACCATACGACCAGCAATCCCACTTCTGGACATATACCCTGAGAAATCCATAATTCAAAAAGTTATGCACCGCAGTGTTCATTGCAGCTCTATTTACAATAGCCAGGACTGGAAGCAACCTAAGTGTCCATTGACAGATGAATGGATAAAGAAGATGTGGCACATATAAGCAATGGATTATTACACAGACATAAAAAGAAATGAAACTGAGTTATTTGTCGTGACGTGGATGGACCTAGAATCTGTCATACACAGTGAAGTAAGTCAGAAAGAGAAAAACAAATACTGTATGCTAACACATATATATGGAATCTAAAAAAAAAAAAAGGACGTTCTGAAGAACCAGGACAGGAATAAAGACACAGACGTAGAGAGTGGACTTGAGGACATGGGGAGGGAGAAGGGTAAACTGGGATAAAGTGAGAGAGTGGCATGGACATATATACACTACCAAATGTAAAATAGATAGCTAATGGGAAGCAGGCACATAGCACAGGGAGATTATCTCAGTGCTTTGTGACCACCAAGAGGGGTGGGATAGGGAGGTTGGGAGGGAGACACAAAAGTGAGGAGATATGGGGTTATATGTATATGTATAGCTGATTGACTTTGTTATAAAGCAGAAACTAACACACCATTGTAAAGCAATTATACACCAGTAAAGATGTTAAAACCAACCAACCAACCAACTAACTAACTCATAGAAAAAGAGATCAGATTTGTGGTTAACAAAGGCAGAGGGTTAAGGGATCAGGAATTAAATGAAGGCAGTCGAAATGCACAAACTACCAGTTATAAAGTAAATAAGTACTAGGGAAGTGATGTACAACATGACAAATATAATTAATACTGCTGTATGTCATATATGAAAGTTGTTAAGAGGGTAAACTCTAAGAGTTTCATTACAAGGAAAAATTTTTTTCTCTTTAATTTTGTATTGATATGAGATGATGGATGTTCATTAAACTTATTGTGATAATCATTTCATGATGTATGTAAGTCTAATAATTATGCTGTACATCTTAAACTTATACAGTGCTGTGTCAATTATATCTCAATAAATTCTGGAAAAAACTTAAAAAAATAATGTTAAGAATACTATCAAAAAGAAATACTGTAGAAGAAAAGATCAATATATAAGATTCTATGGCATTTTATATACTACCTACAAACAAGTTGAAATTGATATTAAACAACAATACCATTAACAATAGTATCAAGAAAAAGAAATTCTTAAGGATAAATATGATAAAGATGTAAAATCCCTTTGCACTGATTACTGTAAAACATTGCTGACAGTAATTACTACATTTTTAAATGAAGAGATATCCCATATTTGTGGGTTACAAAACTCAGGATCTTTAGAATGTTAATCCTCCCCAAATTGATGTATGTATTTGATGTAATCACAATCAAAATCCCAGCAAGCTTGCTTTTTTAGATATTGGAAAAATGACTTTTAAATTCATATAGTTATGCAAAGGATCTAGAAAAACCACAAACAATTCTAAAGAACAAATGTGGAGGACTAATGCTATTTGATTTCAAGACTTATTATAAAGCTACAATAATCAAGAAAGTAGTCCTGTTGCAAATATAGACCAATAAGTCAGTGGAGCAGAATGGAGAGTCCAAAAGTAAGCACACACATATATAGATAATTAATTTTTGATAGGGTGTGTATGCAATTTAGCAGAGAACATAGTCATTTTAACAAATGATGCTGGAACAATTAGATATCTATATTTAAACAAACTTTGATCCATATCTTATACCATGTAAATAATTCAAAATGGATTGTAGATGTAATTGTGAAATATAAAATTCCAGGAATATGAGGAAAATTTATGTGAACTTGGGTTCAGCAAAGATTTCTTAGTTATGGCACCAAATATGTGATACATAAAGAAATATATTGATAAATTGGTCTTCATTAAAATAAAAAGCATCTGCTCTTTGAAAGATCCAATTAAGGTAATGCAGAAACAAGCCATAGACTGTGAGAAGATATTTGAAAATCATATATCTAACGAACTTGGTTTCTAGAACATATAAAGAACCTTGAATGCTTAGTAATATCCACAAAAACGGGCAAAGGATTTAAACAGATATTTAACCAAATAATAGATACAGATGGAAAATAAGCACATGGAAAGATGTCCAGCATCAGTCATTAGGGAAATACGTATTAAAAACCACAATATGAAGTTACTGTATCCTTGTTAGAATGTCTAAAATTAAAAAGACTGACTATTCCCAGTGTTGACAAGGAATATAGGAAGCAATTGAAATCTTACACACTGCTTGTGAGAATGCAAAATAGCACAATCACTTTGGAAAACTGTTTGACAGTTTCTTAAAAAGTTAAATGAACACCTACCATATGATCCAAACATTCTACTCCTTAATATTTATCCAAGAGACATGGAAGCATATGACCATACAAAGACCATGTAAAGACCAGCTGCATGAAAGAAGCCAGACAAAGAAAGTGCACCTAGTGCACTATGAAATTCCAACTAATGAACAGTTTCAGAAAGTAGATCAGCAGATGCCAGGTGGTGGAGGAATTACAAAGGAGCATGAGGGAACTATTGGGGGTGATGATTATGTTTGTTAACATGATTGCAGTGATGGTCTCACAAGTGTATGCAGATTGTATGCTTTAAAAATGTACAGTTTATTGTATATCTGTTGTACCTAAATCTGTTAAAATTATTTAAATAATCATATTTCATTGATCTCATTGATATCTTTGTGTATACATTAATAAGGATAATACAGTTGTATTATAATTACATTCAATCTCTTCTTTTACAGAACAGGGAAGTTGGGAAACCTGACAGCTCCTTGCAATTCTCATTGTAAATGCTCATCTTCATTTTATTCTGCTACATGTGGAAGAAATGATATTCGATATTTTTCTCCTTGCTTTGCAGGTTGTACATATTCTAAAACATTAAAGAATCACAAGGTAATTATCTTTTTCTCTGCTTCGTCCTCTCCATTAAGAAGTGCAGCTTATAGATGATGTTTATATTTTACTCCTGCTCTCTATAAAATCCTCTCCCCCTCTTATTTTCCCTTTCTTAAAGTTTTCTTAAATTATGGCTTCATGTGATCACAATACATAGGACTTGTGAGAATTGGGAGTGAAGTAGGGACCCAGGTTTTAAAAATTCTGCGTTTCTCTCTCCCCTCTCTTTGTCTAGTCTGTGTGAGGGGAAGAGAGCAACAAAGAGGATATTTCCTGACCCATGGGCATTATATCATCTTCCTTAGCAGGCAATAAAGTACTTTATTAGTACTTTATTTATTAGTATGTACATAACAATATTCTTTTTCCTGTTACACAGATCATTTTATCACAGTATATCAGCATGCCTGACCAACTTTAGTTCCTCGTTGTCATATTTTCACTGGCCTACTATTTAACAATATATCTTCAGTTTTTAATTGAATATTAATATTAAAAAGATTATATACCCTTTGAAAATTCTTTCTTCTTAAATGTTTAAAATGATTCTTTAAAATTTTTAAATTTAAAATGGTTATTTATATGTATTATATATTTTAAAAACTATTACATGTTTTCAATGATTTATATATTTTAAAATATATTTAAAATATTTAAAATCTTTAAAATATATTACTGTGGGAAGCTTTAAATGTAATAGAAAACCAAAATGAACTCCCATATGTTAGTTACCCATCCTCAACAATTTATTAACTTATGGAAAATCTTAATTTACACTCCTGTTTAATTCCTCTCCTCCATTTTATTTTGACAAGTAAATGATTTTTTAAGTCTCATGTTGTCACCACAGAATAAAGCAGAACTGCTTGACCTTGGTGTTTTGATCCATGGGATATTCAAGAGCTAAAAGTGCCAGCCACTATATAGCTTCCACCCATCTTTCTTTTACTGGGGAATCCCTTTTAGGGATTTGTTTCTATTTCATAAAAATCTTTATAATTTCCTTTCATTTCGCTAAGGAATAATTAATAATGAATAATGAAATAATTCACAAAATAGTGACTCAAACTGTGTGATAACATTTGATGCTGAATAAAAATTGAAAGAATAAAATATTTTTGACAAAAATTAGATCTGTTACGAATTACCCAGGACAATTAGCCTTGAAAGAAATAATGGCTCTGAAGGAAAACTGACAATAGCAGAAGTTATGATTAGTACAATTTGATACAGATGAAACCAATTAATGGATAAAATATACATTAATTTCAAATGGGAAAGAACTGATGCCAGTAAAAATAATTTTAACAAAATGAAAATTAGAGAAATACCATATACAAAAAATTATTGTGTCTAAATTGTGTTAATGGAATTCCCTCTGGAAAATTTTTTTCAGTGAAACTATGTCAACTTTGAAATAATTCTGATTAAATGTTCGTATTCAAAATATAAGGGTCAAATGTATTAGAATTGAGTGCTTTTCAATTACACTTATGCAAAAGTTTACAAGAGGAGTGGTAGGAAATACTACACCTTTGAAGATTTCTAAGTTTCTATAGAAAATCACAGCTTTACCAAAACTGAAAATAGATATCTGCTCTTCATGTTGATAATATTCCAAGTGTTTTGCCTCGAGACCCACATATTCTTATCCATGCTATCAAGATCTTCAAATTTCCTTATATAGATACGAAAGAAATCTTGGGATTTTCTTCATGATCTTCTCACTGGGACTAGCTCTTTTCAGCAGCTGATATGGCTTTCAGTATAAAATAGCAGTATCAGGGATCTTCTTCCAGAGACTGCTGTAGTCCAATAGGAGCCTCATTCTACATATCTATAGAGAAGGGAAGTCAGTCTCGTCCAAAGCATTAAGGATTACAAGAAGCCAGTCTTCAGGATCTCTTCCAGTTGAAACATCCCTAGAATATTTTAACTTCATTTACTGATTTCCCACCTTTGTGCTATTTTTGTCATATATTTTATTTCTCCATATATTTTAAAGGACACACACTGTTATTGTTTTTTTGTACAGTCAGTATGCACTTATATTTACCCACTTCCTTGCATTTCCATGTTTTCATATGAGATTTTTTTTTTCCTTAAGAACCATATTTCACTCCCATTTCTGAAAAGAAAAACTGTCTTCACTTGGTATGGAATTCTGTATTGGCAGTGATGCCCACCTGCCACCCCACCCCCTGACCGTGGCCCGGCGTTTGAAAGATGTCATTATATTGTCTCTATGTCTCTGGCTGCTTAGCTGCTTTTAAGATTTTCTCTTTGTTTTTGACTTTTAGCAATTTTACTTTGATATGCCTGGATGTGGTTTTCATTATATTTATTTTGCTAGGGTTTCACAGAATATCTTTAATCCGTGGATTTATGTCTATCAGTTGGAAAATTCTCAGCTATTATTTCTCCCTCACTTTCTCCTCTTTTATTGGTTGTGGAGGAGGCACCATATATTAATTTAATATTGCTGCATAACAAATTACTACAGCCTTAGTGTCTTTAAATAATACCCATTTATTAGCTCACAGGTCATAAGTCCAGATATGGCATTGCTGGTTCCTCTGCTCAGAGTCTCACAAACTGAAATCAGGGTGTTGGCTGAAATACATTCCTTTCTGGAGGCTCTGGGAAAAAATCTACTTCCAAGGTCATTCAGATTTTGGGCCAAATTCAGTTCCATTGGGCTGTAAAAAATGAAGCCCCTATTTCCTTGGTAGCTGTCTGCTGAGGGCCAATTTTAGCTCTTAGAGGCCACTTCCATTCTTTGCCACATGACTCCTTCCATCTTCAAAGCCAGCAACAGAATCTCCCTTGTGACACATGTTTTGAATCTCTGACTTCAGGAAAAGCTCAGTTCCTTTTATATATTATCTAATTACGTGAAGTTTACCTCTGTTTCTTAAAGTCAGCTATGCCATGTAACATAACTTAGTAAAGGGATTAAAATCCACCAACTCACATCAATCTAGGGATTATGCAGGTTTATAAAATAGCAGGATGGGAATCTTAGGTGCCATCTTAGTATTCTGCCTAACAGCAGACTACAAATAGACCTTTCTACTGTATCCCATACCCTTTTGCTCTTTATTTTCCATCTCCTTTTATCTGTTCCGTTCTAACATTTATGTTTTGGTAGAATCCAAGTCCCTGGTGAAATTCCACATCATTTAAGATATTTTATCCATTTACCCTCTGTTTTCTGGAAAATATTAATCATAACTATTTGAAGTTCTTGCTATTTAGTCTACTGTCTGTAGTAGTCTACTTATATTTGTTCTTGTCCTAATTTTAAGCCAATTATTCTTGTCATTTTGCATACCTTGTAATAATATATGAAATCCTGAACATTATATATGAAAAATGTATCTTAATATACAGTTGTCTATTTCTCTCTTTATTTTGACTTCATGTATTTTAGACCCTCTAATTGTGTGCATACACATTAATAATTGTCACAGCTTCTTGATCCTTTTATCTTTACAAAATGTCCCTTTCTATCTCGGGTAATACTCTTTGTCTTGAAGTTTGTTTTATATATTAAACAGTCACTGTAAGCTTTCTTGCTGTTTTCATGGTTTATCTTACTTCTATCATTTTATTTTCCAACTGTTCATGTCTTTATGTTTAAAATGTCTCCTGTAGCCAAGGTATAATATGCTTTTGCTTTTTCCTCAATTCTGTTAATGTCTGTCTTTCAATTGGAGTTTTTAGACAACCGACATTTATTATAATTATTGATATGGTAGACTTAGATCTATCTTCTTCTTTTATTATTTGAATTGAATATATTTTACTATTTCATTTTAATATAATTTTTCCTATTTTGGTTGTATCTCTTTGGATATAACTCTACAGCTCTTCAGCCCTTCCAGAGCCTAATATCTTGTGATTCTACCATCTGTTCACTAAATTTTCTTCACATTTTCACTTTTCCCCTTAGTCATCTTAGGTTCTATGGTCTGCAATTATTTGTTGTACTGGATATCTTTTTTCTGACCTCCAGATCCACTTTTCACCTTCTCTACCCTCCTCACTGTTCCAAGAGACCAAACTATAGTATGAGAGTTCTATTATCATATATAATCTATTATCATATAGACTATGATAATAAGGAGTCTTGATAGAAAGTCAGAAAGATGGGGGGAAAAAGTGAAGTCGTTGTGTTTATTTTCTTGGTTCCCTCTCTGAGCCATGGACCGACTGCCTCCCTTGCCTGCAAGTCTTAATTTCTTTCAGGGAGGCCTTCTCCATATGACCTTCTCCTTCTGGTAACCATTCTTACCCTAGGACCCTTCAAATCTACTTTCAAAATACATGCTAGATCTGACTATCTTCATCATTTTCTCTGATACCCGGGCCCCAGTCACCAATGACTTGCATCTTACTTTAAGAGCTTTTTAACTGTTTTCTCTGCTTTTACCCTTGCTTTCACAGTTCAGTAGCCTCAATTTATCAGCTAGAGTGATCTTTTAAAAAATGTCATTTATACATCTATCCCTCTAATGGTTTCACATTCCTAAGAATAAAAACTGAAGTTCTTAATTTGCTCTTGTAATTACCTACCAGTTTCTATATAAATCCTTCCCTTATTACTCCAATTTCATTTTCTCTTAGTTTCCCTCATGTTCACTCTGATTCAAACAAATTTTTCTCCTTGCTTTTCTTTGAATTTGTCAAGCAAGCTCCAGTCCCAAGGCTTTTCAATTTCTGTTTTGTTTTTCCCACCTGGAATATACTTCTTTCAGGTAACCACATGGCTCACTCCCTTACCTTCTACAAATCTCTGCTCAAATATCACTGTATCATTGTAGCATTACCTGTTCATGCTAAACTCACCCCAATCCCTGTTTTTTTTCCTTACTTTATTTTTTCCTCCATAGTATTCATCACCATGTGCTCCATTGAAGGTTCTTTTTTTAAAAAATATTGCCTATCTCATGCTAGTAAAAAATTTCCTACATGAGGGCAGGGATTTCTATTGTATTGTTTACTATGTTTTCACAATACCTAGAATGATGTTTGGCACATAGGCATTATTAAAAAAATATGGTAGAATGAATGATTTGCTATTTAGATATTTCTATTTTCCTTTAATATATCCAGTAACCACTTAGCAGCTTCCCTAAACAACGGACATGGTTTTTGTACCATCATTTTCTGAATCACCCAGGTTCAAGCCATCTTTATTTCCTCTTATTCCTTCACTGGTAACTTAGTTTAATATTTCTACTGAATTTTTAAAATTATAATTATTATTTAATGTAGAATCTTTTCAATAGATTAACAAATTGCTAACTGGTCTCTGTATCTCCAACTCTGTTTAGTTCTTCTTAGAAAATATCACCTATTCATCTTCCTTGAGTTATCAATAATAATATAACAGCCCCAAGTTTTCATTCGTTCCCATTAGGGACTACATTATGACTTATGTTGGCTTTAGGCACTTTTGCCTTTTTAAACCCCTTCCTTCACTTAAAAAAAGAAAGAAAGAGAGAGAGAGAGAGAGAGAGAGAGAGAGAGAGAGATTTAATGTACAACTGCTTTGGCATAAAGACAGATATGATCCAGTCTGGATGCATTATAATATATTCATTATTATGATATTTATTTTTTCTCTGATTTTAAAAGACACTAAAATTAAAACCTTTTTTTTTTGGTTCTGAAAGTATTGTGGGTCCTAGGTACACTGTGCCTACTCTGCCTAATAGATAACAGCCCTGTCATCATCACATACAAAATAAAGTCTTGCCTTTGCAGCATAGTTCTAAAACTGTCTACGATTGGGTAATTCTCCATATTTCAAATCCCAGCTAAAATTCCACTTTATTCATTACTTTGTCCTTAATCTATATCTCTCTCCAACAATTATTTGTACAATTAACTGTAAATATTTTTAGTGAAATTTCTTAAATTAATGGAATTTTTCCTAAGTAACTATAATTATATATACACGTACACAATTCTTTGTTAGGTAAAATACCTTGATCTTATTTATCATTAGTGGTTCATTTGTAAGTTATGAATGGCAGATTTAATATAAGGATATTTACTAATAAAACTGCCTAGTCTCCCTGTAGTTATTGATTTAATTTTTATTTTACAATTATAAGAGTTTTTGTCTTATGACTATATTTCTAAAAGATTGTTTCCTGTCTTCATTTTCATAGACATATTACAATTGTTCTTGCATTAAAGAAGGATTAACAACCTCAGATAATCAAGGTGACTTTATTGACGCTAGACATGGGACATGTGATTCAAAGTGCTATAAATTACCTTTGTTCATTGCTTTTATCTTTTCTACAATTGTATTTTCTGCTTTTGCTGGTATACCAAACATCCTGACCATCCTTCGGTGTGTATATGTTATTCATAATCATTATTCATTTAATACATATGAAAGACAAGTTTAGGAAGGTTTTAGAATATTGTAGTAAATGATTTATGCTTTTGTTTCAAGGTAGCAACTGGTAGAGGGGAAAATTGTTATATTTTCAAAATTCATGTATATGCTTAATTCTCTATTTTAACTAATTTATTTGCATAAAGTATGTATATAGATAACACATTTAGTTTAACTTAAAACTAAATTTATTTACTTAATTTAACACACCTGGAAAATTCATAAATATAGGAAAAATCTTAATTATAACACATGTGATTACAATGTTGATTCATTGGTTATAGATATTTATTGACTATTTACTTCTATATTAGCCAGTTTGACTATGAGAAGACATCAGTGTCATCAACAAAGGAACATAATAACTTCTAGAATTTTGGAATTTTAATACATAAGTTTATTACTATTCTAAATTAAACCAACATTTGTTATTCATTTGTTCTTCCTGAATATATGAAATATATTTAACGTTTGTTTTTACCATAGTAGCAGAATAATTGGTCATTATTTTCAGATTATTTTTTTCAAAAGACTAACATAAACCTTTAGGTCATGAGGAGCAATTTGTTGTACCCTAGGAAAACAGACTAAAAAACATGAATAAATATATGCAAAAGAAATCTGAGTTGGGCACATATGGTCTCTGACTTCAATGAACTTGAAGTTTAGATGGGAGACAAAACTTTAACATATCAATACAGTGAAGCAGGTTTTTACTTATTCACCTAGATCTGGCACTGAAACTACAAAAACTAATAAAATATGGACCTTGCCTTCAAGCTGCTTAGAGTTTACTAGGGGGAGAAAAACACATAAAAAGGAGTGCAGGGAGGGCTTCCCTGGTGGCGCAGTGGTTGAGAGTCCGCCTGCCGATGCAGGGGACACGGGTTCGTGCCCCGGTCCGGGAAAATCCCACATGCCGTGGAATGGCTAGGCCCGTGAGCCATGGCCACTGAGCCTGCGCGTCCGGAGCCTGTGCTCCGCAACGGGAGAGGCCACAACAGTGAGAGGCCAGCGTACCGCAAAAAAAAAAAGAGTGCAGGGAGTTCTTAGAAATGCCATGATTAAAGCTTGTACAGATTGACCTGGGAACAAAGTGGAGAAAATGGTCATTTTTATCTAGGATGATTTGGAAATGCTTATAGACAGTGTGGCACTTGAACTTGAGTTGTGAAGATAAGTGATTTCTCACAATGCAAGCAAACTGGGGGCAAGTTCTTAACAGGAAAAATTAGTAGGAAAAGTAGAGGCAAAAATGTGTGAAATATCTTGGCAAGGAGTTTGTTATGACAAGAGTAGCATGATTGTAAATTGGACAGGGAGATTTGAGCTTGGTAAGGGCCTGGTCATGGGAAGCCTTCTTTGCCATGTTAACGTGAATGATGTTATCCTATTTGCATCTAGAAGCCATTGAAAAGAGTAAACCTCAGAAGTAAAAGTTATGAAATATGTGCTTTAGATAGATTAGTTTGAAGATAGTGTGGATGATGAAGCTGATAGGAGAAAACAAGAAACAAAGGAAGGTACTTAGGAGACCAGTTTAGAATTTATCTCTATTTAGAGATAGAGAGAATAGAACATAATAGAGAAATATTTAGTTTGGATAAAAGGGCAAGGTTATTAATTTGATGTTCCTGGTATAAAATGTGGAAAAATCTAGAATTATGTCCAGTTGTCCAGTCTGGGGAACTAAATGAATTATAATGTATTAACTGAGACAAATTCAAAGAGAAGAGAAAGCTCAGATTGAACATAATCAGTACAATGTTGAGCATGCCTTATTTAAAGTTCGTGTGAAACTTCTGAGCAAATATTCTCAGCAGTGAGATGAGAAAGATGATAGTAATACTCCAGAAGTCTAGTTCTGAATCTTCTCATGTCTCCTGGTAACTGTAGAGAGCAATAAGTAGAATAAAATATAACATGCATGCAGACACACATAAACACACATGCACACATATGCTGTTGTTTCAGTACAATTATGAGATCAACAAAAAATGACAGAGTTGTAATTGCATATAAATATTGCCAAAATTGAAGTAGAACAAGGAACCAGCTTGTAGATTCATAAAGATGTTACAAAGAATAACAGGGAATGTGGAGAGGGTCTCAGGATTGACAGATCTCAAATATCTCCAGCATATATTTCTGCTCAGGAAGAGAGGATGGTACCTTAAGATGGAAGTTCTGGGAGTAGGACCAAGGTAGATAAGTCAAAGCAGAGTATTTTTGGAAAGAATGGGAAAAAAGTTTTGCAAAATGCCTAGGGGGTCCAGACATAGCAGATCTAAAAAAGTGCCAGCAAAATACCACCTACAAGTGAATACATAACTTTGGAAAACAATAAATATGAAGAGATCTCGAAAGCCCAGATCTGGCAGTACAAGTTCTTTTGAAGCAGGCCAGGTTTGCAGAAGCAGAGAAGGTATAACCACACATAGGGACTATATTTAACTACTCTATATAAACAGAGAAGATAACTCTTCAGTTTTGAAGCTTGGAAAGCTGGTGCATGTTCCATTCCCATAACTTTCTGCCTCTAGTTTAAGAAAACCCATCTCATTCAAAATGATTAAGTAGAAAAGGAAAAGCTTCTGCCTACATACCAAATAATTATAGTGAGAGAAATGAAAATTATTAAGCATTATTTAACAAAGGACAGTGAAAACTCACTAGAACAATGTTACCATGAATCAGATAAAAATATAAATGTAACTATATGTAAGTTTAAGTTAAAAAAATTAAACAATCTTGGCCACAAAACAAGAGAAAAATAGCTAGATGAAGGAGGCTATGGAATGAAAACTGACAGAACTCAGGAAAGAAACAAATGGGAAAAAATTTATAGATGAAGACTAAATTATAAAGCACACAAGGAAGAAAAGACAACATAGAAAGCATGTATGTGGCATAGAAGGGGGAGAATGGAGAATATAAAATAAAAGTAAGAAAAAGTATTAGAGAAAATAGGCAAATATAGAAGATAGGAAAAGGAGATCCAAAATGCACATAATTGCAGTCCCCAAAGAAGAAAACCAAAAAAATACATATTTAAATCTATAGTTAAAGTTTACTGAAATAATAAGTAATGATAAATAATGAATAATTAAATAAAATAATATTTGAATCTATATATTGTAATGGCACATCAAGTGTCTAGGGAAATTGATCCAGAGCAATCAACACTGAGATGTACTGTGGTAAAATTCTTGGATTTAAAGATGCAGAAATAATCCTTTTGTCATCTAAAAGAAAAAAGGAAAAACAAAAGTTTGGCATCAGGTTTCTCAACAGCAGCATTCACCTCCAGAAGGCTGGAGAAACACTTAAAAGATCCTCAAGGAAGGAAAACATGAGCTCATTATTTCATCATCAACAAACTGCCCTACAGTTATAAACAGTTTGGATATTGAAGTACCCGGGATATGTTGATATCAGATACTCCTTAAGAACTGACAGCAAGGCAAATTGTAACCAACCAAGATATGATTGGGGAAATTTTGATAAAAGGTCTGGCGAGGGACTTCCCTGGTGGTACAGTGGTTAAGAATCTGCCTTGCAATGAAGGGGATGTGGGTTTGATCCCTGGTTGGGGAACTAAGATCCCACATTCCATGGAGCAACTAATCCCACGTGCCGCAACTACCGAGCCTGTGCGCCACAACTAGAGAGAAGCCTGCACACCGCAACGAAGAGCCCACACGCCACAACAAAAGATCCTGTGTGCCTCAACGAAGATCCCGTGTGCTGCAACTAAGACCCCGCGTGCTGCAACTAAGACCCAACGCAGCCAAATAAATAAATATTTTAAAAAAAGAAGGTCTGGTGGCAAGCATCAAGTATGTTAAACTACTTAGATTTAACTACCTATATTTAGCTAATATATTTAACTAAGTGCAATTAATTTATGCTAGAACTAAGGCAAATACTAAGCTAAGCATAAGGGTGGCAAAATAGAATGAAATGTAATATGCTTTGATAAAGTAGAAATTGTACAACTAACAAAAATGGGAGAAGTAAACAGGGTAGAGATCAAAAGAAGGATAAACTTGATGGCTGCCTAATAGATAATAAATGGAGAGTCAAGGAATATTATTTTTATAGACATTTTATTGAAGCATAATATATTTTCAGAAGAGTGCACAAATTGCAAATGTAAATTGATGGATTTTAACAAAGCGAAGACACCTATGTAACCAGAGTCCAGCCCAAGAAACGGATAATACAAGTATTCCAAAAGCCCCTCCTCCACCTCCCTTCTTGTCTAAACCCTTAATGCCTAAAGACTACCACTCTCCTGACTTCTGCAGTGAATAGGCTAATTTGTTCTGTGTTTGAACTTTATGCATACACAGGAGAATACAGCACATAGTCATTTGTGTCTGCATTTCGTTACTCAACAACGTGCTTTTAAGAGTCATTCATATGGTTGTATATAACAGAAATTCATTTTCATTGCTCTATAGCAGTACTATCCAATCAGATTTTGTAAAATGATGGAAATGTTCTGTATCTCTGATATCCAATATCGCCTCTAGCCACATGTGCCTATTGTGCATTTGAAATGTGGTCAGTGTGAATGAGGCACTGAACTCTTAATTTTATTTAGTTTTAATTGACATAAATTTAAGTAAGCACACATGGGTAATAGTTAACCATATTGTACAACATAGTTTTATAGTAGTCCATTGTGTGAATATACTAAAATTTATTCATTCTGTAGTTAATGTTGTTTCCACTTTAGGGCTAATATGCTGTTTCTATGAACATTCTTTTACTTGTTTTCTGGAAAACATATGAATACATTTCTATTGAGTACACATATAAACAGCAGAATTGCTGAGTCATATGTATGTTAAGCTTTTTAATAAATTTTTAAAGTATTTGCACTAGTTCATTCTTCTAGCAGTCTATTGTTAATTGTTCTTAAACTCAAGCAATTTTGATAGGTGTATAAGTGTTGATATTTCATTGTAATTTTAATTTCCCTATTCAGAGGATTAATATTATTGAGCATGTTTTCCTTTATTCATTAGCCATAGGAATGTGCAATTTTGTCAAATGTCTTTTCTGTTCTTTTGTCTATTTTTACATTGGGTTGTCTGTCTTTTTTATTATTGATTTGCAGAATTTCTTTATATACTCCAAATGTGGGAGTCATTTGACATATATATTCATGACAAATATCTTCAACTCTATGACTTGCCTTTTCACTCTGATAATGGCATCTTTTGAGTGAAATAAATTTTTAATTTTAATGTCCTGTTTAAGAAATCTTTGCCTGATCAAAGTCATGTGGATATTTCTTATGTTATTTTAATAAGAGATTATAAAATCAATAATTCAACTGGGAATGATATTTTTTGTATAAAGTTGGGACCCAGGTTCATCATTTTTGGATGGATACTAATTGACTCACCACCGTTTATTTAAAGGCTGTCTTTTCCCCACAGACATGCACCAGCAGACTCTATATATGTGGTTCTATTTCTGCACTCTGTTCTGTTCCATTGGTCTATTTGAGCATCCCGGTACCAACATTACAGTCTTAATTGCTGTGTATTTTTTGTGAATATTTACATCAGTCTTTGTTGTAAGTCCATCTTTGAGATTATCTTGGCAATTCTCGGCCCTTTGTATTTCTAGGTGATTAAAATCACCTAGTTAATGTCCATAAAAAAACATGCTGAGATTTGGATTGGAATGTCTTTGAATCAATTTGGGAGCATTGCTATACTTACCACACTGAGTCTCTTGATCAATCAATGAAGTATGATTCCTTCAGTTATTTAAATCTTCATTTATTTCTCCAATAACGTTTCATAATTTTCTTTTTCAGAGTTGAGGTCTTAAACCTCCTTCATTAGATTCATTCCTAGGTAACTGATGTTTTTGATATTTAGTATAGCATAGTATAAAATAGTTGTTTATTTCCGGTATGAAGGAAATGCAATTCATTCTTATTGCTTTGACCTTGTATTCTGTGACTGTGTTCATATTAATTTCTAATAGTTAGTTGGTAGATTAAAGGCTTTATTTGGCGTCTGAGAATTCCAATTCAGGAGACACTGATCTGAGCAAGAGTTGAAAATGTGTTCCTAGGAGGAGATAAAAGACAGGGGTTTATAAAGGCAAAAAACCCAACAAGGTTGCAAAAGTTGTTTCAAAAGAATTATAGTTGGTACTGGCAAGCCAAAGCTATTCTTATCTTTACGTGATTCGTAGCAAAAGGCTACCACTAGAGGGAGGGAAAAGTTCGTTACTGTGACAGGTTGCAGGTTTTCTTGTAGAGTCCTTGGAATATTTGTGGTTTGGCCCAATTCAAAAGTTCATGGTTCCAGCTGGTGAGGATGTGCATAAGCCCTGCTTCCTTAATGGCCTTCCAGCTCCATTTTAAAGAGCTCTCTTAGCAATACTGACTACATGCTGAAGTTCCTTTTTCCACAGTACATAATCACAATCTGCAAATAATGATTTTTACTTCTTCTTCTCCAACGCTTTTCTCTTGCACTGATTAAGATACCCTGTACAATGTTGAATAGAAGTAGTGATGGTATACTTGTTTTTTATGCCCATCAAGATGAAGGTTTTTGGTATTTTATTGTTAGATATAAAATTTGCTGTAAATTTACCCTTAAGTGTGATATTGGTACCATCTATCAGGATAAGCCAGTTTGTTTCTATTTCTAGTTCACTGAAACATTTTTTAATTAATAAATTTTAAAATTTATCAAATGCATTTGATGCATCTATTGAGATGATTGCAATATGATACCTCTACTTTATTCTAGGAATAAATTGGATTTAGTCAGTTGCTTGATTCAATTTGCTGATACTTTGTTTAGAATTTTTGCATCTATATTCATGAATAAGGTTGCCTTATAATTTTCCCTTATTAATGTGCTTGTTAGGTTTTGGCATCAGTGTTACTCTGGTTTCATAAAATAAGTTGAGAAATATTTCCTCTTCCCTTAATATATGGACTAATTTATGGAGGTATGGTATTATTATTATTATTATTTTTTTTTTTTCTCTTTCTTTCTCCCTTGCGGTACGTGCGCCTCTCACTGCCATGGCCTCTCCCATTGCGGAGCACAGGCTCCGGACACGCAGGCTCAGCGGTCATGGCTCACGGGCCCAGCCGCTCCGCGGCATGTGGGATCTTTCCGGACCAGGGCACAAACCCGCGTCCCCTGCATCGGCAGGCGGACTCTCAACCACTGCGCCACCAGGGAAGCCCTGGTATTATTTTTTAATTAAGTCTTCGGAAGAACTCACTTGTCATGTACCTGGCCTAGAATTTCTTTGTGAGAATGTTTTAAATTAAAAATTGAATGTGTGTGTGTGTGTGTGACTAACAAGTCTTTCTGCTTTTATCTTTATAATTTCTATCATTTTACTTCTATGTTTTTAGTATTTTTATTTTATTCACCTATATCTTCTGTCTATTGGTATATATGCCTTTTCTATCCAAGTATAAATTTAGCTGCATCCCAGAAGTCTTGATATATATTTTTACTCATACTTTCAATTCAAATATGCCTTTCAATGTATTTTTCATTTAAACCATGTGTTATTTAGAAGTGTACAGTTGGTGCAAGGTTGGTTCCTTCTGATGGCTATGAAGGCAGGGTCTGTTCCAGATATCCATGGCTTGTAGATGGCTATCTTTTCCTGAGTCTTCACATTATCTTCACTCTGTGAATGTCTATGTCCATATTTTCTCTTCTTATAATGACACCAGTTATATTGGATTAGGGCCTACCCAACTGACCTCATTTTAACTTAATTACCTCTGTAAAACCCTGTATCCAATATGATGGCATTCCAAAGTACTGGGAGTTAGGATTTTTGGCATATAAATTTTGGAGGGAACAGAAATCAGTCCATAACAGTAACAAAGCATCCCAAGTTTAATCACTTAACAACAACAATTTATCCTTATCTTTCATGGTTCTGCGAGTTGACTGGGCTCAACAGGGTAGTTCTTGCTTAAGGTTTCTCTTGAGCTTGTGGTCAGATGGCACATAACATTTGAGTTACCTGATAGCATGACTGGGTTAGATTTCCTAGATGGCTGACAATTTAGGCTAAATTTTCCTAGGAGCCTAGGTGGAGCTGTTGATTGGTCATAGAAGCTTCTTTATGTAACTTAAACGTCTGCTAACAAAGTACAAGAATTCCAAAAGGGAACATCCCAGGTTTTAGTGTTCTAAGAGACCCAGGCATAAGGTACAAGGCATAAACTGCAAGGCTTCATTAGACCTAGGCTGAAAGTTCAAGAATGTCACTCTTCTGCATTCTATTTGTCAAAAAAGTCATGTTTCAAAAAGAGGGTGATTAGATTCCATCTCTTGATGTCAGGAGCAACAAGCATGTATTGGGGGAAAAGAGGAATCAATGATAGCCATGTTGAGTGATTATCTACCACAGTATCTTTCATTGGTTTTGGAAAATACTTAACTATTCTTTCTTCAAATATTGCTTCTGCTCCATTCCTTATCTACTCACCTTTTGGATATCAGTTACACATATTGTAAACCTTTCACTATATCCATGTATCTTTTATTCATTTTTTACTTTCTGTTTTCATTTGTTTTTATGCTCTGTGCTTCAGACTAAAGTTTTTTCACTGATCTCTAATGTATTAATAATATTTCCACCTGCTTTTCCAGTTACCTGTACTCTAGTTTACTAATTCTACCATCCCCTGTGTCTAATTAGTTGTTAAATTCACCTATGAGTTCGTTATAATTAGTGTACTTTTCTGTTATAGAATTTTATTTCTTTTTAATAGATTCTAGTTCTCTGATAATATTCTCTATATTGTCATCTGTTTTCTTGGACATATTAATCCTCTAAATTTAAAATGTCTGTCAGATATCTAGTATCTGAATATTCTGTAGTACTATTTAAATTTCATTTTTTTCTCTTGACTCTCTTATAACTCCTATAATTATTTTTAATCATGTGAGATTTTGTGTACCAAAAATAATAGAGACTCTGAACATTAATAACTCCAAAAATATTTTACAATAGCTTTATTAAGGAAGGTAGAATAGGAACAGTTCCCTGTAAACCAAGCAGGAATTTAGCTGATTTAAGGATAGGTTTAAGTTTTTTAAAGACCTTATCAATTTTCAGATTGTCCTTTATCCTAGAGTATTGTCTTTCAAGAGGTCCTGATTGAAAGGTATGTTGAACATAGGATCCTTCACTTTTGGTGACATTTGAACTCCAGTATTTATCTACCCAGTCACAGTAAAACTTCCTAGAGCAATATTATTAGTTCTTTTTACATTGCATTAGAAATAATAGGACTTCCCTGGTGGCAGAGTGGTTAAGAATCCGCCTGCCAATGCAGGGGACACGGGTTCGAGCCCTGGTCTGGGAAGATCCCACATGCCGCAGAGCAACTAAGCCCGTGAGCCACAACTACTGAGGCCCCGTGCCACAACTACTGAAGCCCATGTGCCTAGAACCCGTGTTTCGCAACAAGAGAAGCCACCGCAATGAGAAGCCTGTGCACCACAACAAAGAGTAGCCCCCACTCTCTGCAGCTAGAGAAAGCCCACACGCAGCAACGAAGACCAAATGCAGCCAAAAATAAATTTATAAAAAAAGAAATAATAGCCAGTACATTTAGCTAACTATTTGGTAAGGTAACAGCATATAAAAAATAGCAGATATATTGAGCTATACACACACACACTCACACACAAACAAATTCAGTTAAAAAAATTTAACGTATATTAACTGAAAAATGAAAACAAAATAAGGTCTGTAGTCTGGTTAACAGCAGCAAGCCAATGTCAGTTTCCTGGTTTTAATATTATATTACAGTTCTATAAGATTTCACCATTTAGGGATACTGGGTGAGGGTACACATGATGCTTTGTACTATTTTTACAACTACCTGTGAGTTTCAAAATAAATAATAATTTCAAAATAAAAATAGTTTCAAAATAAAATGAAATACACTTGAATGTCACAAAAACTGACTTGAACAACTTGAAAAGATATATCTCATATTATTGAATAGGAAGACCTAACACCACCAATGGATCGGTTCTCCTTAAGTTAATTCATAATTTTAATGTGATAATGAAAGTACTAGTGGAATTATTGAACTATAAAACCTGATTCTAAAGTTTTTATGGAAAAATAAGAGTAGCTTGGAAATCTGAAACAAAGAAGCACAGTAACTGAGGCTTAGCCTCATAAGCTAAAATGCACCATAAAGTCTCAACACTGAAGCAATATAATATTGACTTATGAATAGACTGACATTAAGTCTAGAAATAGATCTCAACTCATATAGGAATTTAATATAATGCAAGTAAAATTCTAAATAAGTGCATCAAAAATGGACTTTTAAGAAAGTGGTTTGGGTATAATGGGGATAGACTTTGGGGAAAAAATTATATCCAGAGCCCATATGATACAACAGGAAAAACTCAAATGGGACAAAGAGTTAAATGTAAAAAAAATTAAATAATACAAGTGGTAAAAAAAATCAGCTAATTTCATTATTATTATTATTTTAGATGTTGGGGGTAGGAGTTTAGTAATTTATTTATTTATTTTTGCTGTGTTGGGTCTTTGTCTCTGTGCGAGGGTTTTCTCTAGTTGTGGCAAGCGGGGGCCACTCTTCATCGCAGTGCGCGGGCCTCTGACTATCGCGGCCTCTCTTGTTGCGGAGCACAGGCTCCAGATATGCAGGCTCAGTAGTTGTGGCTCACGGGCCTAGTTGCTCCGTGGCATGTGGGATCCTCCCAGATCAGGGCTCGAACCTGTGTCCCCTGCATTAGCAGGCAGATTCTCAACCACTGCACCACCAGGGAAGCCCTCATTATTATTTTTGAAAGGTGAAGGTATTTGTTACTATGACTAAAAATCTGGAAGTCATAAGGGAAAGACTGATAAATTTTAGTCCATAAAATTAAAAATAATAAGCAAAGTCAAAAGCCAAGGAACAATGAATTTATGCAACTCATATTCTATAAAAGATTGATTCCTCTAATAAGTAAAGCTCTCCTAAGATTAACATCCCAATAGAAAAGTGGAAAAGCATCAAAGAAAACAAAATACAAATATGAAAGGATGTTCAGCCATATCTACAGTAAAGGTCATAGAATTTAAAATTTTTATGTGATAGTATTTCTTATGTACCTAGGTGACAGGAATAAAACATTGATAATAGATCTGTTTATGTGGCTGTATAGAAAAAAGTACTTTCATATATTGCTTGAAAGAGCACAAAATGGTGCAACTCTGATGAAAAGAGTATCTTTAATACTTCAAAAAATTGCAGATATGTTTACCCTTTATGCTAGCACTTGTACTTGAAATCCTTTTTGCAGATATCCTGCAAAAAATATATTTACATCCATAAGGCTATCTATATTACATACAACCACATATTGTGTATGTACTATATACATGAAACAACAAACACTGGGAAAAAACTAAGTGTGAAAGAGCAACAGACAGGTTGAGTAGATGATTTCATTTTTGCAGAATGTAATATAATGAAAGTGAAAACAGATAGGGAGGGGCTCTATGTTCATATAGGAGGGGATCTTAAGAATATATTGTAACATGAAAAAATCAGGTACAGAACAGTCAATATATGGGGTTCACCAAAAAGTTCATTCAGGTTTTTCCATGAGATGTTACAGAAAACCTGAACAAACTTTCTGGCCAACCCAATAGTTTGCTACTTCCTCTGAAGAAATGAGAGTATAGAGGTATGCATTTATAATCATTTGTATTTTCATAAAGAAACACTGTGAAGGTATAAACAAGAAAGTGATGAAAATGATAACCTAAAGGGATGGGATAGGAATGAGAGCAGATGAGAGCAGGGGTATAAGTAAGCGTGTCTCTCCAGCATGTGCTCTTTGTATAGCTTTCCAAAATATAATCAAACTTCAAATTCAACAGAGTTTAATTTTTTAAAAAGTACAATAAAAGTCAAAACCAAATACATCAATTGTGAAATCATTATCAAGTGCTAATGTCATGGAAGTGGTGTGGGATGGAATAGCATTGCAGGCCAATGCTCCTACAAAGGATAGCTAGAAAAGCTGGGTTAAATTAAAAATCATATATGTAAAGGCACAAAGTGGCAGAGGACTAGAGGGATTAAAATTCCAGAGAGAGCAGAAGCTTTTAGAGATGAAATAGGGATCTAAAGCTGTCCCTGACATTCTTGTCAATTCTTGATGAGGGGTAGATGCTGACAACATGGACTAGGTCTAGGTAGAGTGTCACACTAGGGGGCAAGCAAACTGACATAGTTTCTGGTGACCAAATGGGGCCAGGAATGACACCATTCTTTTTCCTCTGGAGAATTCTGATGAAATCTGAAGCTGTGTGAGGCTTAAGTCTAAACAGAAAAGTATCAATATCATGATTTGTCAGTTCTCGCTCCATCAAGGTGATTATTAAGAAAAATTAGTTCTTCATTTCTTTCCCTTCCATCCCTCATTATTTAATTAATTAATTATTATTATTATTATTATTTTATTTCTTGTGGCACATGGGCTCTAGAGTGCAGGCTCAGTAGTTGTGGCGCACAGGCCCAGCCGCTCTGCAGCATGTGGGATCCTCCCGGACCAGGGATCAAACAGTGCCCCCTGCATTGGCAGGCAGATTCTTAACCACTGCGCCACCAGGGAAGTCCCCATCCATCATTATTTTAATATGTGTATGTATTCTCACCTGTGATAGTTACCATGGATTTAAACAAGAAGGTGGATGAGCACTTTAAGGGAAAAAGGTGAAATAAAAGAGGAACAGAAGTGACCAGATTCCTGCTTTTCTGATGGACTTTGGAGGGTGGCACGATAGGAAAAATAAAAAGAAAGTAGTTTCACTAATAAGTTTTCAATTGTAATATTAAAACATACTGCAAAAAAAAATGTAGAAGAATGCCAAGAGAGAATTATGGGACAATCTAAACTAAATCTCCTCTCTGGGGATTCAGAGAGGGTGTCCTTAAGGAAATCACATTTAAGCTAAGTCCTAAAAGATGGGGGATGAGAATTTCACACAGTGGGAACAATGTATGCAAAGACTCTGACTCTGAGTGCAAGAAATAGCTATATAAGAGTGTTGTATGATAGAATGTCGTAAACAAAGAAGGTGGTAAAGGCAAAAGTTGTGAGGTGGCATGCAATGAGACTGATGAGCCATTGAAGGTTCCTAGTGGGTTAGTGAAATAATCAGAATTTTACCTTAAAAAAATCACTGCGGCTCTATGCAGGGATAAAAATGGTTGTTGGCAGATAAGTTAGGAAATTGTTTTATTTTCTTCAGGCAAAAAATACACGCTTGGAATAGGCCAGTAGAATTAGAGATGAAGAAAATCAGAGAGATATATAAAAAAAGTTATTTATAAAAATCACAGTATTTTATTATTGATTGTGGTGAATGAGGAAAAGAATACTCTTTCAAGCATGCCTCTTTCCAGGTTTTGGGCTTGAAAACAGCATGGGTGATGATTCCATTTCTTGTGAGAGGGAGCACCAGGGGAAGAGCAACTTTTGTGTGTGATAGGAACTTAAGTCTAGAATTCAAGAAAGATATGGACTGAAAATATATATTTAGAAGTCATAAGAGATATTGGTAGCTGTCTTTTACATCTTGGAAGAGTACTAACCAATATTTTGTTTATTCCATGAAATTCTTAAACCATACCATCATAGCCTTACTCCCTAGACAAAATACCAAAAAAAATCACTTTATTCTTAAAACATAGTAATGTTTTTCACTAAAAAATTGTGTTTTATGCATATTATTTCTTGTTTTGCTGTTCATTTAACTGATTTTGGAAAATTATGGGAATCATTCATCTTTTCTTTTTTTTTGTATATCAGAAATAAAGTTATAATCAAACTGAAGATACATAAATATTTGTTAATAATTATGAGTTATTGTTAGCTCTTTATATACTTCAGAGAACACCATTATTATACTACATATAAAAAAACTGCTTATGCTAAATGAAGCAGAATACTAAATTTTAGTTAGGCATATGACCCACATTTCTATTTTATACCAAAAACTTTATCCTAAAGTGTGGTTCTAAAATGTGACACTTTACTTCCTTTATATGTCTTTAATGAATCTGCTCATAATAAAAGTTAAATTATGTTTCATTTAGAAACATCACTATCTTTTAAGAATTGGTAAATATGTTTTCATTTCCTAGTAGTAAATATTTGAGGAAAGAACATATATTTTTACCAGGTTGATACAGGTGGAATTATCTCACTTTTTACAAAATAGTCATAAAGTACTGAACATATGCTACATTTTAATAAATTGAGTCATTTTGGATGACAATATTGTCATACTTGTTTATTATTCAAGTTCCAGAACAATGAAATAAAGGATAAGCATAGGATTTATTTAAAATATCCATTTAAAATGTAGCTTTTATTTCTTTACTTTCTAAAATGTTCAAGGGTTGATTTTTTTTGTTGTATTTTAGTTTATTTTCCAAAATACTAATATGTGATTTTTATACATTATTTTTCTTTTTAAAACAAATACTTGACCAATACAAAATACAGAGATCTTCATTCTTCATATTTGAGAAAGTTATTTCTTATTTATTTTAACTTTTGAATAGTGAGGGTAAAAGTCAGAGGTCCAACCGAAAAGAGATGGCACCCTCAAATTAGGACAATTCAAGTAAGGTTGAATAATGTGGCTATTTAAAATGTGGGCAGGGTATAAGGAATCCCAAAGTATAGTGTAGTACTTCAGGTCTGTTACCACCCAACACCCAAAGGGAAACAAGGGTAAGAAGAAGAGAGACCTGTAGAGGGTACTGCTTTGCCTAGTGACCCAGTCAACTTGGGTAACTGCAGAGAGGGAGCCTGGGAATGAAGACCTGAACTTCACCTTCCTTTCTCACTCTGGAGCACCCTATTGGCATAACCCAATCAGTAGCCAGAGGCAAGAGAGCCCATTGATGTAGTCCATTACCTAAATGGAGAGCAAGGTAGAGAAAGGTAGAGAGTAAGTTTCACAGGGACAAAAGGAAGAAATCTGAAACAGTGGATGTGCACCACAGAATGAAGAATGAGAAGTATGAAAGGTAGTGCTAAATTTTTTTCAGCCAAGGCTGGGGCAGAGAGTTTGGGCCATAAATGATTCCTCCTAGTGAAGCACAAGTAGCTTTAGAATTGGTTGGCAGGGGGCAGAATATGGAAACATGGGAAGAGTTGCAGTTAATTCACCCAGATTGAACTCTGTTAACTGGCCAAAGATCCTTAGTCTAATGGATGCACAGGGAAAAAAATTACCCCTGAACCTAGCAAACATTCTTTACAGCTAATAATAATGATTTTTCATGATATCATTGCTATTTGCTTGCAGGATTGTATCCGACAAACAACGTTCTCTGGCCATGGGTGTGACCTTTGTGATTTTGAGAATATTTGGTATGGACTTTTGGCAATCTATTATTACATTGAATTGAATGGTTTCTTTTTTGATTTATACATGTGTCAACATGTATATTTAGAATTTCAAATGAATAATTATGATAAACTGACACAAAACAAGTGAATGGGGGAGCTGCTTTACAGAATTTAGGAGACAATACTTAGTGTAAAAAAGATAATACTTGGGGCTTCCCTGGTGGCGCAGTGGTTGAGAGTCCGCCTGCCGATGCAGGGGACACGGGTTCGTGCCCCGTTCTGGGAAGATCCCACATGCCGCGGAGCGGCTAAGCCCGTAAGCCATGGCCGCTGAGCCTGCGCGTCCGGAGGCTGTGCTCCGCAACGGGCGAGACCACAACAGTGAGAGGCCCGCATACCGAAAAAAAAAAAAAAAAAAAAGATAATACTGTAAAGCCTATCCTGTCATATAAAATATGCATTAATATTATATTCAGTTAGAAGAGAATCTTTTTGATCAGAAGTATATTCTTCAAGCTTACACAAGTGGTTTGGTAAGCTGAAACAAAGCACATATAAGCATAGAAACTATATTTTACATTGCTTGCATGTTTGAGAAGTCATTAACCTAGACTAGTGCTTTAAAAATTTCTCATTACCAAAGACAGTGAATCTGATGTTTTAAAAGATTTATATCCAAAGAACAAATTGGTTTTGCTGAGGGTGATGCACTGTGTACTTCAGGCTTTCTTATGCAAAAAATAGCTTTCAAATCCACATTATGACTATATTAGGAGCTCTGATTCAAGAAGTTGATTAAAATTATTGGTGGGGTAAGGAAACAAGATTAGACTGGATTGAAGACTGAAAGCCATATGATAAATGGAGTCAAGAAAGTAGAAAAATTTAAGTGTGGCTCTAATGGGGATCAGAGAAATTGTTCTATAGCTAGATCAATATGCAGGGTTTAAATTAGGTTTTTTAATTGAGAAAAATTAGAGCATATTTTTATGGTCAAAAGTGATCCAGTGGATAAGGATGGATTCTTAGTGGAGGAGGGAGCATAAGAAACAGCAAGTGCACAGTTTCCTACCTCAGAAAGGAAGCCAGTGAGGCTGAGGCATTTTTGAATGGGAGAGGGTGGAATAAGGTGATGATATTTTAGATACAACTGTCTCTAGATCTTTCAGGGTTTTGCCATCAGAGAATTTAAGCAGAGGGTAGATATTATCTGATTTACATTTAAAAGATAACTCTGCTGCTGGAGGGAGAAATATTTATCAAGATTTATCAAATATTTATCAAGATAAATGTGGAGGAAAAGAAAAAGGAGGCTTTTGCTGAAGTCTAAGTCAGAGTTATATTAAATTGGATTCTGGGGGTTGTAATGAAAAAGAGAAATCAACTTATCCAAGGTGTATTTGGAGTTAGTGTTACAGTGGTTTATCATGGATTAGAAAAAATATGGTGGGAAATAGAAAAAAATGAGTAGTAGGCCTAGGTTTTTCACTTTGAACAATTATAAACAGAGTACCAGCACTCACTGAGACTGGGAAATCTGGTGATGGGCAGTGGGCAGGAATCAAAAAGTCATGAGGCATGAGCACTCCGATAATTTCTTAAGGAAGATGGTCAATCATTAGATATGTTAGTTCTGAAAACCCAGTTCTAATGCCTTTGGAGTGGCATTTATTTATTTATTTATTTATTTATTTATTTATTTATTTATTTATTTATTT
>NW_021703768.1:81833788-81848870 GCF_005190385.1 Monodon monoceros | reverse complement strand
TCTTTCTTTCTTTCTTTCTTTCTTTCTTTCTTTCTTTCTTTCTTTCTTTCTTTCTTTCTTTCTTTCTTTCTCTTTTTCTTTCTAATTTTTCTCCCTTTCATTCTGAGCCATGTGGACGAAAGGCTCTTGGTGCTGCAGCCCGGAGTCAGTGCTGTGCCTCTGAGGTGGGAGAGCCAACTTCAGAACACTGGTCCAAAAGAGACCTCCCAGCACCACATAATATCAAATGGCGAAAATCTCCCAGAGATCTCCATCTCAACAACAGCACCCAGCTTCACTCAACGACCAGCAAGCTACAGTGCCGGACACCCTATGTCAAACAACTAGCAAGACAGGAACAAAACCCCACCCATTAGCAGAGAGGCTGCCTAAAATCATAATAAGCCCACAGACACCCCAAAACACACCACCAGACATGGACCTTCCCATCAGAAAGACAAGATCCAGTCTCATCCACCAGAACACAGGCACTAGTCCCCTCCACCAGGAAGCCTACACAACCCACTGAAACAACTTTAGCCACTGCGGACAGACACCAAAAACAACGGGAATGATGAACCTGCAGCCTGCAAAAGGGAGACCCCAAACACAGTAAGATAAGCAAAATGAGAAGACAGAAAAACACACAGCAGATGAAGGAGCAAGATAAAAACCCACCAGACCTAACAAATGAAGAGGAAATAGGCAGTGTACCTGAAAAAGAATTCAGAATAATGATAGGAGAGATCATCCAAAATCTTGGAAATAGAATAGAGAAAATGGAAGAAACATTTAAAAAGGACCTAGAAGAACTAAAGATGAAACAAGCAACGATGAACAACACAATAAATGAAATGAAAAATACTCTAGATGGGATCAATAGCAGAATAACTGAGGCAGAAGAACGGATAAGTGACCTGGAAGAAAAAATAGTGGAAATAACTACTGCAGAGCAGAATAAAGAAAAAAGAATGAAAAGAACTGAGGACAGTCTCAGAGACCTCTGGGACAACATTAAACGCACCAACATTTGAATTATAGGCGTTCCAGAAGAAGAAGAGGAAAAGAAAGGGACTGAGAAAATATTTGAAGAGATTATAGTTGAAAACTTCCCTAATATGGGAAAGAAAATAATTAATCAAGTCCAGTAAGCACAGACAGTCCCATACAGGATAAATCCAAGGAGAAACATGCCAAGACACATATTAATCAAACTGTTAAAAATTAAATACAAAGAAAACATATTAAAAGCAGCAAGGGAAAAACAACAAATAACACACAATGGAATCCCCATAAGGTTAACAGCTGATCTTTCAGCAGAAACTCTGCAAGCCAGAAGAGACTGGCAGGACATATTTAAAGTGATGAAGGAGAAAAACCTACAACCAAGATTACCCTACCCAGCAAGGATCTCATTCAGATTTGGCGGAGAAATTAAAACCTTTACAGACAAGGAAAAGCTAAGAGAGTTCAGCACCACCAAACCAGCTTTACAACAAATGCTAAAGGAACTTTTCTAGGCAAGAAACACAAGAGAAGGAAAAGACCTACAATAACAAACCCAAAACAATTAAGAAAATGGAATAGGAAGATACATATCGATAATTACATTAAATATAAATGGATTAAATGCTCCCACCAAAAGACACAGACTGGCTGAATGGATACAAAAGCAAGACCCATATATATGCTGTCTACAAGAGACCCACTTCAGACCTAGGGACACATACAGACTGAAAGTGAGGGGATGGAAAAATATATTCCATGCAAATGGAAACCAAAAGAAAGCTGGAGTAGCAATTCATATATCAGACAAAATCGAAAAAATAGACCTTAAAATAAAGACTATTAGAAGAGACAAAGAAGGACACTACATAATGATCAAGGGATCGATCCAAGAAGAAGATATAACAATTGTAAATATTTATGCACCCTACATAGGAGCACCTCAATACATAAGGCAAATACTAACAGCCATAAGAGGGGAAATCGACAGTAACACATTCATAGTAGGGGACTTTAACACCCCACTTACACAAATGGACAGATCATCCAAAATGAAAATAAATAAGGAAACACAAGCTTTAACTGATACATTAAACAACATGGACTTAATTGATATTTATAGGACATTCCATCCAAAAACAACAGAATACACATTTTTCTCAAGTGCTCATGGAACATTCTCCAGGATAGATCATATCTTGGGTCACAAATCAAGCCTTGGTAAATTTAAGAATATTGATATTGTATCAAGTATCTTTTCCGACCACAATGCTATGAGACTAGATATCAATTACAGGAAAAGATCTGTAAAAACTACAGGCACATGGAGGCTAAACAATACACTATATAATAACAAAATGATCACTGAAGAAATCAAAGAGAAAATTAAAAAATACCTAGAAACAAATGACAATGGAGACACGACGACCCAAAACCTATGGGATGCAGCAAAAGCAGTTCTAAGAGGGAAGTTTATAGCAATACAATCCTACCTTAAGAAACAGGAAACATCTTGAATAAACAACCAAACCTTGCACCTAAAGCAATTAGAGAAAGAAGAACAAAAATTCCCTAAAGTTAGCAGAAGGAAAGAAATCATAAAGGTAAGAGCAGAAATAAATGAAAAAGAAATGAAGGCAACGATTCCAAAGATCAATAAAAGTAAAAGCTTGTTCTCTGAGAAGATAAAAAAATTGATAAACTGTTAGCCAGACTCATGAAGAAAAAAAGGGAGAAGACTCAAATCAGTAGAATTAGACATGAAAAAGGAGAAGTAACAACTGGCACTGCAGAAATACAAAAGATCATGAGAGATTACTACAAGCAACTCTATGCCAATAAAATGGACAACCTGGAAGAAATGGACAAATTCTTAGAAAAGCACAACCTGCCAAGACTGAATCAAGAAGAAATAGAAAATATGAACAGACCAATCACAAGCACTGAAATTGCAACTGTGATTAAAAATCTTCCAACAAACAAAAGCCCAGGACCAGATGACTTCACAGGCGAATTCTGTCAAACATTTAGAGAAGAGCTAATACCTATGCTTCTCAAACTCTTCCAAAATATAGCAGAGGGAGGAAAACTCCCAAACTCGTTCTACGAGGCCACCATCTCCCTGATACCAAAACCGGACAAGGATGTCACAAAGAAAGAAAACTACAGGCCAATATCACTGATGAACATAGATGCAAATATCCTCATCAAAATATTAGCAAACAGAATCCAACAGCACATTAAAAGGATCATACACCATGACCAAGTGGGGTTTATTCCAAGAATGCAAGTATTCTTCAATATACGCAAATCAAGTAACGTAATACACCATATTAACAAATTGAAGGAGAAAAGCCATATCATCATCTCAATTGATGCAGAGAAAGCTTTCGACAAAATTCAACACCGATTTATGATAAAAACCCTGCAGAAAGTAGGCATAGAGGGAACTTTCCTCAACATAATAAAGGCCATATATGACAAACCCACAGCCAACATCATCCTCAATGGTGAGAAACTGAAAGCATTTACAGTAAGATCAGGAACAAGACAAGGTTGCCCACTCTTACCACTCTTACTCAACATAGTTTTGGAAGTTTTAGCCACAGCAATCAGAGAAGAATAGGAAATACAAGGAATCCAAATCAGAAAAGAAGAAGTAAAGCTGTCACTGTTTGCAGATGACATGATACTATACATAGAGAATCCTAAAGATGCTACCAGAAAACTACTAGAGCTAATCAATGAATTTGGTAAAGTAGCAGGATACAAAATTAATGCACAGAAATCTCTGGCATCCCTATACACTAATGATGAAAAATCTGAAAGTGAAATCAGGAAAACACTCCCATTTACCATTGCAACAAAAAGAGTAAAATATCTAGAAATAAACCTACCTAAGGAGACAAAAGACCTGTATACAGAAAATTATAAGACACTGATGACAGAAATTAAGGATGATACAAATAGATGGAGAGATATACCATGTTCTTGGATTGGAAGAATCAACATTGTGAAAATGACTCAACTACCCAAAGCAATCTACAGATTCAATGCAATCCCTATCAAGCTACCACTGGCATTTTTCCCAGAACTAGAACAAAAAATTTCACAATTTGTATGGAAATACAAAAGACCCTGAATAGCCAAAGCAATCTTGAGAATGAAAAACGGAGCTGGAGGAATAAGGCTCCCTGACTTCAGACTATACTACAAAGCTACAGTAATCAAGACAATATGGTATGGCACAAAAACAGAAAGATAGATCAGTGGAACAGGATAGAAAGCCCAGAGATAAACCCACGCACATATGGTCATCTTATCTTTGATAAAGGAGGCAGGAATGTGCAGTGGAGAAAGGACAGCCTCTTTAATAAGTGGTGCTGGGAAAACTGTACAGGTACATGTAAAAGTATGAGATTAGATCACTCCCTAACACCATACACAAAAATAAGGTCAAAATGGATTAAAGACCTAAATGTAAGGCCAGAAAGTATCTAACTCTTAGAGGAAAACATAGGCTGAACACTGTATGACATAAATCACAGCAAGATCCTTTTTGACCCACCTCCCAGAGAAATGGAAATAAAAACAAAAATAAACAAATGGGACGTAATGAAACTTGAAAGCTTTTGCACAGCAAAGGAAACCATAAACAAGATGAAAAGACAACCCTCAGAATGGGAGAAAATATTTGCAAATGAAGCAACTGACAAAGGATTAATCTCCAAAATTTACAAGCAGCTCAGGCTGCTCAATAACAAAAAAACACACAACCCAATCCCAAAATGAGCAGAAGACCTAAATAGACATTTCTCCAAAGAAGATATACAAACTGCCAACAGACATATGAAAGAATGCTCACCATCATTAATCATTAGAGAAATGCAAATCAAAACTACAATGAGATATCATCTCACACCAGTCAGAATGGCCATCATCAAAAATCTAGAAACAATAAATGATGGAGAGGGTGTCGAGAAAAGGGAACACTCTTGCACTGCTGGTGGGAATGTGAATTGGTACAGCCACTATGGCAAACAGTATGGAGTTTCCTTTAAAAACTACAAATAGAACTACCATATGACCCAGCAATCCCACTACAGGGCATATATCCTGAGAAAACCATAATTCAAAAAGAGTCATGTACCAAAATGTTCATTGCAGCTCTATTTACAATAGCCAGGAGATGGAAACAATGTAAGTGTCCATCATCGGATGAATGGATAAAGAAGATGTGGCACATATATACAATGAAATATTACTCAGCCATAAAAAGAAACGAAATTGAGTTATTCGTAGTGAGGTGGATGTTCGTAGAGTCTGTCATACCGAGTGAAGTAAGTCAGAAAGAGAAAGACAAATACCGTATGCTAACACATATATATGGAATTTAAGAAAAAAAAATGTCTTGAAGAACCTGGGGTAAGACAGGTATAAAGACACATACCTACTAGAGAATGGACTTGAGGATATGGGGAGGGGGAAAGGTAAGCTGTGACAAAGCGAGAGAGTGGCATGGACATATATACACTACCAAACGTAAAATAGATAGCTAGTGGGAAGGAGCCGCATAGCACAGGGAGATCAGCTCGGTGCTTTGTGACCACCTAGAGGGGTGGGATAGGTAGGGTGGGAGGGAGGGAGACGTAAGAGGGAAGAGAGATCGGAACATATGTATATGTATAACTGATTCACTTTGTTATAAAGCAGAAACTAGCACACCATTGTAAAGCAATTATACTCCAATAAAGATGTAAAAAAAAAGTACATTCATAATCATCATTTTTTAAACACAAGAAGATTGTAAAGGCAGGACAGTCTACCTATACTGGAATCTTAAGCTCATGTACTGCTATTTCAATAGTAAATGAGGAAATGATCCCCTGTATTCAGAATTATATTTACATACAATCTGAACAGCCAATCAAATCAAATAAAAAGAAACTAGTATATATACAAAGATGACCTTTAAAAGTTTACTGGATTTGTCTCTAACAGATTAAGGTAAATTCATCTGCATGGCATTCAAGGCTATTTCCCTAATTTGCACAGTTCTTCCCATATACCTACCCTAGGCTCCAAGTAAATCTATCCAGTGCTATTGCTTCACGCATTCATCTTACACTATTAAGTTTTGCTTGTGTTTTTCCTTCCAATCTAAGTGCTCTAATCTTTGCTTTCAAAATCCTATTCATTTTTCAAGTTACATTTCAAAATGTTACTTCTACTTCATAAAGATAGCCTTATTTTTTTCCTTTAATTTAAAAGCCAAAATGTATATCCTCTCCCCTTTTGACTTCCATCCCGTTAAGATGAGAACACGAACAGCAGAGTAGTTGGAGAAGATTCTTAGGAAAAGATTTGAAGTTAAGTAATTTTTCTAAAAGGCTTATCCACATTCAAGTTGTCATGCAATTTTTTTCCAAGTCACTTAGTCATTCAACAATTTGCTGACTGTTTATTTTGAGCCAAGCCTTATGCTAGAACCTGTAACTTAAAAGATGGATTAAAATATAGTACCTATCCTCAAAAATTTAACGTCTAATGGGCAAGAGGGATTTGATCATTGCCAGACGACAAAAGCAGAGAAAATGGCCAAAGAGAAGCAGGGCAGTCGCATATCACATGAAATTTTCAAAAGTATCCACGTGTCTAATTTATTCAAGATTCAGACTGTTGAGATCAGTGAGGATTATTCTGTCATATCATCCATTATTGAACATACACTCTAGACAGCCAGAAGTGAAAAATAAACGCGATAAACGAAAAACATAAAACCCATATTTGTTGACCTGGGCATGTTTGAATTTGCTCCTCAGTTTCATTTGTTTCATTTTTTCACATTTCATGGTTCACTTAGCTCCTATGAGTCAGATGAAACATTTAAAAAATCTATTCTTGTCTACTTATTTGCATATATGTTTATTTTATAAGCTTGGAATTCTCAGATTAAATTTCTGACCACAATGTTGAAGTCCCACAATAAAGCATAAACATTTTAAACAATTTTCTCTATGATCCAATCTCTAAATGTATTTTTTATGTTTAGCACACAAAATGTTCAAGTGTACAAAAGAGTAGACTGATGTATGCTCAGAAAAGAACAAAATTTAATAGGGGCTCAAAAATTATCTAGAAAGCTAGATATAAGACAATATATTCTCATTTTCCCAAAAGAGCAAAAATATGTAAAGCTTAAAGTGAAATTCTTATGGGACTACAGAAGGCTGAACATTGGGGAATTGGAATAATGGTTTTATTTTCGGAATGAATATTGATTAACTGTGTGAACTTGAATCAAACAATTAACCTCTCTGTGCCATCCATTACTCATCTGTAATATTGAGCTGGATATTTTTCCTGTCTGAAGTTTAATGGAGTATTATGTCATTTCAGAGGACAGTGTTTTGATAAGTTCAAATTTTTCAAAATTTGAAACATATTTTCAAGTATCAAAACTTGGGTAAAAAAGATAAACTAAAACTATAATGTTATAAATTAAAATATGCATATGTATGAAAAAGGTCACTTTTCCCCTTTTGGTAACTTATTCTAGAAATCGTAGGATATTAAGAATTAAAATATAAAATGAACCTCCTTATGGTAAGACTGCAGATGGAGTTTGTCAGCCTCCACACCAGTTTAGGTCTCCACACCTGGTCTTTCCACTGTGGCTAACATAGTACCCGATTTTCAGAGACCCTGCATTGAGGTCCTCCCCAATACCTGGATATTATAATAGAATGAAGACCCTTTCCTAAAAGAGAAAGGTGTTTAATCAACTAATTATTTCCATGTTTTATAATTGCCCTGTAGTCAAGTGATCAGGAAAGTGGAGATGGAGGCTTTGGAACAGTGCCAATGTTTTCAAAGCCAATTCTGTTCAAAGACAACCTGTGTTGATAATGCAGCAGACATGGCCCTTTAGGAACCTGAATTACAGGCCCACTGAAAAGCACAGTTTAACCTGCTCAGTATCCTAAGTCAGCAAAAGGATTTGCTTTAATTCTAGGGCTTTCTTCAGAGCTCCTGGGTCAGAAAAAGTTGCTGTAGTAGAGTTGGTTTCTGTACTGATCAGAAACAGTCTCAGCAGGAATGTTATCAGGAAAACAAGAAACAGTATGAAGGTAGATAAATAAATTGCTAGCTAGCTAGATAAATAGATAGGTAGATGATAGATATAAGATAGATGGATGATAGATAGATGGATGATAGATGAATATATGTTGATACTTTTCATACCCTCAATTAAAATATAATAAGCATACTGATATTTTTACAATATGATTTAGTACTGAATGGTAATATATAACAATGGTGGTAAATCATATGACTGAAGTCTTATGATAGCTATAAATGTCACCTAAAGGATTGTATTGTAATGGCATTTGAATCAGTACAATCGGGCTAGTCAAAGACATCTCAAAAAACTTATCAACATAGATCAAATTTTTCAAAATCATTACAAAGGCAAATTTTACCCAACCATCTTTTTGCTTGAATTTTGGAATGCATGAAAAAATCAAATACATAGAGACAGAGAGTAGAATGGTGGTAACCAGGAGCTGAGTGTGGCGGGGGAATGAAGAGTTGCTGTTTGGTGTATTTAAGGTTTCAGTTATGCAAGATGAATAATTTCTAGAAATCTGCTGTACAGCCTTGTGACTATGGTTAACAGTACTGTATTGCACACATGAAAATTTGGTATAAGGGTAGATCTCATCTTAAGTGCTCTTACCACACAGACACACACAGATGCATACACACACACACACACACACACACACACACACACATGCACACAAAGAGAGTCAGGTAATGGATAACTAATCTAAGTAAACAGGTATGCCTCTCTTACCTCTACACTAATATACTGCCTGATCAACAAACATAGATTATCCAATTATTTCATTTTTTACTGTATAAAACTATATATTGAAATACAAGGGTTTGTCTAACATAATTAGAAAAGTAAATTTAAACATTAAATAGTGTGTAAAAACAAATTTGGTTATATAGCATATAGATTTCTGACAACCTCAAATTTCCAAAATATAGTTGCACACCTAGAGGTAAGTGAGCAAGATTCTGATGGGGAAATGGGTTGAAGAACATTGGGGACATCAGTAGAAGAATAAAGACTGCTCCCTGTCTTCTGGACTAGAATCTAATGAATAAGACTGTCTTATTTATAAATAGCCTGGTATATGTGTGGTTAAGGTAACCATAAGTCTTCCTCAGCATATTGGAAACTGAAGATAGAATGACAAAACTTGGAAGAGGAGAGGTCATTTAGAGAGCTGATAGAAGCCTAGGTTAATAGTAATACCTGACACCAAGACATAATATAATTTTTAATTAAATACAGTAATTTAGGGAAATAGTGTAAAAATGTAAACAAAGCCACACATACTTCGATATATCCTCTGTTTTCATGTCTTTAAAAGGAAAGCCCTCCAATGTGATTTGTCCATATATTCTAAAAAAGACAGAGTTTGAATTAACTTCTACTTTATATCACCAAGTCATCCCTAAAAGAAAATCCATTTATTCTTTATCTCTACTAGAAGTACATTGTGGTAAAGAGAAGGATATGTCCACCCTCAAAAGATGGCCACATTCTAATCTCCAGAACCTGTGAATATGTTATCTTACATAGCAAAAGGGGCTTTGCAGGTAAGATTAAATTAAGCACTTTGAGGTGGGGAAATTATCCTGGATTATCTGTGTAGACCCAATGTAATCCCAAGGGACCTTATAAGAGGAAGACAGGAGAGTCAGATTTAAAGGAGATGTGTTGACACATCGAGGGAGGGGGAGAGAGAGAGAGATTGTGAGAGATTTGAAGATGCTTCACTGCTGGCTTTGGAGATGGAGAAAGGGGCCAAGGAATGCAGGCAGCCTCTAGAAACTGGAAAAGGCAAGAAAAGGGATTTGCCTCTAGAGCCTCCAGAAGGAATGAAACTTTGCTGACTCCTTATTTTAGCCCTGTAAATTTCATTTTGGACTTCTGACCTCTAGAATTATATGATTCTGTTGTTTTAAGTCACTGAATATGTGGTAATTTGTTATAGTAGCAACAGGCATCTCATACAGACAACTCCATAAGTCAACTCCTTACAACTAAAGTTAAAGATGTTAAAGTGCTTTGATGTGCAGAAAATAAGGAAATATCCACGGTATACTTGGTATTGGAGTGATTTGCTTGTCCATGATTTAGTTGGAGCCTGGAGCTACTACCTCTGGCCACTGGTGTAATTGGCAGACCTCAGACAGGAACTTCAACTCCAGGTTTCTCTTGAATCAGAGTCATTTTCACAACAAAACAAATCCAACACAAAGAAGGGAAATGTGTGAAGATAATTAAATTTCAATTTCTTTCCTGCCAATAATTAATGATTTTTAAAAAATTCACAGTTATGCTCTAAAGAGGTTTGCCATGTGGTTTTGGTCAAAAAAGGACTTCTCAGGATGACATTCTGCTATTTCTTATATTCTTTCCATCTGTGTCTTACATAGCAAATGTGCTCACTGTATAAGTCTAAACAAGATTTTTTTTCCTCTGACAGTGTTGAAGTTCAATCTTCACTCTAAAAAGCTGTTCTTTCTGTTTCACATTTAGTATAATTGATAATAATCCCTGAAAATTTTAGAAATCAGATGTGCCCTGATAGTTTGGTTGAAACATACAGCTAAAAAAATTTTGCTTGCCTCTTCCACAAATTGTGACAACAGTAGCAATCAGATGTTTGAGGCTCATAAATAGCCAAAATATATTCTAGGAAATGTTTAAGGAACAAAGAAGAAAATAAATAAATACAGAAGTTACAATGAAATATCATTAACTTTTGCCATCTAGAAGGAGGTTGTCAATAATTAGGAAAAATGAAGTCTATGCTAATTTAAAATAAGTACAAATTTGCTCATCTAGAGCATATGCCATAATTCAAACCAAGCTCACAAAGTGTTTGCCTTGTAGGAATCTATAAGCCATGTACTTTAATATATGCATAATTATAAAAGATAAATTGACTTTTAATAAATTTATTACTATTATCTTTATGTAATTAGATGTTTCTAGATAATTTCAAATAGTTCACTGATGATGTTCTTTAAGAATTCATTCTCTAGTGATATTAGTTTTTCTGCCTGCTAAAATGAGGTTAAATCAACCAGAAAACTTCAGGCCAGTCCACTGAAAATTCTATCAATAGTTAGTCGTGGGGCTTCCCTGGTGGCGCAGTGGTTGAGAGTCCTCCTGCCGATGCAGGGGACACGGGTTCGTGCCCCGGTCCGGGAAGATCCCACATGCCGCGGAGCGGCTGGGCCCATGAGCCATGGCCGCTGAGCCTGCGCGTCCGGAGCCTGTGCTCCACAACGGGAGAGGCCACAACAGTGAGAGGCCCGCGTACCGCAAAAAAAAAAAAAAAATTCAATAACAAATCTGGGACTTAAACTGTCATCATTAAAATGGAGTCCTTTAGCAGTGTCCATACACTTTAGAATGTTATGAGAAATGACTGTTCAGTCAAAGTTTTAATTGTAACAGTGGAAAAAAAGATGAACTTTAGCAACAGAAATTTATTACAAACTTATTTATTGGAAGGTATTTGGAGAGCTTCAGAGGCTCAGTAAGAGCGTTAGGAAACTCACAGAAGCTGAAAGAGATTAGAACAAACAAGACCTTACCACAGTAAGAATTTGCTCAGGATGCTGCCACTGGTGCCATCAGCACTGGTTAACTGAAGTCACATCTGGATACTCTCATCTCCACCGTCGCCTCTGCAAAGCAATCAGAAACTTGCTTGTTCCTTTGAATCATTCCTTCAAAATTCATAGTTCAAAAATAGTTGTCTAATGCGCTGGACCTGGATAACATAACAAAAATTTTCCTGCCAGGTAGTTGGGAGAGAAATAGGTGTCCTCTTTAACTTAAAGGAGATCAGGGGACTTCTCTGGTGGTCCAGTGGTAAAGAATCTACCTTCCAATGCAGGGGACGTGGGTTCGATCTCTGCTTGGGAACTAAGATCCCACATGCCACAAAGCAACTAAGCCCCCACGCCACAGCTACTGAGTTTGTGTGCCTCAACTAGAGAGCCTGCATGCTGCAAACTACAGAGCCCATGTGCTCTGGAGCCCGCACGCCACAACTACAGAAGAGAAAACCCCAGGCCACAACTAGAGAGAAGGCCGCGTGCTGCAACGAAGATCCCATGTGCTGCAACTAAGACCCGACGCAGCCAAAAATAAATAAATAAATAAATAAATAAATAAATGGAGATCAAAGTGAGAAAGGAGTCAGGATGTTGCATTAGTCATGGTTCTCAGGAGAAACAGAGCCAATAGGATATATTTATATATACAGTTGGCTCTTGAACAATGGTTGGGGGAGGGAGGAGGGGGTTAGTAGGAGGTGCAGACAAAGCTGCACCATTGAAAATCCACATTAACTTAGAGTTGCCCTTTGTATCCATGATTCTGCATCCTTGGATTCAGCCAAACACAAATTTTGCGATACTGTAGTATTTACTATTGAAGAAAATTTACGTATAAGTGGACCTGCACAGTTCAAACCCGGGATGTACAACAGTCAACTATATATATGAAGATAAATATATGAACTAGCATATGTAATTACAGAGGCTGAGAAGTCCCATGATATGCTGTCTGCCATCTGGAAACACAGGAGAGTTAGTAGTATAATTCCAGATTAGGTTTGAAGGTCCGAGAACCACAGAAGCTGATGGTGTAAATTCCAGTTCAAGGACAGGAGAAAACTGATGTTCCAGCTCATGCAGGCAGGCAGGAAGCAAAAGGGTTGAATTCCTTCTTTCTCCATATTTTTGTTCTATTTAGACCCACAATGAATTGGATGATGCCCATCTGCACTGGAGCAATCTACTTTACTGAGTCCTCTGATTCAAATGCTGATTTCATTTGGAAACATCCTCACAGACATATCCAGAAATAATGTTTAATCTGGGCACCCCTTGGGCCAGTAAAGTTGGCATATAAAATGATTAACTATTGAAATGTGAAACCACAGAAATGCCAAAGGTTTTACTGTAGTGATACTCCCTTAAATCTTGAGGGAAATTTGATTTCTGATTCTGTTACTAAAGTATATATCTACTCTTGGGGCTTTAATATTTTAGGCTTTTCCACATCCAAATTACAAAATACATAGAGTAGGAACAGTAATGTGGGTAATTGATGAGTTTAATTTCAGATTTTTTTAAATTACTTTTCCACATTAAAGTAGAAGATACCTTGTCATATTTAGGAGTTTCAGTTAGAATTTTGTTTTTAATCTTAGGGATGCCAAAACTCTCTGAATCCAACATTTCTATGAGAAGTTTTCACTCCACATACATATGCTAATCAAAAAAATGTTTACAAGTTACAAAGCTAGTTCATAAAAACCTGCTTAGCTCATTATGGAAAATAGCACTGTTTTAAGAGTAAGAATTAAGCTAAACTACTTAACAATAACAACTAAACTTTAATGACATTTCAAGGATGTTTGATGGAAAAAGCTTATTCAATTAGAGAAAGTTGAGTACATATCAATGACTTTTGTGGAAGAGAGAAAAGATTTTCCATGTTCAGCAAAAAAAGCTGAGTACAAGGAGGAAGTAACAGTGGGCCAAAGGAGACTAAAATGCATACATGTGTGAGATTATTTGAAATGTAATTCATTTGACCCAAGAAATAAAATATGGTAAAGGAAAGTGGAGGAAAATGTGACACATCAGTATACAGTAAGCAGGAAAACTGCTAATTTAGCCAAAAAGTGTCACAATAGACCCAGAACTATTATTTGGAAGAGAATATATAAGCAAAGGTAAAAAATAGTCCTTCATATGCAAGTACAGGATAATTATAATCTGAGGACTTTCCCAAGCTAGATATATATCAATCAGGCATTTGTGTTGTCTCATATTTATAATGACATTAACATTGTTTTCTGTACACAATTATTGCTCATTAAGAGTCTCTTTTAAAAAAAGTAGGTGAGAAAAATAATAGCTGACCAACTGATGAAGACCTTTATAGCATCCAAAAATGCTATCGAATGTCCTCATGTAACAAATTAAAACCAGTTGCTTATCTTTTTTTGTCTCTCTCACCTCAACTGGTGGAAAATAAAACATATTTCACTAAGGGTCTTAGTATTCTGGAAAAAACAGTTGTGCAAGATAACCATCTAAAGTTTCATATTTAAAATTTTATCTATCTGAATGTAAATCTAGTATTCTCCTCATTTTGATTCATGCTAGGAAAAGATTTTGTCTTACCTTGAAAAGTCCAGATAACTAAATTAAACAAAAATATTGTCATAAAGATTGCCTTTAAGGCAACTCAATGAATATTTTTAAAAATGCACTACTCTTGGGAAAACTCAGCCCACTGCCATAACACATATGTTAGATTTCAGCCTGTTCTCAGCCTCCTCAGATGGGTATCTTTGCATAGTGTACAACCCGCAAAACCATAGATGGCCACTTTATATGGAATATTACCAGGGAAACATTATTTATCCAACTCAGTCTTATTTATCCTAATCTATTCACTTATAAATATGTGTAGATCATCGCACACCATTCATATAATCAAAGCACATTAATTCACATTAAAAAGCTCAATACTCTGGATGTCTTGTTTTATAAAGAAGTAATGAAAATAGCTCCTTTTTAAAAGCAGTCGTTGTAAGAAGTGTTCCAGTAGGTATTGTACATATATATCATTTATTTCTCAAAAAATTCTCTGATGATGGTAGCTTTCCTAGCTTACTAAAAGAAATTGTGTATATCCTTTTCTTATTCAGGGTCATAATTGTCCTCCACAAAGATATTTAGAGGTATCCAGAGATTTCTAGTTATCCACATATATAGTTGTGACCTATATTTTGATTCAATTTCTAAATTGATTTTTGAGGCATGAGTATATACTGCCATTTTACCCTGTTCCTGCACGTCTGTGTATCTGTGTCAGAGAGATCATCCCAGATTGTGAATGCATGAAGAAGAACTGGAGATTTGATATATGTGTGTGTGTGTGTGTGTGTATACACACACACACACACACATATAT
>NW_021703768.1:81788025-81833388 GCF_005190385.1 Monodon monoceros | reverse complement strand
TACATATAAACACACACACACATATTCTTAATTCATCACTCTGGGTATTTAACTTTCTTGCATATGCGACCCTTCCATTATACTTATATACAGACCTTGTCCATTACCTAAATCAAACTAATTAAATAGCAAACTCTCTTATTATTTGTTGATCATCAACATACATTATTTCCATAGATTTAGCCAAAACATTAATTTCCCCTTGGGTTACCTTTCAATCTGTACAGATTCAAGGACAGGCCCCAAGAATCTCTTAGTTATTGCCTAGTTTCCTCCTTCAGGTTCTCCTGTTGTTTTCTGTCCTTCTGCCCTCCTCACTTTTATCCCTTAACCCACATCCTGATCCTATCCTTGGGGCAATGTGGGAAGTGGAAACCATAACTACCCTCTTGTAGAAACCTATTAAAATATTTTCTTGCTCATATGAACAGATTTTAATATGATTATTCTAAACAACAACAAAACAGGTTTTTCAGCCAGAGGTGAGAAGAGAAAGAAACAGAGTGGGTGAGGGGGACAGAAAACTTTGTCCTACTTATCAAATAAAATGAAAGAACTGAAACTTAGAATTCTTACATATAGCATGTTTAGACTATTCAATTTTTATACACCAAAATTCTCCATGATCTCTAACAGCATTGCAAGTTCTATCATCTTCAATAAAGTACATTACTTGAAAAGGAGAACTGTACTCAGAAAAGTTTCTGTCAGACTTCAAATAGCACATTTTCACTGCACACACATTCAGCCAGGTAAGCCATAGAAATCAGGTCTGCTTATTTCACAGAAGAAAAAAGAGCTGCACTATTATCATCAATGCTGAACTGTGAACTTCTAAAAAGCGAGTTGGATTTTTTCCACCTAATGCAGTGTCAAAATGCTGCCAGAAATATCCTGATCTCAGGATTTTTATTGCTGGTGATGATGTATGAAGTGAAAAAGAACATAGCTTGATTTTCTAATAAGTAGTTAAGCTTGCACTACTGACTACATTATTGAAAAAATAAAAAGAACTTGGTAACTGAGTGAGTATGATAGGAAAGTCACTGATGGGGAAGAAAACTGGAACACTAAGATATGTCAGCTTTATAGAGTCACATTTTTGGAAATATTGTACATTAAATCGAAGAAAGTTTACATACAATTTTTTTTAGTAAGTTACAGCACTTCTGAATAAAACGTAGTGTTTGCCTTAAAAATGCTTCCAATGGAAAGTATTTGACATTTTTAAACAAGAAATAAGTTATCAACAAGTATAAATCTCCATAGTCAATTTTCTCGCAGTAAAACACAATTAGGCTTCAATTATAATAATGTGTTAGTGATAAGCAGTGATATATCACATGGGCTTGGGAAATAGAGAAATGAGAAAATATGTGCTTATCTTAAAAGTTGCTATTTAGACTAATTTACACATACTTGAATTCACATATAATCAAATTATGTAATAAGCAAAATTTGATAATGTCCTGTGCCTCATTGTTAGTTCCTGGGGACCAAGCAATAATAGAAAAACCAGACATAGGCAGAGCATGTTAGAAAAACAGGTAGATCTATTCATTGTATACTTTCCAAAGAGTCATTTAAGAATAACTTAAATTGTGTGGGATCATTATGTATTATCAGTATCATATCATTATTACATATTATAATTATATATGTACTACACATACTATATGTATCTTATATGATCCTATTTTAACATGTTCATATTATTACCTCTTTTAAACCTGTTAAACATTAGAAATACCACTCTACATATTTCACAGGTTTCATTTTTATCTCCTGTTACACATTTTTTCCCTATAGCAAATGGCTGTACTATAATTACATATCATCAAGATTAAATTAAGATACGAAAATCGGCAGTATTGTCTTGTAAATATCTTTCACTAGTTTATCCTGAAGTTTCATGTCCTATATCCATCTTGGGTTGTTCTTCTTTCCCTCAAGGACCCAAGCTAATGGAGCAGCCCCAGTCTATGCATGTCAAGTTAATGGCAGGGCAGAGGAGCCATGGAAGAACCATCAAACGACTCTTAATTGTTCTGCCTGAAAATAGGATGCTTCACTTCCACTCACATTTCATTGGACAAAGCAAACCTTATGGCCATGCCTTATGTCTATGGGATGGGCTCATTATGGAGGAGTTTGGTGGGGAAATACTTGACTATTTTGCCAATAATGTAGATAATCCCAACGCTCAAATTGAAGTCCTCAAACAGTATTGGCTTTGCCTACTAATCTATTATTCACTTTAAAACTGTCTTTCCTTATCTTTATACTAAAACTGTTGCTGCTCAGATCATCTCAGCGTTGGCATATCTAATGAACACTTTTCTATTCTTATATTTTGCCCTATCAGAAGCATTCAGGTTTCCCACTCCCTCCTCACTCTCTTTTTCCTTTTGACATTGAAGACTCCATGATCTCTCCCCAACCAAAATGTGCTTCTTTACATCTTATTTGACAGTATTTGAACTCCTTCAGGTTCTTCTAGACAGTGATCTGGGCTTTATTCTTTAAAACTTCCTTTCCCTTGTCTTTTATACTAATCCATAATAGAATATTATTTATTTTTAAAACAATTTTATTGAGATGTAACTGATACATCTTAGAGTATTGCTCATACAATTAAATCTTCCTAGAATTCTCTTTAATCCACCTTTTTATGCCAAATGTCTATATCCCTTTGGTTTTAGAGTTAAATCACTTCCTTGGAGAGCCCTCTATAACACACTGGTCAAAATTTATATTTAATATATGGTTTATACTTTCCTGTTATTCTCTCTCATGGTACCCTGAATTTTTCTTTTGTAATTTTAGAGTGACTACTTCTGGGATTTTTCTTGCTAAATCCTTTAAAATTCCCTTGTTTATTCATTCATTCAATTCATTCATTCAGAATTTGCTCACTCAATGAAGGAAAGGAAAAGAAAGAAAAGGAATAGTCTCAAGAGCACATGCTGAAAGGAGATGAAGGTAAGTAAAGATTTAGTTAAATGTAAAAGTATATATAATTTCATTTCATCCTACAACAACCTAGATGTGTAGACAAAAGCTTTTCAATTTTGCAGCTTAATAAATGAAGGTGCAGAGTTGAAGTAATGTCACTGGGATTTAAAACAATATGTGAGTGGCTTAAAAAGCGCTTTCATTAAACTATGCTGCCAAATATGGTGAAATTCCTGCAAATCTGTTCTATGTTATCCTTTGAGCCTTTTATCCCACATGATCCAGTTTCATTGACCTGCCATGTTTTATGAATAGTGAGAGAATTAACTTAAAAGATATATTATGAAGTAAGGGACCTTATATTTTAAAGTATACATCCCCACATACACACATATTTTATGACTTTTAACACATATTAGGTGACTACATACCCACAAAAAGTTGAGTATGCAAATATAATGTTTATACAAATGAATGAAAATCAAAGATTAAATTAAATTCATGTAATATATTACAAAAATTATTGATTATAATTACTTTATCAACACATTCTGCAAGTAAATTTAGCAAGATTTTTTCCATAAAATATAAACAATTCTAAGGAAAGAAGTTTTGTATTATGTATCTATTTAAAAATATGTATTGGTGAATGTGCTTACTAATACAGTAAAGAAATTACAGTGGGATGCCACTTTTCTTCTTAGTTAATGATGAATCCGAACATTTAAATATACTCATGAATATTGTAACAGGGGTCCTGTCACACATCCAGAGTGTATCTGAGTATGACTGGGAAATTTACTTTTTCTTTACATTTTACTTTTTTTTTTTTTTTTTTTTTAATCTTTTGGCCACACCACGTGGCATGTGGGATCTTAGTTCCCCGACCAGGGATGGAACCCATGCCCCCTGCATTAGAAGGTGGATTCTTAACCACTGGACCACCAGGGAAATCTCCTGACTGGGAAATTGATGAGGATACTATAATTCTTTTTGTAGGAGGGCCTGGAAGCCACTTATCTTGTTTGGTTTCCCCCCATAATTTCCCTGTGGGATTAAGCTCAAGTAGCCTCAACTTGAAATGGATCTTAACTACTTTTCCTCCTTTGAACTGCATCTTCAATCCCTACCAGTGGTTTCTGAACTTCCCAAATAAACTATTATACTCAAATCCTCATCTTAGAATCAGCTTCAAGGGAAACCCATTCTAAGATACCTGGTACCTGGTACCATTCTAAGATACCTGGTTTTACTGTCTTGCTAACATATTACAGTCCAAAAGAGGCTCAATTATCTGGATATTACACAGAACATAACTGTAGCCCTCTGTATTAATGACCTCATATTAATCAGAAATGAGAAGCAAAAAGTAATAAGTATTCTTCATGCCTTAGAAAGAAACATATCAGGATGTGAGAAACGAAATATAAAAATTCAGGAACCTGCTGTTGGTGAAGATTTTAGTCAGTCAGTTGTCTGGGTAATGCCAGTATATACCCTCTAAAGTGTACAGCAAATCATTCCGCTGTGTCCCTCCTGTCGCTAAGAAAGAACTTCAGTGCTTGATTGCTCTCTTCAGGGTTTTGGAGGCAATGTCTACCACACTTGCACATGTTGATTCAGCCCATTTATTAAGTAACTTGTTGGGTGACCTAGGAAATTCCAGCTAGCACTGTAGCCTTGACATTAAACTGGCAGATCCCATTAAAATCTCGAAACATTCAGGAAAGAGGATTAATTCAGGAGAAAAAATAATTTCAAATTCCTGAATGTATAGACTCAAAATATTAATCACACTGTTGGCTTTATCTTGATAAAACAAGGTGATTTTTGTACATAAGAAGTTCATTGAAGCCATAAAGAGGGGAAATTTTAGGAGGGGCTACTAGGAATCATGATAGGAAACCAACTATAGATGAATATAAATAATTACAAAAAGTGAGTAAGGGGTCAGTTCAGGTCAAAAACACCAACATATATTGAGCTTAACAAGGATGGTTACATTAGCCCCTCAATAACACTCACCAGTGTCATATGAGGAGAACAGAAAACAAATAATCAAGACTATCTGAACTAGATATTGGCAAGGTGAGAATGGAGGAGGAACACTAATGTGGGAAGTAAGGAGAGTGGACTTGGAGTAACTTGAGTGAAACCTACTGTATATCAAATTGGTACCATAACCACAGGAAAAAAACATGTAGCTTTTGAGCACAATTCAGACTGTACATCATTAGTAAAATATTCTTTTAGGATAAAAAAAATTGCAAAGAAATCTTAAACTTCTCTTACTAGATGTATTGTCAGTAAAAATATTGGTTGGTAAAAAACATATATATTGGTATTGTAATTTTGAAATAATTATATTCAAATTGAAAGCTCAAGCAAATAAATATGCTGTTAATATCAGTGACTGAGATTTTTCATGTAAGAGAAAAGAGGCAAAATTATAAAATCAGCAAAGTTAAAAATTCTGCCATGTTAAATTTAAGTTAGACACGTCAACATGAACTTATGCTTTTTAGGTCACTGAAAGATCACGACACTCCAGTAGCAATTGTACCCCTAAAACCCAGAAACCTGGATCTTGGTTTCCACATACCCTGATAAAATAAACTAGGGCTCTTAGACACATTCCAAAATCAGAAGAGAGAAAACAAAATGTGAGTCTGGGACTTTTGTTGTGCAAGCCAAATGCGGAAGTTGTCCAAAGGACATAAAATCAGCTTGGAAGGGCTCCCACTGGCCAATTAACACATCACAAGTGACTGCACTTGAAGGTAAAACAATGAATAAATAAAAGTCTGTGAATTCTTTGTGACACTAAAAAAAAGAGGAAAGATAAGAAAAATTTACATTTATATAACAATATAAGGCAAAATAGTTATAATACTATATAAATGTTAAATAAACGTGAAATTATTGTATTGACTATATTCAGGAAATAAATGATCTCTAAAATACATAAATCAGTTTTATGATAAATATGAGGGGTTTTACTTGTAATTTTTATTTTGCCAAAAATAAAAAATTATAAACTTTGCTACCTAAATTATACAATGTTTAACAGGTACTTATAGGAGAAATTCAAAGTTATTTATATATTTCCTACTGGTACAAATACTAATTAATAAAAACCCATTGCTGTAAAGGAAGATGAATTAAATACATATTTAACTGGTGACATATTTTCAATGGAAATTATAAACTCTTTAATAATGTCACATTTATAATAATTATAATCACTTTAACAAATAATTTAAAGTAAAAATAAGAAAAAATCATTGATACAGTTTTAAAAAATGAAAGTAACATCTGTTCAAAGGAGATTCCAGAAGGAAACTCTTAAAGATTCTTCATTCTTGCTGACTTTATTTCTAATAAACAGTACAGCCAAAGATGCTTAAATTCATGGGCAAATTAAAAAGCTCTCTTACTCTGGGATGGAGATCATAAATCCATGGCACTGACATGAAAGAGAGCACGAGTGCTCACAGAGTTTATTTGGCTGTAAAAGTCAAATGGTGGTCTTTAAATAACTTATGTGATTGGGTGGTCGCTTAGGAAGCTGCAAATGTCATTTACAATCTTTGCTAAGAAACTGCAGTTTCTCCATGAGAACGTTTTGATTTTCTGTGAGAATTGTCTTTTTCAAAAAATAACTTAGTGCTTTCTGATTATGATAGCTTCATAAAATTCCTGCTTTACAAACTCTTATAAAAATAAAATGCACATATTTCCATCTGTAATTTCATGAAATCCCATTATTCAAAAGTTGTTACTGTTCCTTTCCCATGTACTTACAGAGACTGATAAGCATAAACAGAAGAGATCACAGAAAGAGATTCCTTATTATAGCTATATGTTAAATGAAAGCATATTCTAGTTCTGAATATATGTGGCAAAAGGGGCCAGGAGATAGGGATAATTCAAAGAACTTCTCTTAGGAATTTAGACATGGTGGTGCATGTAATACATTTCAATACTAAAGGCATGTGGAAATCCAACATAAGTAGAAAAATAATCTAAACCTATCCATCTGTGGCATGTTTCAGAATGCAAAAGAAGACTATGGTTTGTGTGCGTGTGTGTGTGTGCGTGCGCATATACATGTGTCTGTGTTTTGAGAGAGGGAGAATACCTCCAGTAATCTCTCTGGAATTGTTGTTCTCCTATGTGGATAGTAGGCAAGTTTTTGCCCAATGTTTTAAAATGCCTGGACCTATGGGTACAAATAGATGTGGCTAGAAAGGATATGGTTTACACAAATAATTCACAAGAAATGAACTTCTAAAAATATAAAATTGCTTTCTTTCAGAAAATTGAGGAACACATTTAAGCAACATACTAAATATTTAATTCTAAGAATCTAAATTAATTTGCATAGCCAGTGGAGTGTCCTTTAGGAAGCAAGTTTTCAGTTCAGTGTTTCTCATTCCTGGAAATATTTTCATTTATTTCATGGTTATTTATTAATTCTGTTCTGTGTGCTAGGCATCATGCCAGGAGTTGAATACAAAGTAATGAATTAGTCAAAAAACTTACCCACATGCAGTGTACATTTCTGTGTTGGTGGTGAGAGGGAAGGAGACATACTTGCAATTAATATAAATAAGTAAATGCATAAGCTAATTTTATACTGGGATTAAGCAAATGAAATAAACAAGACATGGTAATAGGGAATAACTGGGCTGAATTATGGGTAAAAATGGGAGACCTCTTTGGGACAGTGACATTTAAATTGGACCTAAACCATAGCTGGACCTGTCTAGTTATGTGAAGAACCAGTAATGAATTCCTTAGAGTGACTACTTAAGTAACTTGCCCAAGGCCAACTACCCTGTTAGAATGAAGCCCAAATTCAAACTCAAGATTTTCTAACTAGAATATTACTCTTCTCAGCACAGAACATTTCTATCCATATAATTATGCCTATTCAAAAGTTTCAGATTCCTTTCCCTCCATCTGTTCTCTTCATCTCTTGGTGTTGGAGTCCTTCAAGACATGATCTTTAAAATTTCTCTCTTCTCAATCTTTGCTACATTTATGCCCTTTGCAATCATGTCTCATCTCATACTTTAAACACCACCTATAGGCTGATGGCTCCTAAGTGTATATCTGTAGTCAGGACCTCTTTCTGACCTTCAGACTGATTGCCTACTCACAAAAATGATGGCTAATAGACATATCAAATTTAACATATCTTAAAATGAAATACTGGTAGTCAATCCTCCTTCAAACTGACTCTATCTCAGTTAAATGCAATTCCATTTCTCCATTTGCTAGAGCAAAACAATTTGGAGTTATTCTTGAACCCTTTCTTCCTTTTTTTTTTTTTTTTTTGCGGTACGCGGGCCTCTCACTTTTGTGGCCTCTCCCGTTGCGGAGCACAGGCTCCGGACGCGCAGGCTCAGCGGCCATGGCTCACGGGCCCAGCCGCTCCGCGGCATGTGGGATCTTCCCAGACCAGGGCACGAACCCGTATCCCCTGCATCGGCAGGCGGACTCTCAACCACTGCGCCACCAGGGAAGCCCCTTTCTTCCTTTTATAAACTGTCTCCAACTCATGAGCAAATTCTGTTAGCTATACTTTCAAAAAATGTCTAGAACTTCAGAACTAGGTAATTTCTTCAAGATATTTTTTCTTGTGTTAGCTATGTGTATTCTGCTGCTTAACATATTGTTGATTTTCTAGTCCTAAAATTATTTTTTTCCATTTTTCTTTCAAATTTGCCTATACATTTCTATTAATCACTTACTTTTTGTTCATCTTTGTGATTGTCTTTTTTTTTCCTTTTTGATATTTTGCACACAGTCTCCTAAGTCCTCTAAATTACTTTTTGTTCAGTCCTTAATAATCTAACTATGATACTTTATTTCTATGACTGTTACACATGTTGTCTTGACAATGTCTGTATTTTTTTTTTATTTTTGATTGTGAGCTTATTGCTTTATTTTAATCTGTGGGAGTCCTGTGGCCCTAAATTGTGAAAGCCTTCCTCAAGATAAGATTTGCTTCTGCTTCTTTTTAGTAGCTGGGAAGCACCACCCACATGGGTGGCATTCTAACCATTTTCAGGTAAGAGGTTTCACTAAGTCCTGGCCTCAGTTCCTCCACCTTGATTCTAGTCCAAAGCTAAGGGTTCAACAGCTTTTATGCTGGTGATATCCATTGTGCCTCTACTTGTTGCCTGAACCTCTAGCACCAATTCTTGTCTTGTTTGCTCACTTGTTTGGGAGGGGTTTTCCTTAGAGATCACTACTACCTCATATGAAACCAGCAGTGCTTTACAGAGCGTGTTATATCTATGATCCAGTTGTTTTGAAGTTAGGGTGTCTTTCATATCACCAATCTACTATAGTATGGCCAAGGAAGGAAAAAATTGGTATTTTTGACCTTTTGTTTCTAGAAATGGATATAGAAAACCTGACATGGTTGTTAATTTTTTTTTCTCCTTTAATTATCTCAGATTTTACTTTGTATTTTTCAGGTCTATGCTTTAAGTACATACAACATTATGATTGATGATCTTCCTCTTAACATTAAGTAACCTTCTTTAGTTATATCCCATTTAATTAATTTGCCTTAAGTTCTATTTTCCACATAATGCTACTTTTCTATTAGTAGTGGTCTAGTAAATCCTTTTCCACCCTTTTATTTTCTCTTTATATTTTTAAAATATGGATGTGTCTCTTTTAATGAGCAGTTATATTTATATAATTCCAATCTTTGTGTCCCATAAACAATAAGTTTATTCCTTCTATCTTTATTGTTGATATTAATACTAGTGTGTATTCGGTTTCACTTTTGCAATCTTGTATATATACCATGCTGCCTTTGCTTTGTTCTCCTTTTACCCTTTTTGAATTAAGTTCCTCCTTTCCCCCATTACTCATTATTAAGTGATACATTTTATTTCTAATTTCATTGATTAGCCATAAATGTTGAACAAACTTATTAACTTTATATGTTTTCTGACAAAGTTCAAAGTCAGCACATAAATAAATTTCACCTCCTCCCCATACTCCTCTTTTTCCCATCTTCTTCTTATAAATTTACCTTATTTGTACTTAACAACTTGGTTTATCCATTAGTTTTTTCACCATTTCTTCTCACTTTCCTTTCCTTTCTTCTGGGTTCCTTTTATTTCTTGTTGAAGTGTATCTTTTAATTGTCTTTCTCCTAAACTTCCCACAACTACTAAACTCCTAATCATGTTTTGCTTATACAGGTATTTATTTTATTTTCACTTTTGAGTAAAAAATTAGCTAGGCAGAGAATTCTAGGTTTATAACAAAATTACATTTCCATTAAAAAATATAATTCTATTGTCTTCAGACAAAAATATAATTCTATTGTCTTTTTTTTTATTATAGATGAGGTCTGCTACATTCAATTTTTTTTTTCTTTAGTTGTTTGTAAACATGATTTTTTCTTTGTAGTTCTGAGCTTTTTCTATTTGTCCTTGGTATTAGGTAGCTTTACTAGAATGTATGAAGTGTATCTTTTAGTTTTTATTCTGCTTTTTTTATTATTTGTTAATTTAATATGCTCCACTTTCTTCAGTTCTCAAAAGTTTTAGCCATTATAACTTTGAATTGTATCTCTCCCCACTTGCCTCTCTGTGCTGCCCCTATAAATTAAGTTACACACTTGTTTTCTTCTATCTCTGTTCTAGAATTCTAAGTGATTTTCTCAGTTTTACATTTCTAATTATGTTTTGATGTGCCTAGTTTACTGTAGAGCTTTTCTATTAGATTTACTATATCAACTATTATATTTTAATTCCAATATTTTAATTTTTATATTAGTCTGTTATTGATTAATAACCACAGGCTTTTACTCCATAATTCATTAGCGTGTGAGACTCCTAGATGTCCACTAGCAGATTTTGAATAAAAGCATCATGTGCCACTTCCACACGTGGCTCATAAACCTCCTGTCCACGATGCCCCATGCTCTTTCCACTTTCCTGCGGCCTTCAAGATGGTGATAAGAACAATTTTTGAAGCCAGCTACTAAAGATGGAACAACATGTACAAGTCCAGGTCACTGAACAATTACATGTGTAAAGTCAGCACCAAACTAAAATTCCCACTCTGTACTGTTATGTGAGAAAGAACTAATCTTCTTGTCCTTTAATTTAGCAAATCTTAATTTGAAAACTCATCTTGCATTGGAATATTTCTCTTTTGGTCACCAGATCAGTCCTCTTTGTGCAGTATTTTCTGAGGTCATCTCAGCCCAGCCCCAAGGAATCCAAAGCTCAGAAACAGATCATCCAAATGTGTTGAGAACTCTAGACAACAGCATCTCTGTCTTAAAAACCAGCATATGGTTTGGCCAGGATCCAAGTTGTACTGTGACCTCTTTTTACTCCCTCCACCACATACAAACAGTTTGTTTCTCCTACAAGTGGGCAAAACTTTACTAACTACTTTCGTGTATCTAGACTGGCTTTATGACTCAAGCATGAGCTGTGAGGCCTCTGTTTATATGCAAGCGTTGAAGTTCTAGGCTCAACTCCTGCTTCTGAGCCCAGAATCTCTTAGACTATAGAGCTTCACTTCCTACTTTGACTTCTAAAATATTTCTTGTTCATGTATTTTTTTTTAGCACCGTGATACTGTTTTAACCTTAAAAACTATTTCTATTTATTTGTAGAAGTGAGAGCAGTTATACTTGTGTACTTAATCTAACATCATGACTTCTATAATTTATCCTAAACAGTGAAATCCATGCAGCAATGTATATACAAAGACATTTATTTTAGGGTTCTTTATAAAAAATCAGAAATGAAATAAATGATTGACAATAGGGTTTGATTAAATAAATTACACTATTCCACAAAATAGAATATGTGCAGTCTGTAAAAATAATTATGTTAAAAATTATTGGCTAAGCTGAACATAGATTAATTTTTAAATTGAAAAATAACTGCTTATACTATAGTTCATATATGTATATTTGCACATTTGCATGTTTGAGTGCATGTCTGTGCATATACAGTATGTTACAGGGATAGGACATCAGGTTATTTTAGATTTGTAGCCTCTGAAATTGCATTTTCCAAAATTTTTATGATGAATATTTTAATGTCAGAAGACAGGATAAAAAGCTAAACTTCTGAAGGTAATATTAGACTTTCATAGTGAAAATAGAGTTGGTGTTAACTGGCAATGTATTTAAAAACATATAATTAAGATATCATTTAGATTCTGATCTGTTCATTCTATGGTTTGTGGCACAAAAACAATACCTATGCTTATTTACTTCAGTCTATGACTGGAATGTGGGATCTTGAGCCTGCTGCTTCATCTGGCATATGTTTCACAAACAGATGGCTCTTCCATGATGCCCCAAGGGCTGGAAAACTTGGGCTCTTTCAAGCAAACCAGTAAATTATTTAACTTCCTCATGGTTCTGTTAATGACCTGATAGATCAGCAAAGCAATGAAATGTGTAAAGTGCACTAAGTTAATGATGGTATGAAAAATTCAATGAATATAAAGGGAAGAAACAAACTGAGCAAAGAAGCAGTAGAGAAAAATTTTGCAAACATACATTCCTTACAAAACTCTATGGGAGGGAGTCAGCGGAGGCTTTTAGGGAGCAGTGTTGGCGGGAAAACTTGGAGCTTCCCAGGTGAAATCTGAAACTGGACCACTGTACAAGGAGGGCAAGGAGAGATAGAAGAAAGAGGCAGCCACTCCAGATTCTAGATTTTATGGGAGGACCAGCAAGATGGTGGAGGAGTAAGATGTGGAGATCACCATCGCCCCCATATATACATGAAAAATATATCTACATGTGGAACAACTCCTACAGAATACCTATTGAATGCCGGCAGAAGACCTCAGACTTCTGAAAAGGCAAGAAAATCCCCAAGTACCTGGCCATGTGCCTGACAGGGTCTTGGAGTTCTGGCTTGTGGTCAGGCCTGAGCCTCTGAGGTGGGAGCGCTGAGTTCAGGATATTGGACCACCAGAGATCTTCCAGTCCCACGTAATATCAATCGGTGAGAGCTCTCCCAGAGATCTCCATCTCAATGCTAAGACCCAGCTCCACTCAACGACCAGCAAGCTACAGTGCTGGACACCCTATGCCAAACAACTAGCAAGACAGGAACACAACCCCACCCATTAGCAGAGAGGCTGGCTAAAATCATAATAAGGTCACAGACAACCCAAAACACACCACTGGACGTGGTCCTGCCCACCAGAAAGATAAGATCCAGCCTCATCCACCAGAACACAGGCAACAGATCCCTCCACCAGGAAGGCTACACAACCCACTGAACCAACCATACCCACTGGGGGCAGACACCAAAAACAACAGGAAATATGAACATGCAGCCTGCAAAAAGGAAACCCCAAACACCATAAGTTAAGCAAAATGAGAAGACAGAGAAATACACAGCAGATGAAGGAGCAAGATAAAAACCCACCAGACCTAACAAATGAAGAGGAAATAAGCAGTCTACCTGAAAGAGAATTCATAGTAATGATAGTAAAGGTGATCCAAAATCTTGGAAATAGAATGGAGAAAATAAACATTAAATAAAGACCTAGAAGAACTAAAGAGCAAACAAACAATGATGAACAGCACAATAAATGAAATTAAAAATTCTCTGGAAAGAATCAATAACAGACTGAGGCAGAATAATGGATAAGTGACCTGGAAAATAAAATAGTGGAAATTAATACTGCAGAGAAGAATAAAGAAAAAAGAATGAAAAGAATTGAGGACAGTCTCAGAGACCTCTGGGACAAAATTAAATGCACCAACATTTGAGCTATAGGCGTCCCAGAGGAAGAGGAGAAAAAAAAGGGGACTGAGAAAATATTTGAAGAGATTATAGTTGAAAACTTCCCTAATACAGGAAATGAAATAGCTAATCAAATCCAGGAAGCGTAGAGTGTCCCATACAGGACAAATCCAAGGAGAAACATGCCAAGACACATATTAATCAAACTATCAAAAATTAAATACAAAGGAGAAATATTAAAAGCAGCAAGGGAAAAGCAACAAATAACATACAAGGGAATCCCCATAAGGTTAACAGCTAATGTTTCAGCAGAAAATCTGGAGGCCAGAAGGGAGTGGCAGGACATATTTAAAGTGATAAAAGGGAAAAACCTACAACCAAGATTACTCTAACCAGCAAGGATCTCAATCAGATTCAATGGAGAAATTAAAACCATTACAGACAAGCAAAAGCTAGGAGAATTCAGCACAACAAAACCAGCTTTACAACAAATGGTAAAGGAACTTCTCTAGGCAGGCAACACAAGAGAAGGAAAAGACCTACAATAATAGACCCCAAACAATTAACAAAATGGTAATAGGAACATACATATCGACAATTACCTTAAATGTAAATGGATTAAATGCTCCAACCAAAGACATAGACTGGCTGAATGGATACAAAAACAAGACCCATATATATGCTGTCAACAAGAGACCCACTTCAGACCTAGAGAAACATATAGACTAAAAGTGACGGAATGGAAAAAGATTCCATGCAAATGGAAATTGAAAGAAAGCTGGAGTAACAATTCTCATATCAGACAAAACAGACTTTAAAATAAAGACTATTACAGGAGACAAAGAAGGATACTACATAATGATCAAGGGATCAATCCAAGAAGAAGATATAACAATTGTAAATATTTATGCACCCAACAGAGGAGCACTTCAATACATAAGGCAAATGCTAACAACCATAAAAGGGGAAATTGACAGTACACAATCATAGTAGGGGACTTTAATACCCCATTCTCACCAATGGACAGATCAACCAAAATGAAAATAAAAAGGAAACACAAGCTTTAAATGCCACATTAAACAAGATGGACTTAATTGATATTTATAGGACATTCTATCCAAAAGCAACAGAATACACTTTCTTCTCAAGTGCTAATGGAACATTCTACAGGATAGATCATATCTTGAGTCACAAATGAAGCCTTGGTAAATTTAAGAAAATTGAAATCGTATCAAGTATCTGTTCTGACCACAACACTATGAGACTAGATATCAATTACAGGGAAAAAACTGTAAAAAATACAAACACATGGAGGTTAAACAATATGCTACTAAATAATCAAGAGATCACTGAAGAAATCAAAGAATACAGTCCTACCTCAAGAAACAACAAACATCTAAATAAAAAACCTAACCTTACACCTAAAGCTATTAGAGAAAGAAGAAAAAAAACACCCCAAAGTTAGCAGAAGGAAAGAAATCATAAAGATCAGATCAGAAATAAATGAAAAAGAAATGAAGGAAATGATAGCAAAGATCAATAAGACTAAAAGCTTGTTCTTTGAGAAGATAAACAAAATTGATAAACCATTAGCCAGACTCATCACGAAAAAAAGGGAGAAGACTCAGATCAACAGGATTAGAAATGAAGAAGCAACAACTGACACTGGAGAAATACAAAGGATTATGAGAGATTGCTACAGCAACTATATGCTAACAAAATGGACAATCTGGAAGAAATGGACAAATTCTTAGAAAAACACAACCTTCCAAGACTGAACCAGGAAGAACTAGAAAATATAAACAGACCAATCACAAGTACTGAAATTTAAACTGTGATTAAAAATCTTCCAATAAACAAAAACCCAGGGCAAAACAGCTTCACAGCCAAATTCTCTCAAACATTTAGAGAAGAGCTAATACCTATCCTTCTCAAATGCTTCCAAAATATAGCAGATGGAGGAACACTCCCAAACTCAATCTACGAGGCCACCATTGGCCTGTTACCAAAACCCAACAAAGATGTCACAAAAAAAGAAAACTACATGCAAATATCACTGATGAACAGAGATGCAAAAATCCTCAACAAAACACTAGGAAAGCGAATACAACAACACATTAAAAGGATCCTACACCATGATCAAGTGGGGTTTATCCCAAGAATGCAAGGATTCTTCAATACATGCAAATCAATCAATGTGATACACCATATTAACAAATTGAAGGAGAAAAACCATATGATCATCTCAATAGATGCAGAAAAAGCTTTCGACAAAATTCAACACCAATTTATGATTAAAAACCCTCCAGAAAGTAAGCATAGAGGGAACTTACCTCAATAGAATAAAGGCCATATATGACAAACCCACAGCCAACATCATTCTCAGTGGTGAAAAACTGAAACCATTTCCACTAAGAGCAGGAAGAAGACAAGGTTGCCCACTCTCACCACTATTATTCAACATGTTTTTGGAAGTTTTAGCCACAGCAATCAGAGAAGAAAAAAGAAGTAAAAGAATCCAAATCGGAAAGGAAGAAGTAAAACTGTCACTGCAGAAGACATGATGCTATACATACAGAATCCTAAAGGTGCTACCAGAAAACTACTAGAGCTAATCAATGAATTTGGTAAAGTAGCAGGATAGAAAATTAATGCACAGAAATCTCTTGCATTCGTATACGCTAATGATGAAAAATCTCAAAGAGAAATTAAGGAAACACTCCTATTTACCATTGCAACAAAAAGAATAAAATACCTAGGAATAAACCTACCTAAGGAGACAAAAGACCTGTATGCAGAAAATTATAAGACACTGATGAAAGAAATTAAAGAGGAAACAAAAAGATGGAGTGATATACCATGTTCTTGGATTGGAAGAATCAACATTGTAAAAATGACAATACTACCCAAAGAAATCTACAGGTTCAATGTAATCCCTATGAAACTACTAATGGAAATTTTCACAGAACTAGAACAAAAAATTTCATAATGTGTATGGAAACACAAAAGACCCCGAATAGCCAAAGCAATCTTGAGAAAGAAAAACAAAGCTGGACGAATCAGGCTCCCTTACTTTAGACTATACTACAAAGCTACTGTAATCAAGACAGTATGGTACTGTCACAAAAACAGAAATATAGATTAATGGTACAGGATAGAAAGCCCAGAGATAAACCCATGCACATATGGTCAACTTAACTTTGATGAAGGAGGCAAGAGTATACAATGGAGAAAAGATAGCCTCTTCAATAAGTGGTGCTGGCAAAACTGGACAGCTACATGTAAAACAATGAAATTAGAACACTTCCCAACATGATACACACAAATAAACTCAAAATGGATTAAAGACCTAAATGTAAGTCCAGACACTCTAAAACTCTTAGAGGAAACATAGGCAGAACACTCTACCTATGTTTTCACTCATATTTATGCTATGACATAAATCACAGCAAGATCCTTTTTCACCCTTCTCCTAGAGAAATGGAAATAACAAAAATAAACAAATGGGACCTAGTGACACTTAAAAGCTTTTGCACATCAAGAAACCATAAACAAGACGAAAAGACAACCCTCAGAATGGGAGAAAATATTTGCAAATGAACAACTGACAAAGGATTAATCTCCAAAATATACAAGCAGCTCATGTAGCTCAATATCACAAAAAGAAACAACCCAATCCAAAAATGGGTAGAAAACCTAAATAGACATTTCTCTAAAGAAGATATTCAGATTGCCAACAAACACATGAAATGATGCTCAACATCACTAATCATTAGAGAAATGCAAATCAAAACTACAATGAGGTATCACCTCACACTGGTCAGAATGGCCATCATTAAAATATCTACAAATAGTAAATGCTGGAGAGGACGTGGAGAAAAGGGAACCCTCTTGCACTGTTGGTGGGAATGTAAATTGATACAGCCACTATGTAGAACAGTATGGATGTTCCTTAAAAAGCTAAAAATAGAACTACCATTTGACCCAGAAATCCCACTACTGGGCATATACCCTGAGAAAACCATAATTCAAAAAGAGTCATGTACCAAAATGTTCATTGCAGCTCTATTTACAATAGCCCAGAGATCGAAACAACCTAAGTGTCCATCATCGGATGAATGGATAAAGAAGATGTGGCACATATATACAATGGAATATTACTCAGCCATAAAAAGAAACGAAATTGAGTTTTTTGTAGTGAGGTGGATGGAGCTAGAGTCTGTCATACAGAGTGAAGTAAGTCAGAAAGAGAAAAACAAATACCATATGCTAACACATATATATGGAATCAGAAAAAAAAAAAGTTTCTGAAGAACCTAGGGGTTGGGCAGGAATAAAGACACTGACATAGAGAATGGACTTGAGGACATGGGGTGGGGGAAGGGTAAGCTGGGACGAAGTGTGAGATTGGCATTGATATATATACACTGCCAAATGTAAAACAGATAGCTATTGGGAAGGAGCCGCATAGCACAGGGAGATCAGCTCTGTGATTTGTGTCCACCTAGAAGGGTGGGATAGGGAGGGTGGGAGGGAGATGCAAGAGGGAGGGAATATGGGGATATATGTATATGTATAGCTGATTCACTTTGTTATATAGCAGCAAGTAACACAACAATGTCAAGCAATTATCCTCCAATAAAGATGTTAAAAAAAAGAAAAAACTCTGGGAAATAATGAGGTAAATGAGAGTAATGGAAAGAAGTATCAAGAAAGGGTGAGTTTGAATCTCTGAAGATGCCTGTGTGTGTACATTTAGAAAAAATTTAATATAGAAATTTCTGTTGTGAACTATGTCTTAATATATTTAAAACAAAATCTAGAGGCCTTATGCAACTAAAAGTTACTGGATTTGATTTCTTTTAAAGCACTATATATAATCTAAGCTACTTGAGTGCTGGGCAAATAACTATCATTTTTATTTCCCAATGTATCAGCCCAGTGTGCTCCATGTAGTAAGTGATCATTAAATCGTTGATGAATTGAATAGAATGTACTGAAGTTTCCAAAAGTAAAAGAGATTAAAAGCAATTATATAAATGTTAATAATGACAAGGTGAATTCAGGAAATATATGCTTTAGTTGAGATAAATCTGTTTTCTATTTGGTTTTTCTATATGGAAAGTACCCTTTAAAAATTCTTGGGTTTTAGAAGATTTATCCTTGCTTTAATTTTTCCTGTGTCATTTACTTACTTTGAAGATCTAAGAATAGTAGGAGTAGAAATGGGTATCTTTTTTTCAAAGTGAAGCATTTTAAAACCCAGTGTTTATAAATAATTAATGCATCTTGGCATAGAATTTAACTGATGCACACAAGAGCTGGCCTACCCAACGAGGCTGACTTTTTCCTAAGCTTTGAAGGCAATAATAGCTTTAAGCTTTTTGGGTAAAGAGAAGAAAGAAAGAAAAGCAAGCCTCCAAGTAGGGGACAGCTGTGTTTATGAACCCTGAAGCTCAGCCGATAGATATTTTTGCCTAAAACAAGGCCTGCTAACCGTGGACACATAAACCTAAATCATGTTAGTCCGCCAGCTTCGATGGTGAGACACAGCTGCAACACAGAGCCTGATTCAAACAGCAGCCTTGGCGGGTTTTCATGTTGCTTCAGCTCATATCCATGGGTAAGCACTCTGCAAGGGAGCATGCTGAGGACAAAAAGCATGCTGCCTGGGTACAAAGACAAAAGAAAGAAATGAAAAGAAAATAAAATCTAGGTCTCCACTAAGGAACACAGCTTGTTAAAGGTCCCTTCCTGATATCCGTCATATCAAATATCATCCCTCATTGTGTCTAATTTTCTTTAACCCAAAATTTTGGACAACGGTATTTGTTATTTAATGGCAATGCATCGGTGACAAACTACAGTTAACTCCAAGGTTGTTTCTTTTTATACCATACCGTTTTTATGTCTACAAAAGATAAATATTTTGCATACATCCTATATATGATAAACTATATATCCTTTTATTTTTAGTATTCTCCCATGAAGTACCTAGTTATTCCCCACCATTATTAACTGAGATACCACGAAAATCTTAAGGAACTGCATTTCAGTAGTGATCTCTATTTTTTAATAGTTGAAACCTGTCTTTAAGCCCAACTTTTGTAACCTATAGAAGAAATAGTCTTGGGCCCTATGACCCATTGTTTTTTTGTTTTTTTTTTTGCGGTACGCGGGCCTCTCACTGTTGTGGCCTCTCCCGTTGCGGAGCACAGGCTCCGGATGCGCAGGCTCAGCGGCCATGGCTCACGGGCCTAGCCGCTCCGTGGCATGTGGGATCTTCCCGGACTGGGGAACGAACCCACGTCCCCTGCATCGGCAGGCGGACTCTCAACCACTGCGCCACCAGGGACGCCCCGACCCATTTTTTAAAACCACATCCCATCATAAGATAAATATCAAAAAATTAACCAGAATTAATACCAGAAAGTCTACCAACCTCACAATCATAATTTCAAATATCTCACAACCTCAAAACATTTTCCATCTGGAAAGTTGTTTTTAATATTCCCACCACTTCCACAATATTTTAATTTTCTTTGAGATCACCAACCCATTGATCTCTTCACTTTCTCACAGTCCATCAAGACTGTCATGTTTTCTTTTCTCTCACTGTCCAGCTTAGATCCCATTGTTAATCATTTTAATCTTCACTTGCAAATACTCCCAAATGCCTTGTCTTCCATTTTTTCTTTTGCATTCACTTGGCAGAACCTAAACTTAGTTATACCCAATTATAACATAAACAGCTTAGTGCCTACACAACAGTCATTCCCCATTCCCTTTCAAAAAGAAGTCTATTTATTATTACTACTATTATTATTATCACCATACTATTCTTCATGAGCAGGTAATTTAGGAAAGGCTGACTCAATCCCAGATGTAGGTTCTGACTAGACCAAGCTACCATGTTTACCCATTCCTCTTGCTGGGGAGTGGCTGAAGCTTGAAAATATGACAGAACTTCGGCCAATAAAAGAAAGTTTTCTAAGTGGTTTCCAGAAACAGTGGAAACTCTTACAAAGAGATAGTGGTGTTATGGTACATCTTTTTTTTGCCTAGATGTCTGCATATGGCTCCTAAAACTGGGGCAGCCATTTTGTATCCATGAGGGAGCTAGTCATAGAAAATGCCAACATTTGGAGACTAGCCAGGGAAGTTGAATGAGCTTTGGTTACTATAAACCACTGATTTAATGGACCCTGGACCAATGCAATGTTGAGACTTTTTTATTGAGAAAATAAATCTTCCTTACTGGTTTATTTGGGATTTTGTCGTTTGTGGTCAAAAATATTCTGAGAAACCTGAAATAATAACTATTAAGTAATCACATACCTGGTTTCCCTTTCAAATTATGATCAATAACTTTGAATAGACATTACGTACCACTGAGCACTGAGCAATCCCTTATCCTTCTTAGTAATTTTGCTTTTCTACTGGCTCAAATTGCTATTTTATACCATCTCGCCCCTGCCTTTTTAAAAAAGATTTCCTTATCATTTTCTTAGCTCTGTTCTTACTGATTATGTTATCAGAATCAAATGTGCAATCTCTCATTTTTTCATGACTAATTTTTCAATCCTATCAGTGTCTGTGTTCAACTTCCCCTTCCCTCTTGTTGCATCTAAAGAAAATTTTGTGCTCCTATAAAATATCAAGCCTCCCCCATTGAATTCAAGATCCCCATAATCCTTGCTTTCTAAAGGACTTTGGTTCCTTCTCTAGGTTCCATTTCTTCACTCTTGTTTTCTATATTGTAACTACTTGATCTCAAACTCAGGATTAAACTTACTTTTTCTGGCTTAAGTCTCCATCATTTAATTGATAGGAATCTAGTAAAGCCACCAATAAATTTCATGTTCCTAAACTCATTATATACTTCTATGTCACGTTATTAAAACTTTCAGAAGTATCTGATTCAGTTAACCACTCCATCTCTCCTAAAGTATTTTCCATTTTCCTTCTCAGCCATTGTGTCACTAACTCATGGTTTTTCTCTTTTAAAAAAATTCTTTTGTGTATCCTTCTCCACTAAACCTTTGAAAGTTGAAGTTTCTCTGAGCTCAGTCTGGGGCCCTCTACTCTTCTAAATCTATACACTCTCCCTAGGTGACTGGTGACCCCATCCATCTCCAAGACTTTTTCAAAATCAAATATTGTTTGCACAGAAACATACCAACTCTTTTTCTGCAGTCTGTAATCTAAGTCAAGAACATGCATAACAGAACCCTTTACAAACTTTGTACATTGAGGTTCCTTGGACTGTGATCTTATGACTTTTATTCTCTAAATTTATATAATCTCCCTAGGTAATTTCATTTTCCACCCCACAATAAGTATTTTCTTTATGTCGATAATGCACAACATTTTTATCTCCAACCAAGAGTCATGGATTTAGATATCATTGCATTTTGGCAATACTCAAATGCATATTTTACTACCTCTGTGTTCCTGACCCAGACCCAACTGTCTACTTGAGATCCTTACTTGCCCATCTCATTGAAATCTTAAGGTCAACGTGAGCAAAATGAAAATATTGATTTGGTCAATATTGGCCACCTCCCCCTCCCCCACAAAATACTTACTTCAAACCTAATCTTTTGTTAATTTTCCGTATCTCAGTTACAATACTACAACTGACGCAATTACTAAGGCAAAAAACCTGGGATTCATTTTGACTTCTCCTTTTTTTATCTCCCCCTCCAATCTATCAATAGGTCCAGTTGGTTTATATGTCTAAATCGTATCAAGTATCCTTTACTTAATCCATTTCATTTCTCACCACCTTAGTCCCATACACCACCTACTTATTTCAAAAGCCTCCTAACTAGTTTCTCCAATTTTCTCTTACTTCACTCCAGTCTAGTTTCTATCTAACAGCCAGAGGGATCTTTTTAAACACAAATTAGATGAGACAACTTCTCTACTTTAAAAACCTTTCCATAGCTTCCCATTTGCATTGCAGTTATAATAAAATCCAAACTTCTTGCCAGGCCTTTATAGCTCTGCATAATCCGGCCCATGTTGGCTTTCTAACTTTGCACTAGTCTCTTCTAACTCGTTAAACCCCAGGCAGCCTGGTGTTCTCTCAGTTTCTATAATGGTTCGAATTAGTTTCCATTTAGGGAACTTGACATTGTAATTCCCTGGAATGCTTTCCCACCATTTTTTCACACATCTGTCTCTTTTCATTCCTTTAGGTCTCATTTTAAATGTACCCTCTTTGGGATGCATTTCTTAAATTCCATGTTAAGTAGCTTACCCTGCCCCTACCAACACTTGTCTAACATAGCAACTAGGTATTTCTTTCACAGGACTTATCAAAATCAGTAATCATTTTACCCATGTTTATTTACTGGTATATTGTCTGTCTCCCTTATTGGAATATAAACTCTGTGTGATTGGAGATCTTGTCAGTCTTTTCACCTTTAGGCAAAGTGACTAGCACATAGTAAGTGCTTAACAAAATTTTGTGGAATTAGTGACTAAATATTGACTCAATAGACTCAATAAAGTTATCCATGGCCCAAAGAGAAATGTGAGCTGATAAACTTGTTTACATAAGACCTTTACAGCTCTCCCAGAAAAATCCTGAGATACTTTCTAACTGCTAAGTCTTAAATTTTCATGCAACTTTAAAAATATTTTAATACTCAGAATTATTTATATTTAAGCCATGTCTCATTTCAAAAAGAAACTTCAAATCCCTGAAGTACCTTTTCAAAATAAATATAGAAAAACTTCAAATTGAATAAAAACTTGGGAGATTGCTTCAAAGTGAAAATAATCTATAACAGCAATAAGTATTACTATTCTTGAGAATTACAACTATTAGTGAGAATTGGTTTCATGTAGATACTATGCAAATAACTAGTACTTGTACTATCCTATATGGTTGTCACAGTAAGCTTATGATGTGGTATTATTATCCCAGTTTTTCAAAATAGGGATACTAAAGTTTATAAAAATTAAGTAATACCCAGGGGCACACAGCCAGTGGCAATATGAACTCTGAGTATTGAACCTACTGTGTTGCATTTGCCACTCTACTATGTTGCTTAACCAGGAAGGAAAATACAATAAAAAACAGGTGTGGCAGGGCTTCCCTGGTGGCGCAGTGGTTAAGAATCTGCCTGCCAATGCAGGGGACACGGGTTCCAGGAAGATCCCACATGCCGCGAAGCAACTAAGCCCGTGTGCCACAACTACTGAGCCTGCACTCTGGAGCCTGCGAGCCACAACTACTGAAGCCAGCGAGCCACAACTACTGAAGCCCACGTGCCTAGAGCCGGTGCTCCGCAACAAGAGACGCCACCGCAATGAGAAGCCCGCGCGCAGCAACGAAGACCCAACGCAGCCAAAAATAAAAACAAAACAAACAGGTGTGGCAGATTCTACATACCCACTTGCATCCTTTTTAGCTTGCTTTTCTGTAAAATAGAGGCTGTAAAGCTAAAAACTACAATCCCCAGACTGCTTTGCGATACCAAGCAGAAGTTTGGCAATAGAATGAAGCAAAATGAGTCAGCCTTAGGGCAGGGAGATCTGATCTTCTGGCATGTATAATCAGAGGTATGTTTTTCTGGGGCAGCTGGAGAAGTTTCTGTTATCAAGTTCCTAGTGTTATAAGTGTTAGGTGACAAGCCATGGTAGCAGTAATGTTTCTCTGTGAACAGTTTTTTCTCTGGCTCTTCTGGGGATTTTATGAACTAACTATTGCTAATTAAATTATTTAAAATGCATTGTTCTGCACACAAGCACTGCGACTGATTCAGTAATTGTTACTACAAATAAGTAACAGGGACTAAAATATGGACTTGACTTAATGGAGAAAGTGGAAAGATGAAAAGTCAACTCTTAGATACTTGACACTGGAAAATTGGTCACACTTCGGATACAATGGAAAATATTTGGTCAAATTGTTATCTGATGAACTTTGTTGAAGCAAACTATACACTGACTGAGGCTGTACTGTTGGGAAGAGTGAGGACTGATTGGAATGTTGGCTAGTGCTAGCTCTATTGCCACCTTTAAGAAAATTCTACAAGAGCTAGATGAACCCAGGTGAGAGGCAGATAGCTTGGAAGCACAGATGGGAGGAAAGGCCACTTTCGTAAGAGAAACACTCTCTTCCTACAGTCTAACATCTATATTGGCAGAGAATCCCCTAATTTGGGGCCTAGAAACAAACAAACAAACATATTTCACACCCTAAATAGAAGCCATCGCAATGGCAGCAAAGCAGCAACCTTAGCAAGAGATAAAACTGGTAGGCAGCCAGGCAAATGCAACTAGTATGAAGGCAAAAATGCAATTAAGGATTTGGCCTTACCCCATATACATTATTTTAAATTACTCCAAGGCAATGACCATTAAGTTAAGGGAGGGGGAATGGGCAGAATGTAAAGGCTATTCAGTAAAGAGAATATTCAAGATTAAAAACCTTCACTAGGTAAGATCTTTAGCTACAGTTACATCTACAGGATACTGACTGGACACAGGTAATCTCCTAACTTTCGGACAAAACAGTAGGTGACCAAACACCCAGTCTGGATTGCAAAATCTTGTGACTGTCATTGCTCCACTAAAAAAGGTATGAAACAATTCCCAGTCTCCCCCAACACACAATAGGCAATTGCTTTTGAAAAGTACAACAGCCTGAAGTATCACATCTGTGCAGCATCTCAGCAGAGCCAGGGACCATAAAAATGGAATGAGTACAAGATTGGCTGACCCAGAGCTTACTCTGCCACTAGTTCAGGGAGTCCTTGCTATTCTTATCAGCAGAATTTGAAAATGTCTATGGATGTTACTTCTCTGTATTTTCTTAATCCTATCTTTTATCCAAATGGACGGTTTCATAATTGTTAATCTATACTTTCTCCAACATTGTGCATATTTTGGGGACAATTTACCTTTTAGTTAATAAATTGCCAGACAGCCAGGAACTACACATGGCCCTGCTGGTGAAATTACCTATCATCAAGATTACATATCTTAAACTTTGATTTGGACGCAGCAACTAGAAGAGAGTTTGAGATGTCTTCATTGGAAAAGAGGTGGCTCTATTCAAGATAGCAAATGTTGTTAGTTCCCTACCAAATACCCATTCCCTTCTTCCTCATTATAACTCCTATTTTTTGTGTGACTGATTTGACTGATAGGATATAGCAGGAGTGACGGTCAGGAATTTTTGAAACCAGGTCATATGAAACCTTTTAGTTAGACAAAGTTTAGTAACGACATGCTCCAGTAATGTAAAAATAGAAAATGGTCCTAATGAACTGATATATCAGGCAAAGGAGATTTCCAGGAAGAATGCTGAAAGTGCCAATTATTTTCTGTTAGATGAATAGGATAAGATACAGATAGAGAAAGAATGAGCTAAAAAAGGCAATATTCAGTGTTTTATAGAAGAATTTAGAGGGAAAAGAAAAGAGATAGGATTTATTGGGCTCAGAAATAGAACTGTTTATCATCTCCAGTCTTTGTAGGCAGCAAGAGGTTTCTCAAAACAAGAAATGTCTTCAGGGCAAAACTCAAACCCAGAATATTTCTAATAACACATAACAGGAGAATAAATTTCAGTTCAATGGTGCCTTTAGAGCACACTTTACTGACACCTCAGAAACATTTCTGGTAGGGCCTTAACCAAAACAAAAAAGCTTCTATGAATATCACAGAGTGTCTTACAGAAAATAGGGCTCCTAAGAATATTAAGGATATAATTCCACACTATTGAGTCTTTCAGCCGAAAATAAAAGAAAAAGAATTGTGGGGATGGCTTTTGTCTAATAGAGTGAACCCTAATAAAACTGGACTGAAAGGAATAGAAGCAATTCACAATAAAAAAGAGCCCTTGGGGACTCCAACCTTCTAAAAGCAGCAAGTAGGCTGAGAAAGCTACTCAGCAGCAAACATAGGCCAGTTCTAAATGAAAAGAAGGGAAGTGCTAGAGAGCACAGCCAGAAAACTAGAAGGCAGACCCAAGTGTCAGACTCATTCTCAGGAAGCAGGACTCAGCCTCAATCAAGGAACTGGTGACATGTGCTCAGCTAGATTTCAGACTTCTTGTGGACGAGTGACTGCTATGTGCCTCCTGTCAGACCCTGCTCCCTTTTAAAATCGGAGTTGTTGTTTGCTTTGCAAATTTCATACCCTTGTATCACCATTGTAATATTGTGTTGAGTAGATAACTTACTGAGTTTACTGAGCAGATAACTTGTCTCTTTAGTTCCAAGATCTTCCATTAGAGAAAAATCATGCTTGAGAAACTGGACCCTCATCATCCCCTGAACATCATTTAAATGACGGATCCTACACTTTAAACCAATGTCATAATGGAATACAACTTGGGAGATATTGTAGAGGAATAAGTCTATTTTGCATGTGGAATGAACGAACATGAATACTGGTAGCAAGAGAACAGACTGTGGTAGGTAGTCTTCAGAAATGTTCTCCACTGATCCCTTGTCTCCATGCCCACACATGCTGCTCCTCACATGACAAGGTAGGCTGTAATTTCCTCCCTTTGAATCTGAGGACACTTTAGTTATTTTCTTGACCAGAATATGTGTCAGAAGCAATATTCAAAAACACCTGAGACCAGGTCATTAAAAGGCTTGCAGCTTTCATTTTTAACACTTACTCTTGGGATGTTCGCTCTCAGAACACGGCTGCCAGGCTATGAGAAGCCAAAGCCATATGTAGGCATTTCAGCTGAGTTCCTGGCCAACAGTCAGCATCAACTCAGCCACGTGAGCGAGTCACCTTGGACTCTGAGCCCAGTTAAGCCTTCAGATGCCTCCAGCACCAGCCACAGTCTGACTGCAATCACATGAGATATCCTAAGTAAGGACAGTCAGTTGAGCCTAGTCAATACACAGAAGCGAATGTGATGATGATAAATTGTTTTAAGCTACTAAGTTTTGAGGAGGTTTGATGTGAAATAATAGACGGTAGGAACACCTCTTATCAGGACCAGCCATGTTTCTTCTGGTCTTTTCCTCCTTCCTTTTGCAAACAAAGGAATGATGCCTACAGCTGGAACAATCATCTTAAGCCCATGAAGGAAATACCAAAACATTTTTAGAGACCTTGACCCTGAATTCCTTGAGCTATAAATGAAGCACTATCAACCACAAACTTCCTGACTTCAACACATTAGGAAAAAGAATCTCCTATTTGGGCTTTTGGTTACACACAGCCATGTACACAAACATACTCCGGGGATGAGGTGAATACACAAAATGATACCATAACGTGTTGTACTTCGCTAAACAGAGGCTGCTGGTTCAGCTTTGAGTTTTGTGGGCAAAGAAAAAGAATCAGTTACACAGCTACAAAATTGCCAGAGTATAAAACAAAAAATCAAACTAGCTTTTCAATGGGAACCCAAACATTTCTGATACTGAATTGAAGTAAATATCTCTCATAGATCCTTGTAAAAAAAAAGATATGGTGTGATACAGTATACAATTTACTCATTGTTAACAAGTTAAATATGACATATCTTTCACAGCTATATATTTTTATAACATCTCTCTCATAATGCCAGACAGTCCAAAGCAATTCTACAAAATGAAAAACAATGAAGTTTTACAGTTGTTGGTAGTCCAAATTAATCTAAGAATAAAATTCAGAATATAGAGAAAGTGGTGGCCAGTGATTTCTACTATCAATCTTTATAAAAACCTTCTTGCTACTAAGCTGTTGATAAATCAGTCTGATAAAATACAGCAGTATAAGTATTGCATATAATTAAAAATAGACACAAATGCTGATGTGGAGATAGAGTTAGCATTTTCTTAAGAAAACTGAAGAGCCTAGTTAGGATATGTACCTAGATAGGAGACTCTAATTCAATCTGGAGATTGGCTGAGATAGTAACCAGTAACAAAATAAGGGTTTTCTCTTAGAACATTTCTGTTCATTTCACAACAAAAATGGCAAACTAATATACTAATGATCAAGCCCATAGAGTATATGTCCAATAATTTTAAATTGGAAAAAAATTAGATTGGGTACTGCCAAGTGTCCTCTTGGACTGTATGTATATATGAACATGGTGTTGATTTGGATACAGGAGGTGAGGGAAATGCTAAGGCTGACTTTCCCTCTGGTCTCTGTACTAGCAACAGAGTGACACTGTTTTATGTGTCATTTATGACACCTTTATAACAAATGTATGGAATTTCAGAGCATAGATGTGAGGCAATAAAATCATAGTATGACCTTATTTTCCTACTGTTTGTCTCCCTGTGCCTCAATTTCCTCAACTCCTCAAATTTATTTTATCTTTTTATTGTATATACATTTATAAACAACCTTATCCTTTCTTTGGAAACTGAGATTTACATTAGTAAAAATAAATTTCTTAAACTCATATTCAGTAGGCCATTCTGCTACTTTATAGCTGTTTGATTTAGAGCAAATTCTTCAAATTTTCTGAGCCTCAGTATATTTGTCTGCAAAATGAAAATAATCTGAAAGAGCTATTGTGAGGACTGAATGAATTAACAAGTCTAAAGCATTTAGCACACTTGTATTGTTAGTCTGAACTGTTAGTTATATGTGGAGAATAAGAGACTGTGGAAAATGAAATATGGAAGACAACTAAGATGGAGCCAGAATACAGTACAAATCTGTTAGTCTCTGCAGCTCTGCTCTTAATCATGATGTGGTTAATCTTCAGACTGGTAGAGAATCTCAATCTGAGATTACAACAGAATCTTTTATGGAGCTTTCTAATTGTACAGATACTTAGGCCACTCCCTATGCTGATATAACATGAATTCTTGAGTGTGGGATCAGCACATGTATATAGTTTTTAAAATTTCCATAGGCTAGGAACCATCATACTTTCTGCAGAAAAGAAATCTCACTCTTTAACACTTCTATAAAGAGTCCCTTTGGTCCTGCTAATAGTTTTGACTTTCAGGTCCCCAGATATATTTTTTTTATACTGTGTACATCATAAAGGAGTTAAAAGTAAATAAAACTGCGAACAGATATCCAGAGTGGGTTTTTTTCTAGGAATAATGTTAAGTACCTTGATAGGCAACTAATTCAAGAACAGTAAACAGTGGACCTTTATGGATGCTAAAAATAAGTTTGATTGATCTACCCCTCAAAGTCTATTTTACCAGAAAGTTGAAAAAAGAAAAAAACTCAAAACTATGGGATATTGTGAAATTAAATTCACTTACCCATATCTTGAAAACAGAATATTGAAATCCATTAGAAAAGATGAGCCAGAGAATTGGGATGATTACTTTTTGAAGCCCAGCTTGCCATATTCCAAGAAAGAAATAATTATCAACAGAAATGATATAGCGTTTATCTTCTCTGAAAGCCTACACCTGTTGATTTTACCTTAGATCTTAGGATTTGTTAAATCCATAGCTCTGGGCATGGTGTAATGCAAATTTGACAAGCCAAGGGCATCTAATTGAAGGTCGCATGTTTGTTGCTTAGAAACAAGTAAATCTGCAGGCTTCTTGGACCTCCTTGACTACACTGGTGCTTGTCTACCTAAAATTTAGGTCATTTATCCACAAGAAGCTATTAGCCCACATGAAGCCTACTGGGTAAAATACAGTTGGAATTTTAGGGAGAGAGATTAGACCATGCACAGATGAAGAGTAACAACAGAGTCAGTGGGAAATATACGTAAAACAAAGAGATAAGAGCTAAAGTCTAAAGCTTAAAGATTGCCATCCTTCCTGTTTTGGAGATAAAGGATTAAAAAACAAAACAAAAAAAACAGCCTAATCACCCTATGTAAAGAACTTTCTTCTTAGGCTAGTGGGTGAACAGAGTCAAAGGATAAAATATATTCCTAATCCTTTTTAAGTAATGAAAATAGGTATGGGGCCAGGTTGCCCTAAAAAGGACCCTGGCAGATTAAGAGGAATAACTATCAGAGATGTTTGCTTACTTTGCTTCAAATGCCTATTTGAGAAAAACTCCCTAATTCTGCCTCATCCCTGATGACATGAGTATTGAAGGAACCTGTATAATTAGAATGGAGAGAAATCCAAGTAAAAACACACATATTTAGAGTCAGATGAATAATAGAGCCAGAAACTTGGCTAGAGATCCTATACTATGCTCTATAATAGGATCTTTTAATGAAATACGCAGCATCCATTGTTTCTTAACCAGCCAGACATGAAAGTTTTGGGGAAGGTCCCTGTTCTATCTTCTTCCCTTCTGCCTTTACCTCTTGCCTTGTAACATGCTATTGATACAGGCAGGCAAAATATAGACTGTGGATTTAAAAATGTTCAACTTCTGATGTAGGGACTGATGTGAAATTACAGGGACTATCAAACATCTATCTTAGTAAGTCAAGCATAGCATCTGTACTGAGAATAATTTTTGCTGGATTTTTATAAGTCACTGAGGATAAAGCTGTGTATGAAAGCCATCCTTGAAAGTGCTGGGATAGGCTGAGGAGTTTTGGGGAAATAAGTATTCCAATCACACATGTTTATGAAATGGATTATTTTAACTACACTCATCCCTTCAATAATTTTTCTTACAAGTTCTTTTACCTTACAACATGAAAAAATTTTTCCTTTATTGCTTCACTTTAGAAAGTAAATAGGTAAAACTATATTGAATAAGCAAAAATGAATAAAACTAAAATTAAAAGAGGAAAAAAAAGAAAGAAAGAAAAAAGAGGATAGTTGATTAAAGGTAATAGATTATATCCTTGGTAAACAACTAAACTCCAGAACCAGCAAGAAGCTGATAAGGTGTAGGTTGAGTACCCAACCCAAGGATTTGATTTCACAGTAGTAGTTACTTACCTAATAATTATAATTATGAGAAATTAGGCAGAAAGAAGTGACTTGATTTTCTAGCCACATGCAGTGGTTGGTCAGGCTTCCAGATCAAGTGTAGAACAGCTATATACTCCAAACCTATTCTTTCCCTCCATTTACTCCCCTCCTGAGCTGTGAATGCAATTACACTAGTTTCCATTGATCTCTAATTTTGGTTAGACTCTTACTAATAAAACAGCCAAAAGGAGGTACAAAAGGGAAAGGAGAATAGTTAACATGTTTTCAAACATCAAGATATCACCAGCTATTTTATAATGTATATTTAGCTTTGTAGGTGAAAATCCTAACCATTTTATCAGCATGCTTGTTATACATCTAATGAAAATTTATTTACATAGCTAAATAAAATTTTGTGTACTATCTGGCACTTTAATCAAAGTGTGACTTATGATGGTGATTAAAATAGTAGATTTGCAGTTCAAGAATGACTATATGAAAGTAATGAAATAAGAGCGTTTTTAACCAACATGTCAGAATTTCACATTCAGTTAAAAGATATTCTTTTTAAAGTAGTAACCTAGAGAAACTATATATTTCTTATAAAGTTGCCAGTTAGCATATAGGTAAAATGCCAACTAAGTTGGCATTTTAAGTGGCCAAATACTCCAACTTACCTCATTGCTAGAGGATTACCTAACCTTGCCTTGCTGAACTCTAGAGTGGCTCCAGGGTATGTTTTGGCCAATAAAATGTAGATGGAAATGAAATATATCACTTTAGGGCAGAAGCTTGTGAACTAGCATGCAGTTCACCACATCTGGACATTTAGCTACGAGGCAGTATTCCAGGCAGAGGTTTCTCCATCAGCCTTGGCCCTGGAGAAAAGACAATGAAGAGCAGAATCACAGTCCATAACAAATGGGCAGAGTAATGAGAAATAAATCTTTGCTGTTAGTCCACTGTGATTTGGGGACCATCTGTTACTACTATATGACTAGCCTATCCTGACACACACATTTAAATTACCTCCATGGCCCCTCTTGGCAAAGGAGTTTGTGACCCATACTTTTAAGTTCTCCTCTAATTTTTAGAATGTGAAAAACTGAAGCTCAATAGTGTTAAATACATGTTCAGAAGATAATGAAGTCAGTCTCTGTATCTAGGTCTGTCTGACTCCAAGGTCTATACACATACTTTAATTCCTTACTCTCCTATGTCATAATGTGATGGGAATGTTTTCACCGTTACTTCTCTCTCTCTCTCTCACAATACTGTAAATATATTAAATGGCTTTGAAATTCACTGGTTTCTGAAATATCTAATCAAAGTAGTATCATAATTTAACAAGGAAGTTGCTAAAATACAATAACTCTTTTTGACAGATTTTTCTAGAAATCAAATAAAATACATATGTTAATATGTAATTCTATAGTGTTGTGTTTATCTTGTAAACACATTCTGTACCACTTTAAAAGTATTTTAAATCATATTTATTGTTTTGCATACAACTCAGACATTTTTAATATTCAAAAAACCCAAATGCAAAGTAATAAATTTGGCTTCTTTTCCCCACAAAAATGGGAAATACACCTTGGTAAAGAAATTTTTAATTGTTTTTACACACCAGTTGTTTGTTGGGAATTATAGTTCCAGGAAAACAAAACAAAACAAAACAAAACCTTAACTGGCCAAAAAAAAAAAAAAATTAACTGATTAGTATGTAAACAGTTTACAATAATAAGGTAAGCAAGAAAGAAAAACTGATCAGAAAATACCCTGCTTTAAAGTAATTTTCAAATTTCTGTTATGGTACAATTTATTCCCAACAACTCTGAGCCCATTAAGAGCACTTCTACACAGAGAAATACATAACAAAATGATACAGTATTTATTGCAACAAGAAATTAATTAAAGGTTATCATAATATATGTAACTTAAATACCCCCCCATTGATAAAGTGGCTTTTTATTCCTTAAACATAGAAATTCTGCTCTTCATTGTAGAAAGATGAAGTCCTCTCATCAAAAGGCACATTTTTATCTGCAAGGAAAATAAAAATACTATAAATGCCCATCCTGGAACAAATTTAAACACATTTAAAAATATTCCCAAAGATTTGAAATGACAGAAGATAATGAAAGTATTTAAGGAAATGATAATGAATGGCACCAATAAAACACATGATTACTTTGTCTATATTAATTATATCAGATAATATTCTTCAAATTATAATTCTAACTTTTTCAAAGGAATTTTATATATAATTATTGTGGGTAATTAAAGGCTATTTCATAGTCATACTAAAGTTATATCCTTATATAATATTCATAAACAACTTTAGTTGACTTAAGTATACAATGTAGTTATTTATGTATAGTTTCTATACACACAATTCTTAACTGATCCTACGTCTAAACCTTCAGAAATGAGGATTAATTGAAGTTGCAGGCCTGGAAGTATATTCAATGAAACAATAAAAAATGCTTTTAATACTTATAATACAGTTACAAAATTTATCCATACAGAAGATAAGGTTTTCTCTAAACTATATAATGGGCAAATTTGCCCATTTTCTTACCTTATTGACTAGTTTATGGTAATATAAGGCTATATTTTCATCACATATTTTTATAGACTTTAATTCTAATTATACATCAGGCTTTACTGCTACTTAATCCAAACCATAGATTCCAAGAAACTTCTGCTAATAAGAGCCATTACAACCAAAAGCACGTAGTCCAACCAAAGCCAAAGGTGTGCAGATTTTACTAACTTAATAAACCGTCCTTTATAATCATCATTAACACATAGAACTTCACTGGAGATACCTATGAGAATGAGTAATACTCTCTTCCAGCTTATTGTTTTGTCTGAATCTTTAGTAAGCAATCTATAATAGACCTCTAAATGATTAGATTATTACAAGCTAATGAGATTCTAATAAATTTTAATTTGAGGGTAAATTTAAGCTTTTTAAAAATATATATTGAAGGTCATTAAAAAACCTGCTACTCATGAACAATAAAGAATTCCTCGGAATTCATGCCTACATTTAGTGACCCCCAACTCCAAACCCAACATTTCTCTTTTGCCAGTTGCCAAATTTAACCTTCAGAAAATACTCTGAATAGCCAGAGTGACATATTATAAGCTGTCTGCTCAATATTTATTACCTCCTTTTTGTTTGCTAATAAAAATACTGGTTTTTTTTGTGAGCAAAGTAGGATGGCAGTCTGTTGGGGGGAAGGGGAGAGTTCTGAGAAATTTTGATTTCCTGATAAAGAGACAGATGTGGCTTGGGTTCTTGCCTCTCACTATTTTGTTTTCTGGAATACAGAAGTGATGGCTAAAATGGAAGCAGCCATATAACCACGATAAAACAAACATCAGAAAAGATTTGGGAAAACTGCATAGATGTAGAGATCCTGTAATCAAACCGCCATTGAATAGATGCCAGGAGTCAACTGCTGCATACTTCTTATGATAGGAAAAGACTTTCGAGTCTCTGTAATTCTAGGTTCTCTACTAGTAGCAAGAAATAGTCAATCTAACAGAAGCAGAAAGTAGAATGGTGGTTACCAGGGACTGAGGGGAAAGGGAAATGGGGAATTGCTACTCTAAAGGGTATGAAGTTTCAGTTATGCAAGATGAATAAGTTCTAGAGACCTGTTAAATAACATTGCACCTAAGGTTAACAGTAGTGTATCATGTAACTAAAAATTTGAGAGGGTAGATCTCATGTTAAATATTTTTACCACATGTTTTTCTATGAGGTAAAGCAAGTCTGTAGTATCAATACATTTTATGGAAAACTCAGTGTGAGTATTTTTCAAGCTTCAAGAATGTTCTGTCTCTACACATTATGCAATGATACAATAAGAAAAGACATTTTCAAGGACAAACTAAGAGCTAACTGGGAAAATCTTAAACTATCAAAATGGCTATTAAACCAAATCAAGTTTGAAAGGAAAAACTGTCCTAGTGTAGTCAAGAGTATTGTTATTCTTTGTTCATTTAAATACATTTGCAAATATTAGATTTCTGGAGTTTTTTTTCCTCCCTGGTCCTTTTAAAGAAGAGATAATATCTTTGGATTTTAAAGAATGAACACTATCTGAGAATGATGGGAAAAGTTAATGCCTTAATAATTGTGTTTAGGACTTTTTCTGTCCATAAACTTGAGGTCCTTGTCCCTGTACTGTCCTGCAACCCCATTCACATAAATCAACCTTACAGGTGGCTATGCTCTGCGTCCCACGCCCAACTATCCCACTATATACCTCAGAGAGTCTGCAATCCAGACTATCACGGCAGAATATAAATCCTGAACCAAAGCAGTAAGTAAACATTTTATTAAATAGATCAACTGCTATATGAACAGAAACTTGTGATTCAGCTGTTCTGTAAGTTTCCATTTGACAGAATTAGTTTAGACCAGATCAGTCAAACACTTTTGCTCTAGGTCTGTACTGTCCAACACAATAGCAATCTGGCAATTTAAATTAAAATTTCAATTAGTTAAAACCCAATAAAATTAAACATTCAGTTCCTCAGTCACACTAGTCAAATTTCAAATGTTGAAGAGCCACATATGGCTAGCGGCTATCATATTAGACAGGGCAACTCTAGACCATGTGCTGAGATGAGAAAACAGCATTACCAAACAGAATTTAATGTTACATATCATTTGTTGAAATAATATACAAATTATTCATGTTCTTAACCAATAAGGACACTGTGATGATGAATGGAGCAAGGCAAATTTTCTTCTAAGGCTCAATGTCCACAAAAAAGTAAAACATACAAAAAACCCCAAAACCCTACATGAAGGTTCTCTTTTATTACCTGTTTAAATAATGACAAAGACAGCATAGTTCCCTTTAAATGGGTAAACTACAGACTATCCTACTAGTAACACACACTGGACATCCTTAAATACCAATTTCTATCTAAAATAAGCATTAGTACTTTGACATATTCCTATACATATTCTATTTACTTTGAATAACCTTAGTGTTTATTCTGATAAAATGTTATGCTCCACATTGAAAGTAGTGATTTAGAAATTAGAACTGTTTTCAAATTGATAACTGTTTGAATAAGATCTTCTTAATGAGAGTTTCTGGTTAACACACTTATATCAAATCTGCTTCCTGACTGTGATATGCTGATGTTAATAACCAGAAAATACTTTGTAGCCAAGTAACATTGAGCACAAATGTAATGAACACATACAATACAATACTAAATTTAATGAAGCAGAATGGAAGTAGCTAAAAAGCAAATATAGAGTTTTTAAAATTACATACTTGGCAGAAATCACTAGAATAGCCTTGAAGTGATAGCAGTACTAGCTTTTAGAAGCTGCTACCAAGATTGCCAAAATGTCCTTTAGTGTACATCAATATAAAATAATAACTTTACTGTTCAGCAGAAATCAAACAGAATAACAAGGTATTTTTTCCACTTGTTTTGTGTTGTAAAGCACTGTTTTAAACTGCGTTTTTGAGACTGCTTATGAGTATTTATTTCCAACATTTTTTTAAAGAAAAATGAAGGTAATTTTTAGTTAATATACAGCTGTCTCTGATGACTCATCGGTTTTTCTATCTGAGAGAGCTAAAACGTCCTACACAATTGTTAAAGAATTGATATTTGGTTTTCAGTTTTATAATTCCTTTGCACAAAATGTTTCAGTAACCAAACAAATTACCTCTAATATACAAAATTAGGATATCAATAGCAAATTCAAGAGAAGTCATATTAACTAAACTGCTTGAGCTATTTTTTTCCATATACCTACAAATTTTCCCAATTTGACTGTATTAACCTCAATGCTTAAATCTAGTGGTAAGGATGGTTAACTCCTCAATATCCATTCAACCCCAGATAATAATTCTGAACTAATCATGGTACTTCCATTTTTCTTGCAAGTGTTTAGTTTAGGAATGATCACATAACCAATGATATGAAAAACAAAAACAAAACTCTGTTAAACAGAGTTTCTGGGGAAACTATTCTCATTCCTAAGAAGGAGACACAAGATAGCTGGTCCCTAACTTCCACTGAAAATTACTATTCTGGGCATGATTATAGGAACTGCTGGCACCATCCTATTATTGGCCTCAGAATGAAGCCCGCACTTGAAGATGGTCAGAGTCAAAGGGATCACGAAGAACAGAAGCCAGAGCCCTGATGTACTGTGCCTGGAGTTGGCCCTACCTGTTATATCTTATTACATGAAATAATAAACTTCCTTCAGGAAATTTAGGTTAAACCATATACTAGCAGTTTCATATGGTTCAATCTAATGCAAAGAAAGTTAAAAATAAGTACTCCAAATTCTAGCCACCAACAATTACTATTAAAATTTTTATGTACTAAAAGCCACATTAAAAATACCCCTCTCAGAAAGAGCTGACTACAAAAGGATAGTTTTATACTGTGATGAAATTTTAAGCAAGGAAATTAATTTACCTCTCTGGAAATGACTTGCTTCCTGTTATTTTGTGGATAGAATTTGGAAAATGAAGATGAACTAATTTTAGAAAGCACTTAAACAATGAAAGAAACATCAGTAAGACATCCAACAAGAATCACCAGCAGTTATACTGTAGACTAATATGATTCTGCACTGCAGTTGGCAAGGCAGGCAAATAATAATATTTATATTCCTAATTTTGGGGGTCCCATTTGAAAAATGAACAATAGCGAGTGCTTGTATAGAAGACAGAATGAACAGACTTTAGAATTATTCTTTTTATGGGTAAAAATCAAATAAATATTTGAAAAATGAGATGAGATTGCAGCAGGAAGAGAAGCCTAGATTTCTTAAACTCTCTGAGCCTCAGTTTTCCTATCTTTTCCCCTGCAGAGCACAGGCTCCGGATGCACAGGCTCAGCGGCCATGGCTCATGGGCCCAGCCGCTCCGCGGCATGTGGGATCTTCCCAGACCGGGGCATGAACCCGTGTCCCCTTCATCGGCAGGCGGACTCTCAACCACTGCGCCACCTGGGAAGCCCCAGTTTTCCTATCATTTAAAGTGAGAGCAATAGAAACTACCCTGCAAGAGGGTCTTGATGATTTCATTGTTAAGGAGCCTAGCACAGTGTCTGGTACATCCTGCACTAAGGCAGGTATTTACTATACACCTATTATAGTTCTGCTACCCCACTCTGTCCAGGTTTCCCCCTGGCTCAGTGATAGGACCCCTGCCTGATTTTATCCCTCTAAAGACATTCTCTCTACCACTGTCATACATTCCTTTGCTTTTTTCTACCATTTATATGACTGCTCTGGGAAGCCCGTCCTGAAAATCCTCTTTCAGGGCCTACGAAGACCTTGTGATACACTCTCCATATAAGTATTGATTTTTCCCTTTTATTGAGAGCAACAAATGGCATTAACCATGATTATCAGCTGCTATTGAAGTGAGTTACAATAGGATCTATACAGATAATCCCCAACTTATGATGGTTTGACTTAATTTTTTTTTGACTTTATCATGGTGTGAAAATAATATGCATTCAGTTGAAACCATACTTCAAATTATGAATTATGATCTTTTCTCAGGCTAGTATTATCTTTCCTCTTTTGTGATGCGGGGCAGTGGCAGGGAACCATGGTTCCCAATCAGCCATGCAATCACAAGGGTAAACAAATGATACACTTAAAACCATTTTGTACTCATACAACCGATCTGTTTTTCACTTTCAGTGTGGTACTCAATAAATTACATGAGATATTCAACACTTTATTATAAAACAGGCTTTGTGTTAGATGATTTTGCCCAACTGTAGGCTGATGTAAGTGCTCTGAGCACATTTAAGGTAGGCCAGGCTAAGCTATGATGTTCAGTTAAGTTTGGTTTATTAAATGCATTTCTGACTTACGATATCATCAATTTACACTGGCTTTATCAGGACATGTCCCCATTGTAAGTTGAGGAAGATCTGTGCATCTTTCCCACAAGATAAATTTGAAATGTTGAATAAACTGATGGCATAATGCATGTTTAATATCTAATGCCAACATTGGAAGATCAGAGAAAGTCCTGCCCATTGAATCTACTTCAAATGAAGTAATAGAGTTTGGACTATATATCTCAACAGAAAATAATCTCTAAGTTACAGAAGGTAATAGGAATACAAACACACCTCTATCCACACTTCTCTGAAACTTCTGTCCATTACTAGAAAAGAAATGAGTCTATCTTCCTCAAAGTGAGAGACAGAAAAAGAGGTCGATGTGTGCATAGACCTTGAAAAAAAATCACAGTAGAGATCTAAAATCAGTGTAGGTGTTATTTAATGCTGTTTGAAGAAGAAAATAAAAGGGGAATAGAAAAACTGGTCTTTGCTTCTTGGCACCCTGAAATACCCATCTTATTGCTCATTTTAAAAGGTGCAAAAGTAGGTCGGGCTTAGAGAAGAGCATTACCTCTGGTTTCAGCAAGGTCAAAAAACAATAATTGGGAATCCTAAGTCTAGCTCAGACTTCTTTGTTCTGTATTTCTGGCCTATGTCTGTATATCTATTGTTAACTACATGAGGCTGGGCATTTTGTCCATTTTTGTTCACCACTGTATCCCCAGAGCTTAGTAGAGTGCCTGGGGATACATGGCAGATAGTCTATCATTGCTCTTAGTGAAAAAATGAATCCATCCAATTTGCTATGTCCTCTGGGATATCATAGGCACCTCCAATATTCATGGTTAAAAATGACCTCACACCCTTTGCTAATAATCTCACTCCTATAAATTTACCCTGAGCATACACCTCCAATAATATAAAAATATGTATGTGCAGGTTTATTCATTGCAGTATAATTTGTAATTGCAAAATCATTGAAAACTACCTAAACATCAGAGCATAGGCAACTGATTCAATAAATCATGATACATACACAACATGGAGTACTATGTAGCTGTGAAAAATAAAATCTCTATGAACTTATGTAGCATGACTTACAAGAGATACTATTAAGTGCAACCAAAAAATATAAAAGAATATACACTATATGCTACCTCTTGTGTAAGAAAGAAGAGAAACATAAGAAATAACATATTCCAACCAACTTTCATCAAAAGAACCACAGGAGGACAAACCAGAAAATAATGAAGTTGATTATCTACAATGGGTGAGATGGGAAGAATGGAGTGGAAGGGATATGAGGGAGTGCTACTTCTCTGAGTGTGCCAGAGAGTGAGTGGGTGTATATTCTTAAAATTTTTTGGTATAGTTTTTACTTTTGGAAGCATGTTAGTGTTTTTCATATTTAAAAAATACAATAAAAATGCGAAGGACAGAATAAATCTAAAACAGAAGCAAGCAAATGACTTAAATTATATTTCAAATGACTATTAAAACCACATAGAAGAGGGGAGAAAAAAAAGAACTAAGCCAAATTACTTACTGTATCTGACTACCCTCAGTCCTGGGCAGGATGAGGCTCTGAGGAGAAAACTGCAAACAAATCCTAAACTCTTCTTGGTAGATTTGTTTATTGTAGTGCTCTAGGCAAAGCAATTCTGAAACTATATTAGTTTTATTGTAAGATTGAGCAAAGAAGTAAACATATTGATGTTGCTGGGAGCCAGGATGTTGCTGCGAGACATTCTTAACACAATGAACAAGAAAAATGCCCCTATGGAAAAGGAAGAAGGCAAGAAAGAACCCAGTGGGGATGGACTGGAATGGTAGAATGGGAGGTGTGAAGTAATAATATCTAAAGTATGCACATATATGCGAATATGCATGTATAAGTGTGCAAGAGTGTGTGTGTGTGTGTGTGCGTGCGCATGTGCGCTTATGTATACATTTCATAAGCTTGTCTGCTGACAGGGCCAAGAAGCAAGGACGCCCAGTAACAAAGAGCTCACCTAGTACCCAAAGGAACTAAGCCTCCTTGGAGAAATGGTTGATTCCATGGCTGCAGCAGGGTAGGTACAAAATGAGCCTGGAACACCTTGTTAGGCCAAAATGTAAGGAAGTGCTTAAAAAAAAAAAGGGAGCAAGTCACAAGTGCACAGAAGCCAGCTTGAAGAGGCTCCCACTGGCAAGTACATCAGTGAATTATAAACCTTTGAAAAAAGAGAAAATCATGATTCCATAATGTCAATAAGTAGATAGATAGGTAAGTAGATAAATAGATATATAGTTAGATAGGCACACAGATAGGTAGAAAAAGAAGAAATGAGGGTAAGCTCTTGCTTACAGTACAGTGTCCATGCTGAATGGTAAATATGGAGGAAATGTTGTGGTTGGAAAATCATTATTTTGCAACTATCATAGTGAAGATTAGATCAGGCAAGAATCATGACAAATGGGTACTAAACCTAGGGGGAAATGTTGATGATAAGCAAAATATTTTCATGATTTTAAAATGTCTATTTATTAGTTGCAAAGGGGAAAAAAACAGTGCATACTAGAGAAATTCGACAAAACCTTGAAGAGGTACATCACAATTACCACTGCTACTGAAGGACAGATGGACACTATGTGTCTCCAGATACAATATCCTGAGAAGGATGTAGAAAGATCTATGTAGTATTTCTACCAAGAATGCATACTCTGAATCTAATTATAAGGAAATACCAGAACATCACTTAAATATAAAATGAGAGGGATGCAATCTTCCATATCTATATTATGTGAGGAAAGAGAGAACACAAGAGAACAAATAAAGTAAAATGTTAAGGAAAGGTGATTCTAGATAAAAAGTTTAGGATACTCTTTGTACTATTTTTATTCCTATAACTTTTCTGTAGATTTGAAATTATTCCCAGACAAAAAGTTTTTTCTTTTTAAGTAATGTATGAACATATGCTCTTTGAAGAAAAAAAAATCAAATAACATAGAAGTATATAGAAGGAAAAGTAAAAATGAACTGTCAACCCCCCAATCTAACCTCTTCCCCACTAGAAGCTAAGCTTCACAAAGTCAGGATTTAAAAAATTTGTCTTTTCTATTCTGTTGCTTTAATGTGTTCCAAGCACCTAGACTAGTGCCAGGCATTAAATAGTTGCTGTATAAACTGGCTGCTACATCATTCATTTATTGGATGAATGAATGAATGAATAGGTAAGTACACTTAACAGTGTGCTGTTCTCCTTACTTAATCTAGACATATGTACGTTAAAGTTTATTCTAAGTTTTTTAAGTAAATGGTATCATAATACTAAAAAATTCAAGCTGATTTCACTATCAGTTATCACTGATAGTTATTATCATTACTCCCAAAACTGCTTCTCCATTATTACCATTTCTCTCTCTTTCACCCCCCAAACACAATACCTAAATCTTGTTGATAATACCTTTCAAAGCCTCTTGAATAATTCACTCCTCTCTACTTCTCTTGCTATCACCTAGCACAGGCCACCCCATGTATGTGTACCATCTAACGGGTCTTCTTCCTGGTCACCTTACTCCTTATCTTACTCGTCTCCAATTTATGCACAGTAATCTTCGAACTATAGCTTTGATTGTTTTCCCTGTCTTAAAATTTTCCAAGTGTCTCTTTGTAACCTGTAGAATAATTTCTAACTGATTAACATGGATCACAGCCTGGCTTCTGATTCTTTGTTCTGCCTTACCCTCTTCCTTTTGCATTCAAAGCTCAAAAATCATTCATCCACCCATTCATTTATTTCACACATATTAATATAGCATATATTTAACTTCTTTGAGTTTCTTGAATACACTATACTATACTCTTTTGCTTCTGGTACTTTGTGACTGCAGTTCTGTCTCCAACTCCTGCCCCTGTATCCACCTTTCATTTAGCTAATTTTTACTCATGTCTCAAGTCTCAGTTTACATATCACTTCCAAGAGGCTTTTCTGGACCATGTGTTTTTGGTTAAGTGTTCTGTGCCCCCACTATTGGTTCTCACACCACCCTATTCTTATTCGTTCTCTGTTTATGTAACTCTGATTAATGTCTAGCTGCCTAATGGAATGCAAGATTCATGAGAAGCAGGGCATAAGAGAGGGATAAATATGGGAGAAAGGTCTGTGATGAAGCAAAATACAGAATAAAAGATGGCTACAGGTAATTATATCTCATGGAAACTGTCCCCTTCTTCATGCCCCTCCTCCCTTCCCTAGTTCTGTCCCTCTTCATCACTCCTAGGCCACTTTCCCCACTACTACAACACATATCTCGTTATCTGATTACATATACTTCAGTCAAGCGGCATCAATAGTTCTCCAATGATAGCAGGGCACTACCAAACTCCTTAAAAGACTACAAAATTCTTCCGGGCTTCCCTGGTGGCGCAGTGGTTGAGAGTCCGCCTGCCGATGCAGGGGACACAGGTTCGTGCCCTGGTCCGGGAAGATCTCACATGCCGCGGAGCGGCTGGGCCCGTGAGCCACGGCCACTGAGCCTGTGCGTCCGGAGCCTGTGCTCCGCAACAGGAGAGGCCACAACAGTGAGAGGCCCGCGTACCGCAAAAAAAAAAAAAAAAATTCTTCCTATTTTGCTAAAAAAAAAAGACCTTGCCCATCCCCATGACTTGTCACAGCTGATCCCCAGGTATAACACCTTTCATGTATAAATACATGTGCACACACAACAGGCTGCATTCCAGACATTTTCTGCTGCTTGCATTCTGAACAACTATCATTTTTCACAACTACTAAGCTCTGGGTGGTTGCTTCTGACTGTCAAGCACACTTAAAATAGACAAACTGGGCTTCAAATTCAGTTCCTCTTTGGAAACAACCCCGACTTCCTAAGTCAACAGCTTCCTTTTTTGTGTTCCCTTTCTGTGTGTGTACAGAAGAGGTACCTCGTATGCATTTAGCTTTTTAAAATACTACAAATACCACACTCTTTAAATACTATAAAAACTTTGCTGAAAATTAAAGGAAAATAATTATATAAAAAGTGAGACTTCACCCCCCATCCTCCTCAATGAGCACCTTCTGTAGGGTGAGCCCAAGATGAGAGAAATGGTGAGGTGTTCCCTCAGTCAGTCTCAGTTCCCAACTGTATTTCACAATTACTGTCATTCTAGTGTGTAAAGATAAGTATCTATTACACACAGTGGCTCCTAAATGCATGCAAGCAACTTCATCAGGTTCACACCTAAAGAAGCAGTCAACAACTGGCAATATTAGACTTAATGGGCATTGTACAATACTTTATAGGCAATTTAAGGTCTTTCAGGGGGTATATTTGAATGTTCTAAATAAACTTTAGAATATTCTAAATAAAAACATTTTTATGTATTCTATTCATGTTTATTTTCACTAAGAGACTGAATCCCTAATGAACAAATACAGTTGTTTTGTTCATGTTTATATATCAGGTCTCTAATACTATTTTATGACATTTCATGAGTGTATTTTTATTAAATGAATGAATGACCAGCAACTAAAAGCTCATATGTATTTGATTTAATAGCCCAATTTTTGTTGAGTCTTTTTTTTAACCCCCAGATTTCTGTACTCTTTCTATATGCACCTGATTCTGGACTCCAGTTTTCCTTCATCCAACTAATTCCTCCTCTATTCCAACATGTCTTTCCCTATTGAGTGGAACCTTTATTGCCTCCTTTCCTCATTCTATTTGCATTGAAACTAGTCTATATCCATATAACTTTGTTTATCCAAACCTTTTAGGAAAGGTCTTAACACTCAGTGAGAATAGATCTGAGAATAGACGTTATAGCCACACTGTCAGACCACTGACGATTAGTCCCACAATTCTGCCAAAAACACTGTTTACAAATAGAATAACCCAGACTAAAACCAAAATATTTTCAGAATGCAAAAAGAAAATCAAGTTTACTAATCTCCCTCCCTCCCTCCCTCCCTCCCTCCCTCCCTCCCTCCCTT
>NW_021703768.1:81780557-81787625 GCF_005190385.1 Monodon monoceros | reverse complement strand
CTCTCTCACACACACACACACACACAGAATTATTATTATGCAGCAGTTAAAAGGACCAAGCTCTTCAAGGAGATTTACAATAATGATTTCTTTGGGGGATGATATTCTATTGTTTACATCTCTTTTAGCAAAGCAATGCGAATGTGAGCTATTGGTTGGGTATCACAAAGAACTTCATTAAACAGAACTAAAAATAATCATTTAGGATACAAACTGTTAAATGAAATTCTACTTTATTTTTTCAGTTTACTTGTCAAAGTACCTCCTGACTCATGGAATTAAACTGCTCAACACTTACCTTCGAGGATGACTGACATCAAACAATGTGTTATCATCATCCTCATCATCTTGTTCTAAAGGTGTCAATTCCATGTTTTCTATGTTAGTGTCCAAAACTCCATATCTCCTAGTCTTTCGGTTTCTTCTTCTCATCCTATTAAATAGAACATATTAATGAATAAAAATTATTTGAATATGGTATACATGATCTTTATACTTACTTGTAAACTAAAAATAAATTATCCCAGGTTCTGACATTGGAGGCATTCAATATCAGAATGGTTACATTTCAGAAACGAAACCAATTTACCACCTAGGATTATTAATTAAACAAAAGCTACTCCTGTATGTTTGTGTGCCATCACCATTTCTTCTGTCTGACATACCTTCTTCTCTTTCTGTCAACGTATAATGTTGACAGATAATCCCTCAAGTCTTAGTTCTGGTACAATATTTTTACTGAAGGCTTATGTTCCAGCCTTTTCCCCATCTCCTCCATGCCTTCTTACCACTGTGCAGCGTTAGGTACTTTCTGCCCCACTATGAAACTGTATGTATATATGCACTCAAATTCTAGACTAGGTAGCGTACACTCCTGGCTGCATATCAGAATCACCTAGGGTATTTTAAAAAGCTCCTTACTCGGGCCGTACCGCCATACAATTAAATTATAATTTCCAGGGATAGGAACTAGATATCAATAGCTTATTAACGTTCTACAAGTGTCTCCAATGTACTAAAAGCCACTATCCTAGATCAATGGTTCTTGAAGTGTGGTTCTCTGGATCAGCAGAATCACAGTCATCTAGGGGCTTATTAGAAATGCAAATCCTCATGCCCACCCGGACCTAGTGAGTAAGAAACTTTGAATTTGGGGCCCAGAAACCAGTGTTTGAACAACCACTCCTTGTGAGTTTGATGCAAACTAAAGTTTGAGAACTACTGCTCTAGAGGAGAGAAAATATTTTAATATTTAACTATTATCTGTATATATATGAAGGCGTCTCATGATTTAGAACCCTACTGTCTCCTTCTCTCTCAAATAACTTGTTCTTTTCCTTCTAATTATTTATCTCAGTTTGCATTTATGTGTGCTACGTATGCATTTATTTGAGTGTTTATTTGCCTGTCTCTCCCACTAAGTTGCATGGGGGAGAACCCATGCCTATCATGTTCACCACTGTATTACTACTTTGTAGCACAGTGTCTGATTAAGATTCCCCTTAAATATTTGTTGAGGGTCTGAGTGACATCATATTCTAGTTCAGTGATCCAAATCTGACCCTGAAATCAATGCCTATATCACCTCCAACGTAACAACCTCAACTCTATACACACAGAAAAATGTTTCACACAAGTATCTATGGGAGTTTAAAAACAAAACAGAAGATAGCAAGTAATAACAAATAAGTTTACTTAAATTCTGATTCACTTTGTATGAGGTAATAAGTGTGATAAGAAATACTACAACTATAGCACCAAGTATAGAGCAATACGAGCCTCTGTAAAAATGATAGTGGGGACCCCTAGGAGACAAACTGTCCCGTGTGTGTATATATATTTGAGCCTTACTAAGAAATATTTGAGTCTTACTAAGCATCAGGCATTGTGCTAGCTTCTGGGTATAAAGTACCTGGCTGAGTGATCAAAATTTACAAAATATTACCAACTTTAGGTAAAAACCGAGATAATTTCCACTAATTACTGCCTAAAAATCTATTCTATATGCCCACCCAAAGATGGTAGAAAAGGAAACCGAGGTTTAAGTATAGTATTTAGAGCTACAAATGTAACCAGTGAAAGAGTTAATACTAATAACTGGCAAAAATGAGGTAGAACTGGTGATGGTATGAAGTATAAGCCTGTCTTTATATAGTGAAAAATTACATGTGTTTAGGTTGTTAAATTTACAAGTATATATATGTGTGCATGTTTCTATGCATTGAATATGTGTGTATGCTGATAAACATACACATACACACATACCTTATGTAGACCAGAAACCTAAACTTTTTTCTGTAAAGGATCAGACAGTAAATATTTTAGGCACTGTACATCACATATGGTCTCTGTCACACATTCATCTTAACTTCTTCAGTTATTATTTTGATTTTTTACAACGCTTTAAAAATGTAAGACACATTCTTGGCTCATAGGCCTTAGAAAAACAGGTCAGCAGACTGGATATGTCCTATGGGTCAGTTTGCCAATCTCTGATTTAGACTTATGAAAGTAATTCACAGAAGAACTAAGAACAGAAATGATAGAAGTACTGACACTGGAAGTAGGAATAGAAAGGTACAGGGGAATTATAATTCACTATTGGTCTTTTTGAACCACATGATTTAATAACATTTGCACGCATTGCTTTGACTTTAAAAAGTGAATACATAAGAATGAGTGAAGCCACTTGGCAGCTTAAGTTAAGAATATTCAGAGTCATAATTTCTTCTCTTCCCTTTTGCCAGTCTGTTGCTCAACTTTCTAAACCATATGGCTTCCAAACATTCTGGCATTTTCAGTCATGTGAAATTATTTTTAGAAATAAACTAGATTCTTTCAAGTCACATATTACATATCAAATAGTCAATATGTTAATAACCAGGTCATTGTCAGTCACAGGATACCTCGCCAAGTCTTTAAAAAGGAAATGATATGAACATAGAGTTTAAGGACTTTTGACATCTCAGCTGACACTCTTCTCCACTTCCAAGGTCATCATCATACCTTGAATGATTTTCCAATCTTTCAATGAGTGGCTAATCTAATCTGCCCAATAACACTGTTTTCTCTTTCTGTTTAAACATTTGACTGCATTGGTGTGAGCACTTTATCATTTATTTCAGCTTCTACTATCTTTTAACGTGTATATAAATACCACTTTCTGAATCCAAACTCTTTAATAAGAACCTACTTCATATGCAAAGACTGTGTACTCTCAGGCACCAAATAAATAGGGGAATGCAGTTCAGTTAAAATGAATTTAGTATTTTAGTAAACGTCACTAATTCATACAAGAATAAGTCAAATAAAAAACTATATATTGTTAAATAGAATTTAAGCTTGAAATGCAACTTCCCTAAGAATGTCTTTCCTAAGTCCAAGGATATAGGCAGTGATGGCTGCATGGTCATGACAGCTTTATGGCCATGAAAACATCAAATATAATAAAACACATCCATATGCAGTGATTTTTCTCAGCGAAAGCCAGAAACACTTATAAAGCTTTAAAATTATTGGGCTGATTCAATGAACTGCCTACTTAAAATACTAATAAATATGAAGTGAAAAATACAATACACATAAAAATATACTGAAACTTTAAGTAAAAAGGCTACTTCCATTTTTTAATATGCAGTGTACATTATTTTTAAACAAAAGAGAGGAGGATTTAAAATTCATGCAATTTTAACAGCTATGGCTCTTTTCCTACAAATTAATGTTTTCATTAAGCTCATGATGCCCAATTTGTCCAAGTATGTTAATAACTACATACATATAATCATAGATATGCAGTTTTCTACCAGACATAGTAAACGCATAACTGCAACCTGAAAAAATATTTTGTTGGCTCTTCAGTTAACAAAAAAATTGGGACTTTATCTATAAATGTGTAGAGGAAAATATGGAAGCCTAAGAAGGCAAAAGAAAATAGCAATATGGTTTATTATTATATTGAATTATATTCATTCATCACATGGCAATCACAGGTAAATGATCTTGATTAGATACCTTCCAGGTATTCAAGTTATTATTCAAATAGCTATCTAAAATAGATGCAGATTCCTCTATGTTCCATTATACTTAGGTCGGTAAGAATTATTTCTGTTTAAATAACATGTAAAAGCTACAGTAGAAAAATAAAACTAAACTACTAAGTAAGGTTGATAAAATTTTATGTAAAAATGTATGGTGCCACATAAAATAAACACAACAGAATAAAACTCCATTTCATTTTACTACTCTGTGAAAGGGAGAAAACCAATCAATGTAACCTGCTGTAACTTGCTGTACCGATCTGATTTTCTTGTTTTAACTGAATGCCTGTAGGGTATTATTAAGTAAGGAATTATATAAGTAATATTATTTCTTAATTTCTTCTATTACGCATTCAAAACTGAGGAATATAGTATTTAGTGTATATTTTATAGACATACACTCTCCTATATGATTAGGCACAATGATAAAGCAGAGTAAATCTTAATAAAGGTACGACTAATGATACAGAATTTGTTTGCCTTGACTTTTTTTGGCAAGAAAAGTGAATTACTGATCAAGAATGGTTTTGGAACTCATTTTTTTTGCACTGAGACATAACTAAATAAAAATTGGTGAGCCACAGTTTTAGTTGTCTATGATATTCATGAAGAAATTCAACCCAATATATAACACAGAGTAAAAATTATTTTATCTGAAATCTCTCTCATCTTCATCTCCCATTCACCAAACCTAATCCATCACTGAAATGTCACGTTTTTCAAGAAGCAGACACCAGTAAGAGATGAGTATGTTATGAGTTGAATTGTGTCCCCTGAAAATTCATATGTTGAAATCCTAATCCTTAGTTGCTCAGAATGTGATGTTGTTTGAAAACAGGGTCTTCACAGAGTCAGTCAAGTTAAAATGAAGTCATCAGAATGAGCCCTACTCCAACATGACCAGTGTCCTTATAAAAAGATGAAATTTGGAGACAGATATGGATACAGAGAGAACACCAAGTGATCATGAAGCTGGCCCATCTAAAAGCCAAGGAGAGAGACCTGGAACAGAACCTTCTCTGTATTAGTCTGCTCAGTTTGTCATAACAAAATACCACAGTCTTGATGGCTTAAACAACAGAAATTTATCACCATTCTTGCGGCTGGGAAGTCTAAGATAAAGGTACCTGCAAGATAGGTTTCATTCTGAGGCGTCTTCCCTTGGCTTGTAGGCAGCTGTCATTTCACTGTGTGCTCACATGATCTCTTCTTCGGGTGTAAAGGAAGAGAAAGAGAGCAATCTGGAGTCTTTTCCTTTCCTTATAAGGGATCAGCCCTATTAGAGAGGGCCCCTCCCCTATGACCTCATTGAACCTTTTTCGCCTCCTCACAGGCTTTATCTTCAAGTACAGTCACATATGAATTTGGTGGGGGGGGGGACGTAAACATTCAGTCCAGAACACTCCCTCATAACTCTCAGAAGAAACCGACACTGCCAATACCTTGATTTTGAATGTCTAGCTTCCAAAACTGTGACGTGATAAAATTTTGTTAAGTTCACCTAGTTTGTGGTACTTTGTTATAGCAGCCCTGGCAAACTAATACAGTATGCAGAAGATTTATCAGGGGAAAGGCTTCTGAAGGATAAAGAGGGAGGAAGCTGGAGACGAGGAGGAAATCCTACAGAGGGTGATACAGGTCTGACACCTGTGAGAGTAGAAAGGAAGGATGACAGGATAGGAACAGCAGTACCAGTGCAATGCAATTCTGAGAAAGTTTTGACCAGACCAATGGTATGTCCTTAAGCAAAGGTTGCCTATTAGAGAAGGGAGTCCTCTTTCAGTCATGATGACCAGATCTGGCTACATTCAATCATTGGCTGGAAGCAGGTTTAGGAATCATGGCACTGGCATGGATGTTGTGACAGATCCAAAGCTGTGGAAACTAGAGGCTATCCCCACAGCAGGGTCTCTTAAAGGGAGGTTTGATCGTGTACTTCCATGGCTGCCACAATCACAAAGTCCAATTGACTGAACTTCCTAAGAATCACTGAAGTTCACTTATAGTGCTTACCACTGCTACTATCTATTGCCTTAATTATTAAAATAGCTTTATAACTGTCTACCTCTGTCTACTCTGGTCACTCAGCAATCTCCCCTCTAAAATTACCAGTGGTTTCCTACTGCTTGGCAGTAAATGATTCTGTAATAAGGCCTATAAAGTTCAACACAGGATGGCTCATACTTTTCTCTCTAGCCTCACCTTGCTCTTGACTCTACATTCTACTTCACTTTCTATACTCCATTGACAAAGCCTTCCCTCATTCCCTCATAATAGCTATGCTTTCTCTGACATTGGCACCACAATATTGCTGTGGTACTGCCTATTCATTTTACAAGGAAGGCTTCCCTAATCTACCCAGCTAGGTCACAAGCACCTATTATTGGCTTCCATACCACCCATGCACATATCCTTTGAAGAACTTATCAAAGATGTACTTGCACACTTATTTTTGTAACTTTTTATCTTCTCTATTAGACCATTAATTTCATGGGAACAGGAAATAGATCTGTTCTTATCACTCTGCCTACAGCACACAAGGACTGGTATAAAGCATATGCCTAGGGCTTCCCTGGTGGCGCAGTGGTTAGGGGTCTGCCTGGCGATGCAGGGGACGCGGGTTTGTGCCCCGGTCTGGGAGGATCCTGCATGCCGTGGAGCGGCTGGGCCCGTGGGCCATGGCCGCTGAGCCTGCAAGTCCGGGAGAGGCCGCAGCGGTGAGAGGCCCGCGTACGGCAAAAAAAAAAAAAAAAGCATATGCCTAATAAATATCTGTTAAATTATTTAACTGAAATATTCAGATTCACCATACGTCTTGCATTTTCTCTGTATAACAAAGACACCTACAATTTTATATGCAAATCATCACCTCTGGTATAAGAGAAGCCTGAAAGAACACCATCCCCAGAACCATACCACAGCAAAACCTAAGGGATCCAGCCAATTTTTATATTGTAATTTGGATAATAGCCCCCTGGCTTAGGACACACACACACACACACACACACACACACACACACACACACACACA
>NW_021703768.1:81592133-81780547 GCF_005190385.1 Monodon monoceros | reverse complement strand
CACACACACACACACACACACACACACACACACACACACACACACACCTAGAATAATTAAGCATATTAAACATGCATTCACTCCAGGACCTCTAAGATACTCATTTAGGATGTTTTAGGTAGATTAGCCTACCTGCTTTAGCCCAGGTGATTCTCATGTGCTACCTCAATTAGAACCACCAATATTCAACTTGTAACCTGTGCTGTGGAGTTTCATTCTTATCTTTTGGGTATATAAATTTACCATATTATAACATGTAGTTATTCTTCATTTACACACTAAATAATTGAAGTTTATCCTTTCAAAAGCCAAACTATTGTTTTTCTTTTAAAATCTCAGCATTCTACATGGAGCCATATCCAACACTAGAGCTATCCATGCCTTAATATATAGGATAAAATGAGTTAATTCTACTCTTTTTGATCTCTCAAGGATCATTGTAATTATACCACTTTAGTGTAAAGCAATGGTGCTGTCATGAGTTATTGACTCCAAGTTGATAGACTACAGAACTTTTGAATCTTTTTGGCTTCTTTTCATAATTATTCTTGGGTCCTCTCTTTTGGCTTATAAGTTACCAGGCTCTGTCACTATCACAAGCTTGACCAAGTGCAGCACTAAATAGAAGATTCCCCAGCAAGGTATCCTGCCACTCTTCATCTCCCGTAACATGTTCACTGCTAATACCTAAAAGTTAAAAAAGAAAAGATCAAATGCATGTTTATCTATGTTTAGGTTATTGGAATGTTGCTTTCTCTGATAGACCCCTTTTCTAAACAAGCTCCCTGTAATTCAGCATGTACGATCAGTTCTTGTGTTTAGATCTGTCTCCCATTTGATGGTATTCTGGTGGATACCCCCAGGTGAAGTAAACCTTAAGTAAATGTCATATAGCTTAGCTATGAAGTATCCTACATGAAGGTGCACAGCACATAGCTCCCTTGTCATCTTTCCTCTTTGTCTTTATATAGGTTTCCTAGTGTTCTCTTTTAGGCCCTAGAATTTGGGATGTGAAGACTGATAATTCTCCTGACCTCCACCTCTAACAGTTCAGCATGGGTTTATTCCCCAACCGACTTTAAAGTCTTATTCACAAACCAGCGCCTCTAAGATTCATCCCACCTCACCTTTGACTGGCTCTATGACCAACATTCTAGCAGATTTCTCTTACAACCTCCTTTTTTCTCCTTGCTCCCACCCCATCTCTAGCCTTGTCAGACCTAACCTCTTGCTGATTATAGTTTAAGAGGTCAAACACCACAGAGTATGGTATGGGGGAAATACATTTTTTTACAGAAAATACTGTAAAAAACCCCCAAATATATTACAATAGCAATTCTAGATACAGAAAAATTTCACTAAGAATATTACTATTTACCGAGTGTGCACATATGTCAGGCATTGAGCTAAGCAGCTTGCAAGCATTACCTGATGTAATCCTCACAACAATCCTATAAGTATCCTCATTCTAAACATAGAAAGTCAAAGCTCAGGAAAAATTAAATTTGGGACAGTAAATGGTAGAGCTAGGATCCAAATACAAGCAGGTTGATTCTCAAGTCTAGGTTCTTAAACATTAAGCTATATTGTCTTCCTAATGATTCAAAGTAATTCTAACCAACGTCCAAAATTAGCTACCAAACAGTCTTCTGATCCCTTATACAATGATCTTACATTATACCAGTCTGGATATATTGTTTTAAGTGAATTGCATTTTCGGGTTCATCCTTTCATGGTAAAAAGTAATGACTTGGTAGCTACTTACAATAATAAGTACATTTATGATGTTCTGGTTAGGCCATCTCTTAGTTTTGATCACTGTAACAGTATCTGCTTTTTGTTTATCCTAAAGGAAACTCTCTTCTGCCTTAACAGTACCATGATTTTGGTTAGACAGCAACTGAGCCCAGCCCTAAGAGATATATAATGATCATAATAATTGGTGCAACCAATCATGAAAATATAATTTCCCTTTTGCCAGTCATTGTCTAGGGCTAAGTAGATGAAGCAGTTCAGACAAATGAGATAGAAGGGGTTAACTCAAGTAGTGGGGTTTCTGGGAAAGATTTTTCTCCTTGATTAAAAAAGAACATAGGAAGAGAAGGCCTCTTTTCAGGCCCCCTTCCCTCTTTCCTATTTGAGATACTATTGTGTGGGAACATAATGCTTAAAGCTGAGGTAGCCATCCCATGGTGAGACAAGGAAAGAAAAAGCCAGAATCCTTGATAATCTCACAAAGTCACTGAACTAAGCCTAAGCCTGCTCGTATTCACGATAAGAAACAACTACAAAACATGTCCCTATGTTAAAGTCACGTTTAATTGGATATTCTATTACTCACAGGTAAAAACCTCCTAACTGATAAGGGCGTTGAGCATCCTAGCTTCTCTGAGTTAGGTTACCAGTGTTCCATCACCCACTTGTATGTTTCCATATGATTCTCTTCATTTTAAGAATCTGGGTTTAAAGGTAGCCCATATGATAACTTGTCCAACTACTTCTTTACATAGTCCACATTCAGCACCATTCTATAAACACTTCCCAACGACTGTGTCATACACGCAAATGGTTTACTGATGTGCCAAAACAAAGATCTCCTTAGCCCTTTGGAGTAGCTAACAGAGTCCAACGTAGACGGAGATCAGGGCAAATAGTCTCAAGCATTTACCCTACATGAATATCAATTTCTAAGTGTGGCATGGCACGAAAAAGGTGGGGGAGCACTACCCTGGCCCAAATTCCCCAACAAATTCACCTCATTACTTTTATCTCCCAGAACTGCACATGATAAATATTGTTTAAATGCAGAAAACCCCATTATCATATGTAGAAGAACAGACTAAAGAGATAGCTTTAGAAGCACGAAATCATCTGTGTGAAACTTTTGAAAATTGTAGATCACTATAGAATTTAAGGACTCTTTCATTCAATTACAAATAAATAAATAAAAAGAAGCACTCTCAGAAGCCTAGATTTTTGTCCTTATTATAAGAGAAAATGGAAAAGATCCATGGAAGAGATCAGAAAAGAGTGATAAGAAAAATAATAATCATTATCACTAGTAAAATTCATTGAGCAGTTATTATGTGCCAGGAACTGTGCTAAGTACTTGGTATAGGTCCTTGAAACAATCCATTCTGGTAAATACTATCATTTTCTCTATTTTACAAAACCTGAGCTGAACTTTAGAGCTGCTGTGTAACTTACTCAAGAGTATACAGCTCTTGGGATTAGAACTCAGAAAGTCTGACTTCCCATAAGACTATACTGAAAAGGGGTTAAAATAGTAAAAAGGATCAAAAGCCAATAGAGGAAAATTACTCAAGAATTAAATGATTGGTAACAAATGCAGTAGAGCTATTCAGAGTAAAGACCCTTCTGGTAGAATAAAGAATATTTGGTAGCTTGGAGGTGATTAGTGACCTTACAGACTGCTGGTCAAATTGCATGACACTTTTTGAGCCACTCATAGGGACTGGCATTTCAAACTGCTAGGCTAAAAAATATCTAGCAAGGCGGGTATGGATAGTTTATATTCCTCCTTGATTCCTAGAGCAAAGATGGATCAGGGAGGTGTAAATATGTTGTTTCGGTGATGGTATTCTTTTCTTTTTGCACCCATATTCCTTTATTGGTAGTATCTCTACCACAATAAACTGTCTGGTGAGATGATAATTAAGATTCCCACCACCTCTGCCAATAGATAGACTTAACTTATTTCTCCTTCCATGGAATTTGATTCCTAAGCTGAGGGACAAAGAGACTGAAAACTACTGCGTATCTATACAATGGTATGTTCCTGCAAAGAAACCTGTGTGGTATTTTGATGTCTTGTCTCCTAAGCTGACTTAGTTTCTGCCTGTTCCCAGAACCGATTCTCCAGTTTCTCTGTGACTTTCTGAGATCTCAACATTCTTCCAGTAAATCCCCATTAGTTTAAGTTAGCCAGGCTTGTTCTATCTGTTTAACTAAAATAGTAACTGATAGAAGCAGTAATCTAATATTCCTTTAATATTAGAATGAAGCATGAAAGGAAAAGTGTACAGGAGGAGAAAGATGGGGAATGTTATTTCTTTTGAAAAACGTAATAAAATAATTGTTTTCCCTACCCAAACATTTATTTTCTCAGTCTAATCAAACTTAGTTCATTTACTAAATGTCTGAGTGCAAACACTGTACTTAGCCTTGGATAAAAAATGATAAGTAGGGCTTCCCTGGTGGCGCAGTGGTTGGAAGTCCGCCTGCCGATGCAGGGGACACGGGTTTGTGGCCCCGTCTGGGAAGATCCCACATGCTGCGGAGCGGCTGGGCCTGTGAGCCATGGCCGCTGGGTCTGCACGTCCGGAGCCTGTGCTTCGCAACGAGAGAGGCCACAACAGTGAAAGGCCCGCATACCACAAAAAAAAAAAAAAAAAAAGATAAGTAAATAGCCTTTGTTCTCATGTTTTTGAGTCTTCCCCAGACTCACACTGATCCCCGACAAGAACTAAGAACACTCATTCATTAGGCAACTACTTACTCAGTGCCTACCCTATTTTGTACATAACGTTCAGCACTGGGGATATAATAGAGAAGGAGACAGCCTCTTCTCATAAAGACTATGTATTAATCTTAGGAAGCCTACTCTGTTCCTTCTCTATATATATATTTCAATTTCTATAAAGAGAATCTAATTGTTCTTTGGAATATTTCCAGACTCAAAGGGAAAGTTATCTCTAGTTACACATTCATTATAACTGAATTAGATTAAAACAATATGGACATTTCAGGGACTTCAACTACTTTACAAGTAAAATATTCTGTGTTTTCACATATCAGTTAATGAAATGATGATTTTGGCCCATTCTTCCCCCTTGGCACAAATAAATAATGCTGCTTTGTTGTCACAACTATTTTGGAAGTTGGGGGGTCAAAATGGGCATTCACCAAAATGAATAGTTTTCATCCCATAATCTGGAAGCAAAAAGCATAAGTTCTGAACATTGCCCAGACATTGTTAGCATCAGTCAAGCTTTGGACATCAGGTGGCCAACTAAATTTAGGACTTGGACTAAATGAATGTACTAGATGCTGGTTAAAGAGTCCAGTTTTTCTTAGCCATAGGTTCAGAATTTGGCTGTTAACACACAATATTAGTGAGTCATCCAACAGAATCAGACTGAAAAGACTGTACCCTTCCGAGCTTTACAGAAATGAAGATAGAAAATCAATGGCGATAAACAATTATATATCAGATTATACATAAGGTGGAAGCAAAATGAAAAAAGATCATCCCCAAAAAGTTATCATCAGACCCATTATTTATATGTATATGAAACATAACACTTAGGATACTCTGGATATTTATAGGAAATATACAGACAGCATTAACTAACAATTATATAGTGGGAAAAGTAATTACTGCTTCAATTTTCTTCTAATATTTCTTTATATCAAGAAGAAAGTCTCAGTTTAGTGGTAATATGTCTGTAACACCTCATTTTCTAACTCCCTCTTTAATAGAAAGTGGGCCTGGATTTGCTGGATTTTGTGAACCAACAGTATATAACTCAAATAATATTGTTCCCACCAGTGGTTCTCAAATGTTTTGATCTTAAAATTCCTTTCCGTTCTTAAAAATTATTCAGGACCCCAAAGAGCTTATAAATATGTGGATTATATATCAATTAGGTGGATTATTAATATGTTAATTAAACCTAAGAAAACTTTAAAATATCATTTGCTTTTTAAAATTAGAATAAATCCACTACATATTAACATAGTTTCTGTGAAAAATATATTATCAAAAAGAAAACAGAAAAAGATGAAAATTGGCATAGATTTAGATTTTTCAAATCCCTTTAATGTCTGGCTTAAATGGATAGAACTAGATAGAAAATGAAAAGAGAGAAAATAGAAAACAGCTAGATTTTCATATCTGCTTCTGCCTTCAATCATTTGCAATGTGTTGTTTGGTTGAAGGATATAAAGAAAATCCAGGTTCATGTAGATATGAGCTTGGAAAAGGGAGGTGCATTTTAATAGTGTTTTCAGATACTGGTGTTCATGCTATTTTGATAGTACACCAAAACTCAACAAGAAGTAGTTTCTTAAAAGCTAGTTGCAATGTGCAATTTGAAACTGTATCAATGAACTTCTTGTGCCCTACAAACTTAGAATGTATTATTTTGAAAATAGTTTTGATCTTGCAGATCCCCTGAAGAGGTCTCAGAGAACCCTCCCACCCTCCAGGGTTCCCTGGACCACATGTCTACCACTGGCTTACATTGTACTTCTTCAATCAGTTATTTAAGCCAAGGGATGTTGGTTTTCTGTTCACAAAATAATAAATAGATATGTTTAAAAGGAAATTTTCAGTTTAAATAAATCCACTTAAAGAAATATATGAAATAGTAGAGGGTAGGCAGTTACAGGAAAAAATGTGAAATAGTTTAGAAAACAAACCAGTGCATTCCTATAAACCTACCCTCTACTGTATTTATACAGGAGGAAACTACACAGTGCTTCCTCAGCTCTTCTCTTGGCTGGCTCCTTTTAACAGTGAGGTCTTGGCTCTGCATGTCAACTCTTCAGAGAGGTGGTACCCAACTAACCCAGTTAAAGAGGCTTTATTATAGATTTCCAAATCAGTCTTACTACATAGTTGAAATATTTTAATATCATGATTGATGCCATAAAATAACTTTACTTCAGTAACAGTGGAACGTATCAAGTGGAAGTTACTTACAACAGTAACAAGTGTCACTAATTGAATTATATAATTCCTTTTCTACTTGATAAGGCATTAAGAGGAGTAGAAAAATAAGTGACAGTCTTCTACTTTTACTCATAACCTGGTACAACATAAAGACCTGGTCTACTTCATCAAAAGGTTGATCACAGTCTTAGGACACAGACACCACGTTAATGGGAAAAAAAGTCAAACAAAGCAAACAATGGATTTTACAATCATAGATGGTCAATAGACTCCATGGGACACAAATTAAACCACTTTAGTCTTCTAAGTCAGTTTCATCATATATAAAGTGAAAGATGTCATTTACATGTCCATATCTGTACCAAATCTGAAATTTAAGTAATTCTATAATCTAACATTCTGTAGTAAGAATAGGCTAAAAAAACTATTCATTTGTAAGTTTCAACTTCCGAATGACTTAGATTTATAGATGAATTCACTTTGCAAAGGTTTTTTGTGTGTAAGATATCAAATTTATCCATTTACTCATTCAAATTTTTGTAAATTTAAAATCAGGATAGGATAGTTAGGATATTAAACATATGTACCAATATTAAAACAGGATCATATTTATGACATCCCCCCCCCCGGCATAGGTATCAGTTTTCCATCTTATCATGCAACCGGTAACACTTTGCATTGAAATATTTAGTGCCATGTAAAAGAATGCTAGATGTTTCTAATAGGGGCTATGACAAAGATTGAATCATACAAAATTGTCAGTATTCCCGGTTAAAAAAGGTGGAATGTAAGAAATTTCATATGGTACAACCGAATTACTAAGGTGGTGGAGGGGGAAGATGGTGGAAGAGTAAGATGTGGAGATCACCTTCCTCCCCACAGATATATCAGTAATACATCTACACGTGGAACAACTCATACAGAACACCTACTGAATGCTGGCAGAAGACCTCAGACCTCCCAAAAGGCAAGAAACTCCCCCACGTACCTGGGTAGGGCAAAAGAAAAAAGAATAAACAGAGACAAAAGGATAGGGATGGGACCTGCACCAGTGGGAGGGAGCTGTGAAGGAGGAAAGGTTTCCACACACTAGGAAGCCCCTTCGCGGGCGGAGACTGAGGGTGGCGGAGGGGGGAAGCTTCGGAGCCGCAGAGGAGAGCGCAGCAACAGGGGTGCGGAGGGCAAAGCAGAGAGATTCCCGCTCAGAGGATCGGTACCGACCAGCACTCACTAGCCCCAGAGGCTTGTCTGCTCACCGGCCGGGGCGTGCGGGGCTGGGAGCTGAGGCTCGGGCTTCAGGGAGAGGTTGGAGCTCAGGGAGACGACTGGGGTTGGCAGCATGAACACAGCCTGCAGGGGGTTAGTGCACCACGGCTAGCTGGGAGGGAGTTCGGGGAAAAGTCTGGACCTGCCGAAGAGGCAAGAGACATTTTCTTCCCTCTTTGTTTCCTGGTGCGCGAGGAGAGGGGATTAAGAGCCTTGCTTAAAGGAGCTCCAGAGACTGGCGCGAGCCGCGGCTAACAGTGTGGACCCCAGAGATGGGCACGAGACGCTAAGGCTGCTGCTGCCGCCACCAAGAAGCCTGTGTGCGACCACAGGTCACTATCCACAACTCCCTTCCTGGGAGCCTGCGTAGCCCGCCACTGCCAGGGTCCCAGGATCCAGGGACAACGTCCCCAGGAGAACGCACGGTGCGCCTCAGGGTGGTGCAACATCACGCCGGCCTCTGCCACCGCAGGCTCACCCCGCATCGTGCCCCTCCCTCCCCCCCGGCCTGAGTGAGCCAGAGCCCCCGAATCAGCGGCTCCTTTAACCCCGTCCTGTCTGAGCGAAGAACAGACGCCCTCCAGTGACCGACACGCAGAGGCGGGGCCAAATCCAAAGCTGAGTCCCGGGAACTGAGCGAACAAAGAAGAGAAAGGGAAATCTCTCCCAGCAGCCTCAGGAGCAGTGGATTAAAGCTCCACAATCAACCTGACGTACCCTGCATCTGTGGAATACCTGAATAGACAACGAATCATCCCAAATTGAGAAGATGGACCTTGAGAGCAAGATTTATTATTTTTTCCCTTTTTCCTCTTTTTGTGAGTGTGTATGTGTATGCTTCTGTGTGAGATTTTGTCTGTATAGCTTTGCTTTCACCACTTGTCCTAGGGTTCTTTCCGTCCATAATTTTATTTACTTTTTGAAAAAAATTTTTTCTTAGTAATTATTTTTTATTTTAATAAAATATTTATTTTAAATAAAATATTTATTTTATTTTATCTTACTTTATTTTATTTTCTTTTATCTCCTTATTTCCTCCCTCCCTTCCTTTCTTTCTTTCTTTGTTTCTTTGTTTCTTTCTACTTTTTCTCCCTTTTATTCTGAGCCATGTGGATGAAAGGCTCTTGGTGCTACAGCCTCCCAGCTCCACATAATATCAAACAGCGAAAAACTCCCAGAGATCTCCATCTCAACACCAACAACCAGCTTCATTCAACGACCAGCAAGCTACAGTCCTGGACACTCTATGCCAAACAACTAGCAAGACAGGAACACAACCCCACCCATTAGCAGAGAGGCTGCCTAAAATGATAATAAGTACACAGACACCCAAAACACACCACCAGACGTGGACCTGCCCACCAGAAAGACAAGATCCAGCCTCATCCACCAGAACACAGGCACTAGTCCCCTCCACCAGGAAGCCTACACAACCCACTGAACCAACTTTACCCACTGGGGACAGACACCAAAAACAATGGGAAAGACGAACCTGCAGCCTGCAAAAAGGAGACCACAAACACAGTAAGCTAAGCAAAATGAGGAGACAGAAAAACACACAGCAGAAGAAGGAGCAAGATAAAAACCCACCAGACCTAACAAATGAAGAGGAAATAGGCAGTCTACCTGAAAAAAAATTCAGAATAATGTAGTAAAGATGATCCAAAATCTTGGAAATAGAATAGAGAAAATGCAAGAAACATTTAAAAAGGACCGAGAAGAACTAAAGATGAAACAAGCAACGATGAACAACACAATAAATGAAATGAAAAATACTCTAGATGGGATCAATAGCAGAATAACTGAGGCAGAAGAACGGATAAGTGACCTGGAAGAAAAAATAGTGGAAATAACTACTGCAGTGCAGAATAAAGAAAAAAGAATGAAAAGAACTGAGAAAAGTCTCAGAGACCTCTGGGACAACATTAAATGCACCAACATTTGAATTATAGGCATTCCAGAAGAAGAAGAGGAAAAGAAAGGGACTGAGAAAATATTTGAAGAGATTATAGTTGAAAACTTCCCTAATATGGGAAAGAAAATAATTAATCAAGTCCAGTAAGCACAGACAGTCCCATACAGGATAAATCCAAGGAGAAACATGCCAAGACACATATTAATCAAACTGTTAAAAATTAAATACAAAGAAAACATATTAAAAGCAGCAAGGGAAAAACAACAAATAACACACAATGGAATCCCCATAAGGTTAACAGCTGATGTTTCAGCAGAAACTCTGCAAGTCAGAAGGGACTGGCAGGACATATTTAAAGTGATGAAGGAGAAAAACCTACAACCAAGATTACTCTACCCAGCAAGGATCTCATTCAGATTTGATGGAGAAATTAAAACCTTTACAGACAAGGAAAAGCTAAGAGAGTTCAGCACCACCAAACCAGCTTTACAACAAATGCTAAAGGAACTTCTCTAGGCAGGAAACACAAGAGAACGAAAAGACCTACAATAACAAACCCAAAACAATTAAGAAAATGGGAAAAGGAACATACATATCAATAATTACCTTAAATGTAAATGGATTAAATGCTCCAACAAAAATACATAGACTGGCTGAATGGATACAAAAACAAGACCCATATATATGCTGTCTACAAGAGACCCACTTCAGACCTAGAGACACATACAGACTGAAAGTGAGGGGATGGAAAAAGATATTCCATGCAAATGGAAACCAGAAGAAAGCTGGAGTAGCAATTCTCATATCAGACAAAATAGACTTTAAAATAAAGACTATTAGAAGAGACAAAGAAGGACACTACATAATGATCAAGGGATCGATCCAAGAAGAAGATATAACAATTGTAAATATTTATGCACCCAACATAGGAGCACCTCAATACATAAGGCAAATACTAACAGCCATAAAAGGGGAAATCGACAGTAACACATTCACAGTAGGGGACTTTAACACCCCACTTTCACCAATGGAGAGATCATCCAAAATGAAAATAAATAAGGAAACACAAGCTTTAAATGATACATTAAACAAGATGGACTTAATTGATATTTATAGGACATTCCATCCAAAAACAACAGAATACACATTTTTCTCAAGTGCTCATGGAACATTCTCCAGGATAGATCATCTCTTGGGTCACAAATCAAGCTTTGGCAAATTTAAGAAAATTGAAATTGTATCAAGTATGTTTTCCTTCCACAGTGCTATGAGACTAGATATCAATTAAAGGAAAAGATCTGTAAAAAATACAAACACATGGAGGCTAAACAATACACTACTTAATAACGAAGTGATCACTGAAGAAATCAAAGAGGAAATAAAAAAATACCTAGAAACAGATGACAATGGAGACACGACGACCCAAAACCTATGGGATGCAGCAAAAGCAGTTCTAAGAGGGAAGTAGCAATACAATCCTACCTTATGAAACAGGAAACATCTCGAATAAACAACCAAACCTTGCACCTAAAGCAATTAGAGAAAGAAGAACAAAAAATCCCCAAAGTTAGCAGAAGGAAATAAATAATAAAGATCAGATCAGAAATAAATGAAAAAGAAATGAAGGAAACTATAGCAAAGATCAAAAAAACTAAAAGCTGGTTCTTTGAGAAGATAAAATAGATAAACCATTAGCCAGACTCATCAAGAAAAAAAGGGAGAAGACTCAAATCAATAGAATTAGAAATGAAAAAGAAGTAACAACTGACACTGCAAAAATACAAAAGATCATGAGAGATTACTACAAGCAACTCTATGCCAATAAAATGTACAACCTGGAAGAAATGGACAAATTCTTAGAAATGCACAATTTGCCAAGAGTCAATCAAGAAGAAATAGAAAATATGAATAGACCAATCACAAGCACTGACATTGAAACTGTGATTAAAAATCTTCCAACAAACAAAAGCCCAGGACCAGATGGCTTCACAGGCGAATTCTATCAAACATTTAGAGAAGAGCTAACACCTATCCTTCTCAAACTCTTCCAAAATATAGCAGAGGGAGGAACACTCCCAAACTCATTCTACGAGGCCACCATCACCCTGATAACAAAACCAGACAAGGATGTCACAAAGAAAGAAAACTACAGGCCAATATCACTGATGAACATAGATGCAAAAATCCTCAACAAAATACTAGCAAACAGAATCCAGCAGCACATTAAGAGGATCATACACCATGATCAACTGGGGTTTATTCCAGGAATTCAAGGATTCTTCAATATAAGCAAATCAATCAATGTGATATACCATATTAACAAACTGAAGGAGAAAAACCATATGGTCATCTCAATAGATGCAGAGGAAGCTTTTGACAAAATTCAACACCCATTTATGATAAAAACCCTGCAGAAAGTCGGCATAGAGGGAACTTTCCTCAACATAATAAAGGCCATATATGACAAACCCACAGCCAACATCGTCCTCAGTGGTGAAAAACTGAAAGCATTTCCAGTAAGATCAGGAACAAGACAAGGTTGCCCACTCTCACCACTCTTATTCAACATCGTTTTGGAAGTTTTAGCCACAGCAATTAGAGAAGAAAAGGAAATAAAAGAAATCCAAATCGGAAAAGAAGAAGTAAAGCTGTCATTGTTTGCATATGACATGATACTATACATAGAGAATTCTAAAGATGCTACCAGAAAACTACTAGAGCTAATCAATGAATTTGGTAAAGTAGCAGGATACAAAATTAATGCACAGAAATCTCTGGCATTCCTATACACTAATGATGAAAAATCTGAAAGTGAAATCAAGAAAACACTCCCATTTACCGTTGCAACAAAAAGAATAAAGTACCTAGGAAGAAACCTACGTAAGGAGACAAAAGACCTGTATGCAGAAAATTATAAGACACTGATGAAAGAAATTAAAGATGATACAAATAGATGGAGAGATATACCATGTTCTTGGATTGGAAGAATCAACATTGTGAAAATGACTCTACTACCCAAAGCAATCTACAGATTCAATGCAATCCCTGTCAAACTACCACTGGCATTTTTCACAGAACTAGAACAAAAAATTTCACAATTTGTATGGAAACACAAAAGACCCCAAATAGCCAAAGCAATCTTGAGAACAAAAAACGGAACTGGAGGAGTCAGGCTCCCTGACTTCAGACTGTACTACAAAGCTACAGTAATCAAGACAGTATGGTACTGGCACAAAAGCAGAAATATAGATCAATGGAACAGGATAGAAAGCCCAGAGATAAACCCACACACATATGGTCAACTTATCTTTGATAAAGGAGGCAGAAATGTACAGTGGAGAAAAGACAGCCTCTTCAATAAGTGGTCTGGGAAAACTGGACAGGTACATGTAAAAGTATGGGATTAGATCACTCCCTAACACCATACACAAAAATAAGCTCAAAATGGATTAAAGACCTAAATGTAAGGCCAGAAACTATCAAACTCTTAGAGGAAAACATAGGCAGAACACTCTATGACATAAACCACAGCAAGATAATTTTTGACCCACATCCTAGGGAAATGCAAATAAAAACAAAAGTAAACAAATGGGACCTAATGAAACTTAAAAGCTTTTGCACAGCAAAGGAAACCATAAACAAGATGAAAAGACAACCCTCAGAATGGGAGACAATACTTGCTAATGAAGCAACTGACAAAGGATTAATCTCCAAAATTTACAAGCAGTTCATGCAGCTCAACAACAAAAAACAAACAACCCAATCCAAAAATGGGCAGAAGAGCTAAATAGACATTTCTCCAAAGAAGATATACAGACTGCCAACAAACACATGAAAGAATGCTCAACATCCTTAATCATTAGAGAAATGCAAATCAAAACTACAATGCGATATCATCTCACACCAGTCAGAATGGCCATCATCAAAAAATCTAGAAACAATAAATGCTGGAGAGGGTGTGGAGAAAATGGAACACTCTTGCACTGCTGGTGGGAATGTGAATTGGTATAGCCACTATGGAGAACAGTATGGAGGTTCCTTAAAAAACTACAAATAGAACTACCATATGACCCAGCAATCCCACTACTGGGCATATACCCTGAGAAAACCATAATTCAAAAAGAGTCATGTACCAAAATGTTCATTGCAGCTCTATTTACAATAGCCAGGAGATGGAAACAACCTAAGTGTCCATCATCGGATGAATGGATGTAGAAGATGTGGCACATATATACAGTGGAATATTACTCAGCCATAAAAAGAAACGAAATTGAGTTATTTGTAGTGAGGTGGATGGAGCTAGAGTCTGTCATACAGAGTGAAGTAAGTCAGAAAGAGAAAGACAAATACCGTATGCTAACACATATATATGGAATCTAAGAAAAAAAATGTCATGAAGAACCTAGGTGTAAGACAGGAATAGACACAGACTTACTAGAGAATGGACTTGAGGATATGGGGAGGTGGAAGGGTAAGCTGTGACAAAGTGAGAGAGTTGCATGGACATATATACACTACCAAATGTAAAATAGCTAGTGGGAAGCAGCCGCATAGCACAGGGAGATCAGCTCGGTGCTTTGTGACCACCTAGAGGGGTGGGCTAGGGAGGGTGGGAGGGAGGGAGACACAAGAGGGAAGAGATATGGGAACATATGTATATGTATAACTGATTCACTTTGTTATAAGCAGAAACTAACACACCATTGTAAAGCAATTATACTCCAATAAAGATGTAAAAAAAAAAAAAGAACCTACTGCTAAAAGAACTTTTCTTCTTTTACATTTTATAAAATAAAGTACCCATATAATAAGGTCATTCTGCATTAGTATTAATTTACTCAAATAAAGATTGATTTAGAGGTTCGGTACTAATTTATAACTTATAAATGAAAGGGAGCAAGTACTTGGTGGTTTAAATACTCCCAAATGTACCACAGAATTTTAAGACATTCATCCTCACAGTCTCTCACTCAGGCAGGAACCCATGATACTGGAGGTGGGAAGAGGGCAACGCCAGGTCAAAAGATAGCCCATTTCAGGCCTGCGAGGGAGGCTCATCGAGGCTTCGCCTCACCTGACCGTTCTGACGACGAAGTACACCAGCACCGCGCCACTCACCACCATCAACACGGTCAGGGCTCGTTGGGTCATGGGCTTGTCGCTGGGGTTGGGGCTCACAGCGAGGACGCCACCCACTGGGCCTTCTTCCCCCGCTTTCCCGCCTGGGTCTTCGGCTGCAAGCCCCGCACTGGGAGTGCTGCTATTGACGCCCTCGGCGCCCCGTGGTCCCTCGGCTTCGGCCGGAGCGCGGCCCGGGGACTGGGCAGCTGTGGGGCCGGACGGCAGAGGTGGCAGGGTTCGCGGCCCACGGTCCGGAGGCATGGGATCCGGCACGGCCTCGGCCGCCTGCAGCAGTACCTCTAAGGGCCCTCTCAACTCAGGCAGCAGTAGCAACAGCAGGAGGGCGGAGGCGAGCAGGTGGCTGAGGCAGCAGCTACAGTGCGTCGCCTTCATTTTCCCCGGACCGCCCTCTCACCACGTGGTAGCTGCCGGGCCCGCCGCCCTGGCTCCAGGTGGGACCATGGGCGCAGTGAAGAACGAATAGTGACCAAATCCCGGGCTAAGACCCGGCCACAGCAGCTGGCAGAAGCGTCAGCGGCTGCAGCTGCCGGGAGAACCGGAAGTTCGTACATCTCAGCAGCCACTGCTACCAGGGACGCTTTCGGTTGCTAACATGCCGGGGCTGGCGCGTTCCGTGACGTCAGGCGCGCAGGCCATCTGCGCACGCGCCCTGCCAGAGGCGCGGGGAAGAGCTCCGTGGTTGGCTCACAAGTAAGAAAGTAAACAAGAAAAAGGTGTTTAAAGTGTGCAGCAGCTCTTTGCATGAAGAAACCATGAGAGATTGGAAGCTCGTAATTTGAGTTCGTTGGTGCAGAACTGCAGAAACACAGCTAATCATTTATTAAGACCGCCTTGACGTTTCCCTCAGCTCAGGTACAAATTTTAGACAGGTTTCTTCCTGCCTCTAGGTCCTTGACGTCTCTTTCCTTAGGGCATTTACGGTAGAAAACTTGTAACTGTACATTGATTCTCTGCATTTTTGAAATATAAATCTTTAAATAAGTTCTTGCCGGTGATACAACCCAGGGCTGTCTTTCTTAAGGAACAAGGAGCCATCCTTTTGAAAAATGTCAACAAAGAAGATATCCCTATTCCCCAGTCTCTTTGGAAGGGTAGGAGCCTAACTTAGGCAGGCATCTTGTTTCAATTTGTAAAACTACCTCCTGCCACAAAGCTACGAGAAAACTTTACTTTTTCTTTGGGTAAAGCTAATTAGTAAACAGAATTGGCCTAAGAGCCTCCCTACTCTTAAAATCTCATAAGCTTTTTGTTATTTTCTGGTGAGTTGAGCTCAGAGTCCTGGCCCCTCTTCTCTATTGCAGTAAACTTGGATAAGTCTTCCTTGCCTGTTTAACTTTTGCGGTACGCGGGCCTCTCACTGTTGTGGCCTCTCCCGTTGCGGAGCACGGGCTCCGGACGCGCAGGCTCAGCGGCCATGGCTCACGGGCCCAGCCGCTCCGCGGCATGTGGGATCTTCGTGGACCAGGGCACGAACCCGTGTCCCCTGCATCGGCAGGCGGACTCTCAACCACTGCGCCACCAGGGAAGCCCTGCCTGTTTAACTTTGACATCAGTAACATGGAACTTTGGTTTGAGCAGATACAAACAAACACCAGACCAGAAGTCAGAGTTAGTATTTGTTCTTTTAAAAACGTATTCATTCAACAAATTGTTTAGACTTTCTACTCCTTTCTTAGCACTGGGTCTGAGTATTAAATAGTAGGCAAGTAAGATATGATCCTTGCTCTCTTAGCACTTAGGTTCAAATGGAGATAACAGAATAAACACTTGGATTCATTCTGATTCTGAAGTGTGTGTTATAAATGACAAGTACAGAGTCCACAGTAAAAATTGTGTAAAGGACTATTGTAGGTAAGGTGGAGAGGATAGTGTCTTCTAGCTGCTTGGGGGTAACAGAGCAATGCAGTTGCTCCTGCCACGTAGAATTGCAGGGACTAGGCCTCTTAATGCTGCGTTCCAGTGTGAGGAAGACCATTGGTGACAAACCCTAATTTTAGCTTCCAGCCTGGGCATTTATCAGTAATGAAGTGGCTCCTTGGGTTTCTTCTCTCCCTTATTCACAACCTTATTCAGAGTCATATGTGGAAGAGAGTTAGTATGTAATGCCACTCCCTTCCACTCCTCAAAAAAGTCCAATATTCAACAATCAAAAAACAAAAAAAGTTCATCATCATCTTTCTTTCTTTACAGTATCTCATTTTTACCATTGTGTTCCTTGTCTTGATTAATGGCATTATTCTTCACTCAGGTGTTCAGGCATAAAATCTCGGAGTCATCCTTTACCCTTGGCTTTCCACTGGCATCATTGCTTGCCAGTAACTGCAAAGTGCTAAATAATTCTGAAATAGCAGAGTTAAACTAGTGATTCCAAATAGTTAGAGCATATCATGTTCTAGTGTTTCTCCAAATGTGATTCTTAGCTACCTGAATCAGAATCAGAAATGGGATTTGTTAAAAATGCAGGTTCTAGGTCACTATTCCAGAAGTTCTGAGCCAGAATTTTTGGGATTGGGGACATGGACTCTGTATGCATTTTTATTAAGCTCTCAGGGTAATTTTTATTTGCACTAAAGTTTAAGAATCTCTTCTTTCTCTCACCTCCTATGTCCAAGTGTTGTCAAATTTTCTCCATTTTCCTAATGTCTCTGTCACTAATCAACTCTTTTCTGTTCCCTGCCTCTGACAAGGGATTATTTTTATATTGCTAGAGATCTTAAATCTGCAGATTATTGTGTTTTTTGCATAATACCGTATTATTTGTAAAGTGTCATGAAAAATATTTTCAATTCAATCACAGGAACTAGGAGCAAGTTTCCTGGGAGAAAATATTGTATTTTGCTTATATAATATAAAATGACAATTTGGGGGCACACATGTCTATTTAAAAGACAGATTGTCAAACTAAGTATAATTGGTGCTTCTGAATTTTTTCTATTAATAATAATAATATTTGTTCATTTACATGTTTTCATTTGTCTCGCAAACAAGTTGTGCCCATCACTAGAGATTTAAAAACATATAGGGGAGAAAAATTATTAGAACAAGTAATTTATATTAATTTACTTAAATTAATCTGCATACTAGGAAAAGACCACCATTATTCTAATTTATCAGGGAACACTCCAGCTGACAGAACAACAGTCTTTTGTGGAAATCTGTAAAATACCACTGGCCTGATAAGTAAAATCTAACCCTCCCTCCCTGCTCTAGTACTGAATAATAATTTTGAATATTAATTAAGCATCTATTGTGTACCAGATATCATTTTATCAAATGTTAAATGATTATCTTTGTTTAGTCCTTACCAGAAAAAAACAAATAAACTAAAACTAAACCATTATTATTCCTATTTTACAATTAAGGAAACTGAGATCAAGGATAATCAAACTGGTAAAAATCAACATGAGTAAAAACAATAGAGCTGGGCAGTGAACCCAGGCCGTCTAGCAGCAGAGGTGGGCTATTGCGTGCTACATTTTATTTTCTCCTAGTTGTAGGTTTCCATGATTTGAGTCTAGCTTATTGTCTCAATCAGCTATTGCTAGATTAATGCTGCATAGCCAGTAACTAAAAAGATATCAGTGGCATACAGCAAATAAACTTTTATTTTTTCTCCTGTGTTTTTGGTAAAGGTGGGATTGACTAATTTAAGTTGACCTTGTGAGTAAGTGGAAAGGGGATGGGGAATGGGCATAAGGAGAAATGAGGAGCCATGTATGTCTTTTTTTTTTTTTAAACAGTGAAAACAACTGGTTACCCAAAGTCCCACCTGATGCCCTTGACACACATCTCACTGGAGAGAGGTATGTCACATGGCCACTTCTAGCTTCTGGGAATCTTGGAATTTTAATGTTAAAATGGGCATATTCTAGTCCCTGAAAAAATTTGTTTATGTTAGCAAGAAAAAAGAAGACAATTTATATTGATAGGCATTTCATTTTCAGTTCTAATAGAGAACAAGGCTCAAATGAGTGTTCTCTGGTGTCAGAATTCCCTACCTTCCCTCTTCCCCTCCCATTAAGGAAGAGGGAAGGTAGGAGGTTGGCTCAGCTGGAATGGTCATTCATAGCAACATCTGATAGATTGAGTCTCTTATACTTTAAGTGGCAGTTTATTGCCTCATCAGGTGGGACTGTCTATACCCTGAAGTCCAAAAAGAAAAAGAGTTCAATATGAAAAGAGAATACAAACTGATCACTAAACCAGGAAGTCAAGAGAATGTACTAAAGAGCTCAAACGTGAAGGCAGAATTGGAATGTCAGAGGACAACTAAAGAGCAACAGTTCAAGAATAAGAAGGAACAGTGTTGTTGAGGTAGGTACCACATAACCAAGTAGGAATATGAATAAATATTAGGGTTAAATATCTAAAAGAAAATGACCATGTAAATGGGCTATGGTTCCTGAGAGGAAAGAAACAAGGTGAGCCCCACAGTTTCCCTGGATCTCTGCCTGGGGAAAATTTCCCAGCTGTAGTGCATCAACCTGGAGTTCAATCAGAATGTGCAAGTCTCTCTTATCTGAAGAGGCAGAGATCAGAGTTCTGGGCTTTTGAAGTGGTTGGGATCTGTGGGCCAGGGCATTAAGAGAAGGAGTCTGTGGAGGTCATGAAGTTCATGTGGCGGCTTCCCACACACCCTTGACTGAGAGCTGGGCAGTACCACCAAACACAGCCAACAAAGTTAATGAGACTGGCTGTTACAGAGGTAAGAGCAGAACAGAGAGCTTAGACATTAAGCAGTGCTGGGGACTTCGAACTTAGGGCCCAAACTTCCTGAATAGACCCTTTAACACCTCCTAACAAAGTGGGAATCAAGCTGAATCACTGCTTTATGATAAAAGCCACACCCAGAGAAAGGCCCTTTTTATACCCACTTTAACAAAGCTTAAAACCAAGCCCTAACAAGATTCTTAGAGGACACAGAGTTTTGAGATTGGATCTCACCAATTTACAGGGACTTGGAAAACAGATAAACAGAAATTATACAGTCTCAAGAACAGAGATCTAAAAAGATTCAAGAAAAAATGAACAAACCCCCTTGAACTTATGGACCAATATTACACAGTTTAATATATATGCATTGGAGCTCCAAAAGAAAAATCATTATAATGAGGCAATAAATATTTTTGAAAAATGATTGAAAAACTTTCACTTACAGTTCCAAGAAGGTCAGAGAGCAGTTAGCAAGATAAATACCAAGAAAACTGCATATAGGCATATCAGAGTCACACAGAGAGTCACGGATATCAGAGTCCAAATTAGAACGTCTTGAAAGGAGCCACAGAAAAAAGATGCATTCATTACAGAAGAACAATAATATATATGAAGGCAGAGTTCTCATCGGAAACAATGAAGACCAGGAGCGGTAGCATCTTTAAGGTGCTAAAAAGAAATTAAAAAGTTATCCATCTTGAATTATATATCCAGTAAAATTATCTTCCAAATAATATGGCAAAATAAAGATATTTTCAGGCAAGTGAAAGCTGAGGAAACTCATTTCAAACAGACGGCACTACAGGATGTTTTTCAGACTGGATGGAAGTGATACAAGATGGAAATTTCGATTTACAGGAAGGAGAGAATGGCAAGTGGAAATGGAAAATCACTGTGTAAATACAAAGACCAATTTTTAAATTCTCTTCTAATTTTCTTAAAAAGAATTTAATGCTTTGCATAAGGCCACATTTATGATGCATGTACATGTAAAAACATGGCAATAGAGCATAAAGGTAAAGGACAAGGGAGGTGAACTAAATGGAAATATACTTTCCCATTTGTGAAGTATGACATGTGACATGTGAAGTTTGAAATGTCAGATGTGAAGTGGGATTATGAAGTAGGAAACTCCTAAGGTTAGAAGTGGAATGTTTATAAGTAGAATCATGCTGTTGTAAGGCTATAACATTTGTGAAATATGAGGTGGGAAATGTCAGGTGTGAAGTGGGGTTTATGAAGTAGGAAGCTCCTATGATTAGAAGTGAAAATTGAAGTGACACAATATTGATGCTAGATAGGCATTGTTAAAATAATGAGAAATATCGTTAGACTTACATCAACCAGCCAAAAATAATGAATAGAGTTATATCTATGGAAAGATAATATAAATATATAGCTACAAATAAAAATATATCTTTGTCAAGTATTTCTTACAGTGGATCACGAAGATGGCATTTTTTCTAATAATAAAAGTGATACGTTGATACTATTGAAATTTAGAAACTTACAGTTTAAAGAAGCAATAATTCTACCACCCTGAGAATTTCCTTTATTCCAATATTATATATGTGCCTGTGTGTATGTATATATACATATATAATTTTTTGCTTGTATATTTAGTCCAATAGAGTATATATAATTTTTATTCTATTTTTATATTTATGTCATAAATAATATTTTGTCTCAAATATCTTTGTAAACATGAATTTTAATGATTTATTACATGTAATCACTACGTTGGACAGTTTCCCTTTAGCTGGAGCACTGTTATGAAAAATATCACTAAAGTATTATTTTATTTAAATATTTTCTGCATCTCTGTCAGTGAATTATTTCTTAAGGGAATATATGCCAGTGACCTCATTTTAGGGTTTTAGGGTTTAATCTCTGTCTTAAAGATTTAAAAAATAAATTTGTTGTGTCAGTTGTTTGAAAAGCAGAAGTGGATAGAGCTGAGGCAATACTAAATGGTGAATGGTCTCATAGGCTGTAACTGAGCACCCAATCCAGTGAATAATAACTGTGGGAAGTAAACCCAAGACTGTGGTCTAAGTACAGGCAAGAATACAGGAGGGTGATGTCTGAGAGTGGAGCCAGTATGGAGTAGGGTGATAACACCTTTGCCTCCCATTCATTGCCATCATCACTTGGGAGAAGGTAAGGCCTCATTGAGGAGGGTTATATTAATTAACATTTCAGCCTGTGCAGCAGTTTAGTGTTCCTAAGGTGAGGGATAGTCTATTGGCAATGAACCTAAAAGGAGAACTCAGTGTCAGGTTTGAGGGGAAAATAGAGATTATTTTGTGAGACAAGGCAGTTATGACTGGCTTTATATGTGCACGGTATAATCTTCCTTAGCACGAGTGTCACCAAGTGGGTTAAAAACTGCATATATGGGGCAGTGGGAATTTACTGAGGCACGAAGAGTCATTGGGATCATAGGGTCATGAAGTTTATAATCTGTAACAGATATGTCTGCAACTGTCTTCTCTAGGGCCTCTTCAGTGCCATATAGGGTGGTGGTTGATATTAGTAGGGCAGGGGAGGAGGTGCAGTTTATGTCTTAAAGCTGAGAAACAGGGCAGGCACCTCAGAAAATAACCAAATTCACCAAGGCAATTAAATATGCAAGCCTTTGTGAACAGATCTTGCCATTCTTTGATAGAGCTGAAGCCAGATTTAAAATTTGTTGGAGACAATATACTTGTGTTTTTAATTCCAGAAAGAGCATATGATATTGGGATAGTAAGCATTATATCTTAAAATGGCTCATTAATTTGGAAGGATATACTTGATGCCATGTAAGAGAGAGAAGTGCTTCCTAATGATCAGTTGCTTCTGTATGATGAAAACCGACTAGTTTTTAAATATTTTTATTTAAATACTTTAAAAATATTTTTAAATTTTTAAGAAATATTTTAAAATTTTAAAATATTTTTATTTGAACAGATATTAAATTTATATGGTTCAAAATTCAAAATGTACAAAAGGATATTTACTGAAAAACTGTCTTCCATCCCTATTTACCAGATAAACAGTTCCTCTCTCAGAGCCTAAATATTTTCAGTTTCTCATGCATTTTCCAGTGATAAACATATGTATACAAGTTATATAAAAGTGTCCTTTTTAACACAAATGAAATGGTAGTATTCTTTACATACAGTTTGGTACTTTGCTTTTCCGTTGGTGTTATTTTTTAAAATACCTTGGAGATCTTTCCATATCACATCATGAGATTTGTCATACTGTTTTATTCAGGGCTGAATTGTGATTTTTGTGAGCCCTAGGTTCTTTTGCCTTCTTTGACCCCTTTCTCCATAAATAATAGTAATAGTAACAGTAATGGTAATAGTAATAATAATAATGCTCTATTTTATGACTGTGTTGGTATAAAGGTGAATATAATCAAGGTTGGATTCATTATTATTTATTATCATTATATTTATTTTTTCTGATTTTAAAAGAAATTTAAATTAGCACATTTTCATGGGTCCCTAAAAGTACTGGTGAGCCTTAGGCACTATGTCTATTGTGACTAATTGAAAGATAAATCAGCTCTGGCTGATTTTATTATTACAAAGTTTTCCATAATAAGGACATTATTTTAATCAAGTCCTTGTTGATGAACAGTTAGGTTGTTTCCAAACTTTTTGATTTTTTTTTAATAGTAAGGAGTTTAAAAACTGTAAGCTAAACAAAAAGATGCAGCCAAACATAATAAGTATTTACATACTAATTTAGAATGGTACTACCTTATAAACTAAAATTATTATTTTATTTTATTTTCCTGCATTTTTTAGCTGGCAGTAAACCAAATAGTCACCAAGTGCTAGTGGGGCATGTGAAATAGCACTTTTTGTTTCTCTGTCATGATTTTTATTTTCTCTTTCTTTCTACATACACCATCCCCTTCTCTTTGCCTCCTCCTCCTTTGATTCAGATTAATATTACTATTCTCTTTACAGTTCTTCCTTCTTTCCTATTGGTTCTTTAAGTTTGTCCTAAAGGCTTATTTATATTTAAACACTTTGGTAGAATTCAAAGATGAGGAAATGGCCAGTATTGTTAATATTTGAAATGTGCCTGCATAGAATTTCCCTGGGCTGAATTCATAGATAAATAGCCTAACACAAAAATTAATTCATATGCTGTGAAATGTCTTATAAACTAAATGATCAAATTGTCTTATATCCTTGATTCTCACAAGTTTATTAACTGTATTATGTCTTTCTCTTTATCCCATCCTTTATGCCTATCTCTTGACAAAATCATTTCTTAGGTATATATATTGGCTATCTTAGCATTGACATGAAACTCTTACAGCATACTTAGCTAGCTCAGTATGGCTTCTCTCAGTGAGATATTTTCCCAATTAATTTTATGTTTGTAGATCAGTGGCTAAAACTAAATGAGGCTGGGGGTGGGTAGGTAAATGCATATATAATCAACTAGGGATTGATGGTCCTGTCTAAAAGTAGATGTCATTTACTTTTAGTCAGTTTTCATGATACAAGACAAGAAAGCATAAGTTGATTTTTTTCTCAAAATAAACCATAAATTCATATATTTATGTGACATCACTTTTTAATTAGCAAGTAAAATAAATAAAAATATCAAAAAGCACTGTGCAGTCAACACTGCACACCAAATCAAATATATCTGTAAGCTGTGGAACTCATTGGTCGGCAGTATGAAACTTTTGTGTAAACTCTTCAAGGACAGGAATTTTTCACTGCCTTTGTATTTAACAAGTATGCCTGCATGTGGTTGGTGTTCAGTAAATATAGGTTAATATACAGAATGAATAAAAAGTAAGATTTCAAATTTTGAATAGTAGTAATAATGTTTCTTTATTCATATACCACAGCTCTCTAGATAGAAAGATATAGTGCAAATTCTTCAGGTTAATGAAATTCCATTACTTGAAGGAAAAAAATTAACACTAAATAGATTTTCATGTATCTGTAGAGTCTTAGAATTCTTACATACTATATAGAAGTAAATGTAATCCCCTAAATTTTGTTGAAGAGAAGAGGAATGTCTAGAGAGGTTCTATAAATTTTTTAGTGGACAAAAATACTGAAGGCATGACTAAGCTTAAACCTCCTGATTTTTAAAATTGGGCCCTTTTGTACCACACAATGTTTTCTACTCTGTCACTAGTGCTATCCGTCAGCAAACAGTTGGATAATAAAAGGACTTACTTCCTACATCTATAAGGTGTTTAGATTTTTAAAAATTGAACCTTTTGTTAGTAAGGAAAAAAGTTTAAAATTAAAAGTAACTGTTTTTTCTTAATCTAAATGGAGTTAATATAACTACCAGATTTATGCAGCAAAGTTCGATTTTATGAGTACGATACCATTAAAAATTATTTAAGCCATAATGAAATTTGTAACTGGTCTGAAAACTAGTTTTGCCATGGTTAACCATTCACAGCAGTGAATGATTCTTCCTGTTATATCAAGTAAACCCATCTAATTTAAAGTTGAAAATGATGTAGCATATCCATAACGCTCATTTCAAAGGATGACAAGAATCATTGAGCAAATATGTAAATCTGCAGCTTAAAAAAATTAGGAATTTTCCTTTAAAAATCATCATCAGATATATTTGCTATATAAATATTTTGTTGCAGTCCTAACAAGGATTCCTTATTATGATAATAAAGATACCTGAGTAATTAATTAATTATTTATTAATCTTATAATTAGATACCCTAGTAAGGATATGCTAATCAGGCTTCCATGCTCATGATCACTACCAGCAATCAGCACAGGCATACTAAGAAGCGGAATATGGGAAATAGTCAAAGAAGTATTTCCTTCCCATGAACGCTATTGCAATTTCCAATTTTGATTTTGTAGGAAGGGTACAGTAAAATAAAACTATGATGGCAACCTACCTGTAACCTCAGGAATGCCCCAGAGTGTGTATAAATCTGCTGAGTGGGTCCTAAAGGTGGGGGAGGAGGAGATTAGCCTGTGCCTAAAACTTCTAAATGGAACCAGGTGGTACATCCACCCACCTTGGCATATCAAATAAATGATCACAAGCCACAAGCTCATGATGTAGCTCAGATATTTATCCAGCATCACTCTCCTGCTTATGCACTCTACTTATTCATTTACTTCTTGGCATGCTTCTTGGTTTGGTTTTACTTATGTTTCTTTTGAAGACATTTACCCTACACTTGGCCTGCATCCTGGCTTAGTGCACTGCAGCTTCAAGAAAAACCTCTGAAAAGTCATAGAAAATGTATAGAACTATTAATTAAAATTTTCATATATCTTATTGGGTCTGTGCGAGAAAACTTCACTAAATTAGGTAAAGGCAGTTAAGGGAAGCAGAAACTAGGAATTCCATTATTTAATATCTGCACTGTTCCTATGTTTTTTAAACAAACAACTCTGTTCGGTGTGCATCACTGGAGGATACTAATAAATATAGCAGTTCTAAAAACGTACACTGAACATCCTGTCACGTGAAAACTACATATTCTCTCACAACAGAAGAAACGATGAAAAGCCAATTCTGTACTTTAAAGTCAAGACAAATACAGCAGAGGGAAAAGGAAGGAAACCAAGTATCCAAGAATGATGTCAATCTCTGATGATGCTTTAATTATTATCTTGCTTATCACCAGGGGAAAAATACTTTCCATTCCTGGATATATCAATCAGACCTTATTGATGAGAACTTTTAAAATAGATTTTATGCTTTAGTGTGATTCATTCATTCATTCATCCTTTGAATTTATGAAACCTGTATGAGCACTGCATGAACATCTTCAGTACCTCCTCTTTGGAAGATGCTTCACACTCACACTTCCATGGTCACTGGGCAGTCTGACCCCACTTTTGATCCACATCTGGCAAGTTCTCGGTGGGCACCTGACCCAAGGTAGGCCATTCATAATTCATTACAATGAATTTGGAACTGGCACTAAGATCGGTCTCATACCTGGGAATGTTTATTGAATGGTTAAAATGTAAAATCTCAGCCAAGCTTTCTGCGATGTGAGCTAGGGTGTAGCCAAAGCTGATATGAATATTGAAAAAAAAGTGACATGATAGGAACAAACAAGATGAGGAGTGGATAGTGACTGTAAGTTTGTTTGCTTTTGTAGGTTTGTTTGCTTTTGTTGTTTTTATTTTGAAACCTTAGCTTAACTTGAAGCTGCATTTACTCTCACATTCTTGTATGCATCTCATTTAAACAATTTATCTTTCAATGTAAAACTCTTAAGAGCAGAGAATTTTAGAAACACAAAAATCTCACTCATACGATACTGTCCCGTTTTGTTAAACGTATTTTGTGAGGGCAATATTTTTGTGTAAAATGATCTAAAACTCTGATTTGTCAATACATAATACAACTCAAACCCTCAAATTAGATAGTTCTGTAACACATCCTATCTAATATATTTCTAAATAATTTTAAACTGTGCAAAAAAATCGATTCATATATTTAAGAGCAACTTTCTTTGAACTTTAAACAGATGTATTTCAGAAAAATATTTAATTAGATCTAAAGGACAGATTTTTCAGTAAAAAAACAATAATTAATTGCATTAAGAATTTCATGTATGAGGTTAATATGATTGCTTTTTGAAAACCAATATTACAGGGTGGTGAATAGGTCTTACCTGTAACTGGGAATTGGTAACTAGGAACCAGAACTGAGGACAGGGAGGCTTAAATACTCTGTATTCTAGGGAGAGCTGAGGACAAATGAAGACTAGACACTTCTTTGGGTTTATTTAGAGGACATTATCACTCCTGTCCTACTGTGGACTCAAAGATGTCCTTAAGGAGAAAGGTAGAAAAAGAGGATAGTTGAAGGCAAGGAGCAGAAAAAAAAAAAAACCAAAAAAAAACATTTCAAGTTTCTAACCCACTAAGTTTAAATTCAGTAAAATGGTTTGCTTTAACTGGAGAGTTTTCATTATCATTTTTGGACTGCCTTCTATGAAAGCAGGATTCTCAGCAGTGTAATGCTACATACCTACATGTTAGGCTTCCATGTAAGAATGACTTACGTGCAGAATTCCTCTTTGAAAAATGGAAGTTGTATAGACTGTAGCTTTGAAGCTTCTGCCTCACATAGCTTAGAAACATAAAAAGTACATCATTAGGCAATGGGGCAGTAGTCACATCTAAAATATTTAATTATTATTAGCATTTTTAAAACTTTTAGCTATAAACTATAATATGCAGTGTTAAAGTGCAACACACAAATCTATATCATATGATCTGAAACTATCAATTACATAAATCAATTTATGGCTTAGCATTATTAGAATTATGTGATCTAATAGAACAAAAAACTATTATCCTATATCTCCAAGGTGGTTTAATAAACTCTCAGTATAAGTTATTCCAGGAGTAATCCTCATAAAAAATTCTCCGAAGCAATTATTTTATTGGGTTTATGTAATGCAGACAAATCAAAAGATAATAGCTCAAACTCTCCTTTGATTATTACAACGTTTAACATTATATTTCACTGGAACCTGTTAAGAAATGATGTGTTCAGGGTTTTATTTTTCAAGTGCTAAGAAAATTAAGAATATTTATAGAAAAACTTTAAGGTCACTACAGAGGTTACTGATTTCATTTATAATTTCCAAGTTTTCAGGTCAGAACAATAACTTCCAATGTGAGTTTTTCAGCATTCTAGGATTTTTCTGCTTAATTGGAGTGCCCCAAAGTTTCAAGCAGTTTTCTTTTAAAAAATCAATTTTAATTCATTTAAATTAAATTAAAATTATTTTTACTGAATTGTTCATGCTGTTTTTACTGCTTAAATAACTTTATTTAAAAAGTGAAAAACAGTTACCAGAAACATATTAATGTACATTTTATAAATTAAGCATGTGTATAAATATCAACAGTAGAACAGTCGTTCTCTTAGAGAATGAGGCCCATGGCATAAGCATCACTTGGGGATGTGTTAGAAGTGAAAATTCTTAGGTACCAGGCCAAGCTATTGAGTCAGAAACTTTGGGCTGGACCCAGGAATCTGAGATTTTCCAAGCTCACTATGTGATCTGGAAGCACACTGTGTTTTAAGAACCACTACAGGAGGGTATTGCTACTAGGAAAAGATTAAAACAGATTAACAATTGGTTGTTTTCTGTAAGTTGAATCTTCCGATTGTAAAACTAGTTTCAGTCTTGGCTACACATTAGAACTGGGGAACTTTAAGAAATTCTCATGCCAGGGCCACAACTAAAACCAAGTAAGTGAGATTCTCTGGGGTTTGGGACTCAGGCATATTTTGTAAAGCACCCCAGGTTATTATAATGTGCAGTCAAATTTGAGAACCACTACATTTTGGAGTAAGCTCTTGTAAGAGTAGTGCCCTGCGAGAGCTATAAAGATATTTCCTAAATATTAATACCACCTTTTGAGGGTACTTAAATGCTGAGATATCACAGGTACCCTCTGCCTTGGGCATTCTGCATCCTTCAAACCATCTGGAATGGCCAAAGTTAATGCATCCCTAGATTTTTCTCCACCTCCCAGAATTTACTGGAAGAAAAAAAAAACAACAGAAATTGAAGATCACAGCTATAAAAGAAAGATAACACACTATGACCTAGACAAACCAGAATTAATAGAGAAGGTAGTTCAATAATTTAAAATAAACATAATAAATATCCTCAGAAAACAGAGAATGTTGGTAGCATGAAGGAGGAACAAGAAATTATAAAGAAGAATCAAGCAGAAATACTAAGTATTAAAAAAAAGAACTCTTGCCTCATTCTCTCTTTCCCATCACTGCCTATATTCCTCTGGAAAGTTATAATGAATCAGTTTTAGTTCTACCTTATTTAGAAATTGCCTTCCTCCCTCCCTCCCCCCTCCCTCTCTCCTTCCCTCCCTTCCTTCTTTCTTTCTATTTCCAATTTTGATGTTTGCTTTGTAGACACTAACAGATTTAATTAAATTAATTATTCACCATTGCTTCTTATGTATCTGTCCAATGTAATGCAGAAAAAAGAAAAGACAATATCTAATAGGCAGTATCTCTGCCCTTTAATCCTAGATGGCAATAGCAACCCCTCCCTCTGTATTGACAATAAAGAATGTCTTTGGAGATTGTCAGATGTCCCATGGGGGACAAAATCACCCCCAGTTGAGAACCACTGGTAAACACTATTCTGGCTTCTCTCACCATAGAATAATTTTGCCTGTTGCTAAATATCACATGATTGGAATTAGACGGTATGCATTTTGGTCTATCTTATCTAATCAACCCATCACTGTCCTTGAGTGTAGATCTATTTGTGCTGTTAGAGTGGATGTTTTAACCATAGTTCCGAGATTGATCTCTATTGTTGTGTTTGGCTGAATTTTGTTTTTTTTTATAAATGAAGCTTTCCATTGTATGAATATACTACAACTTATTTAACCCATTCTCTCATTGATGGGCATTTGGTTTCTAAATTTGACTATTATGAATAAAGCTAATGTGACCATTTTTGTACATGTCATTCTGTGGATATGCACTCGTTTCTGTTGATGTTCTGTTGATGTTGCTGTTCATTAAACCTAAGAACTTCTATTATGAAAAGACACCACTGAGAGAGTGAAAAGGCACTCTGAGAGGAGATATTTCAATACATATTTTCATCAAGGAACTCATATCTAAATATATAGAGAGAGCTCCTATAGATCTATAAGGAAAAGACAATCAAACTGGAAAAATGAGTAAAAAACTTGAACAAGTTCTTCACAAAAGAGAATATGCAATAAATGTATGAAAGGGAGCTCAATCCAATAGCCACAAAAGATACGTAAGTTAAAAGAGTAATTGGATAACCCTACACAGCTACCAAAATGGCTAAACTTAGAGACTGACATTACAAAGTATTGGGAAGAATATAAAAAAAAAAACCTGGATCTTTCACATTGCTTACTCTATGAGACAGTCTCACTATGAAATATACAGAATGCTCTGACATATTTTTGGGTTGTTCTTAATATTTTGTCATTAGAAACAATGCCGTAATATTCTTGTGCTTTCGTCTTTGCACTTCATGTGAGAATTGGTTCTAGATTTCTAGAAGAATCTGTTTCACTGTGACTTGTAGGACTTTTTAATATATCATAGATATTAACTCTTTGCGGTATGCAGGCCTCTCACTGTTGTGGCCTCTCCCGTTGTGGAGCACAGGCTCCAGACACGCAGGCTCAGTGGCCATGGCTCACGGGCCCAGCCTCAACGCAGCATGTGGGATCCTCCTGGACCGGGGCACGAACCCGTGTCCCCTCCATTGGCAGGCGGACTCTCAACCACTGCGCCACCAGGGAAGCCCCTATGGATATTAACTCTTTAATGTTATATATGTTGAAAATATTTTTCTTCTTATATCACTTCTTTTAACTTTGTTTTTAAGCTCTGGTAATATATAGAACTTTAAAATTTTACTGTCATATCTATCACATTTCTTTTATGACATGTTCATATCTTGGTTAGAAAAGTGTTTTATCTCAGGAATATTCAAAAATATTTTTCTAATACTATATTTTACATAAAATTCTTATTTGTTAAATCATTTATAGTTTATTTTTCATTATGATATATGGCTGGAATCATCCTCATTATTATTATTATTATTTTTTCGGTATGCGGGCCTCTCACTGTTGTGGCCTCTACCGTTGCGGAGCACAGGCTCCGGAAGCGCAGGCTCAGCGGCCATGGCTCACGGGCCCAGCTGCTCCACGGCATGTGGGATCTTCTCGGACCAGGGCACGAACCTGTGTCCCCTGCATCGGCAGGCGGACTCTCAACCACTGCGCCACCAGGGAAGCCACATCCTCATTTATTCCCTGTTGAAATGAAATTTTCTCTTTTCCACATACTAATTCCCCATATATGTATGTGCCCTTTTCTTAACTCCTCAGTTCCTTTTTTATCTGTTTGTCCATTATTGCATAATATCACATTTATTTTTATTTTCTTCCTTTTCAAAAATTTCCTGGCTATTCTTGAGCATTTGCTCATCCAGATAAGCTGTTGAATAAATTTGTTTTTCTCCCCCTAACCCCATAAAAACCCTCTGAGAATTTGATTGAGTTTGGCATTTACTCTGAGTCATTTTATATTTTTATGATATGGAATCTTCTCATCTAAAAGTACAGTATGTATTTCCCTTAACTTTTATATTTGTAACAAAAGATTTACAGTTATTTTCAGAGATCTTACACATTTCTTGTTTGGTTTATTCCTATGTCTTTTATAGTTTTTGCTGCTATTATGGATTTCAATTATTTTCTTACTTTCAAAACAATTTATTGATAGTTTATGAAAAAGACATTAATTTCAGTATATTGATATTGGGCCTGCCACTAGTTACTAAGCTCTCCTAGAATATCTAATAGTATTTTTTTCTTAGTGTAATTTTATTTTTCCAATTTAGTATTATATTTTTGGAAATAATGAAATTTGCCTCATTTTAAAAAAGTTTTAATTCTTATTTATTTCAGTTGAAATATTGCTTCAATCATGAACGCCAGTGCAATGCCAAACTCTGGAATTCTCGTGATGTTAATGGATGTCATTGCTTCTGTCGTTTCTTTTTTTCACTTAAATGGTATTGGTTCTAGTGTACTACATATAAGTACACAGAGTTTTGCATTTGTTTTCTGGGTATGGGTTTATCATGATAAGTAAGTTTCCTTCAAGTGCAAAATTACTAAATGCTAAATCTTAACTAGTATGGTCAGTTCTTTCTGCCACTCCATTCAGTGCATACATCCTCTGAAATTAGCTTTATGAGGGAAGATAGGAATCTCTCTATTCAGATGAATTCAGTTCCTGTTTGCCTCTCATTGTGGAAGACTTTTCTAAGATAAATTTTTGTTCTGGGGTTTAAGCGTATGTATTTTTCAATGACCAGGGCCCCTAAATGCAAAGCAAATATTTACTAAGCTATAATCTGCTGTACATACTGAGATATAGTATTGACAAGGTTTACAAACACAAAGAAACATATTATGTTGTTATGAGCATTTTAAGGGGTCTTCAGGGGTAATTTCAAATATTAAAAAACAGATTTTACCTTAGAGACTGAGTTCAGAACCTAATCCTCTTGTAAAATGCAAAGCCACTGCACCTTTGTAAATCAAATGAGTCTATGATTTTCTTTTTTTTTTTGCTATGTTTGTTAGCATTAGGTGTCAGAGTTCAAATAGATTTCTAAAATAGATTGGAGAGCAATTATTTTTTATTTATGTTCTTAAATATTTTAAATAACTTGGAATAAGTAAAGGTAGATCATTTGTTAACTTTTCCATTTATTTTATATAATTTGGTTTATTTACCTTTCCTACGGTTTTCAATCAGCTCTGGTAGTTTATGTTACTATATATTTCTTATATAAATATTTCTAAATTTAACATCCTAATACAATTTTATTCCCATATAGTTTTTAATCTTATTCGTATCTGTCATTATGTCCCTGTTATAATCGATAGTGTTTACTTTTCATTTCTCTTTGATTTTTTTCTTTGCTCACTAAGAGTTTGTCTATTTTGTTGGTCATTTCAGAATTCCAGCTCTTAGTCTTATTAACCGTGCTTTTAAAAAAGATGTGGTAAAAATACTTAACTTGAGATTTTTCATTTTAACAAATTTTAAGTGTACAATACACTGTTGTTGACTATAGGTACAGTGTTGTGCACAGCTCTCTAACATTTATTCATCTCGCTTAACTGAAACTTTGTACCTATTGATTAATTACTCCCTATTTCCTACTCCTCTCAGCTCCTGGTAACCATCATTCCAATCTTTGATTTTATGCATTTGACCATTTTAGGTACCTCATGTAAGTAGAATCATGAAATATTTATCTATGTCTGGCTTATTTCACTTAGCATAATTTCCTCAAAGTCCATCAATGTCATCACAAATTGCAGAATTTCCTTCTTCTTTTATATTTTAAAGTTGAGTAGTATCCCATTGTGTGTATAATATCACATTTTCTTTACCCATTCATCTGTCCCTGGACGTTTAGTTTGTTTCCATACCTTACCTGTTGTGAACAGTGCTGTAATGAATATGGGGGTGCTATTATCTCTTTGATATCTTGATTTCAATTCTTTTGGACATATATACAGAGGTGGGGGTGCTAGATCATATGGTAGCTCTATTTTTTAATTTTTAGGAACTTTATACTGTTTTCCATAGTGACTGCACCACTTTGCATTCCCACCAACAGTGTACAAGGGTTCCCATTGTTCCATATGCTCACCAGCACTTGTCTTTTTTTTTTTTTTTTTTTGATAATATCTATCCTGACAGATGTAAGGTGATATCTCACTGTGATTTTGACTTGCATTTCCCTGATGATTTCTCATATATCTGTTGGCCATTTGTATGCTATCTTCTTTGGAGAAATGTCTATTCAAGTCTTTAGCCCATTTTTAAATTGAATTATTAGTTTTGTGGTTATTGAGTTATAGGGGTTCCTTATATATTTGGGAAGTTAACCCCTCTCAGATAAATGATTTGAAAATATTTTCTCCCAATCAGTAGGTACCTTTTCACTCCCTTGATTGTTTGCTTTGCAATGCAGAGATTTTTATGTTTGATGTAGTCAAAGTCCCAAAGTCATTTTTTTGCAGAATTAGAAAAAAACAATTCTACAATTCATATGGAACCACAAAAGACTATGAATAACCAAATTGATCCTGAGAAATAGCAAGGCTGTAGGTATCCTAGTTCCTGATTTCAAAATATATTATCAAGCTACAGTAATCAAAACAGTATGGTACTGGCATTAAAAACAGATTTATAGACCAATAGAACAGAATAGAGAATCAAGAAGTAAATCCATGCATATATGGTCACTTGATCTTTGACAGGAGCACCAAGAATACACAAGGAGGGAAGGGTAGTCTCATCAACAAATGATTTGGGGAAAAATGGTATTCACATGTAAAAGAATGAAATTGGACCCTTATTTTACATGATATGCAAAAATCAACTCAAAATGGATTAAATATTTAAAACCTGAAAATGTAACATTTCTTGAAGAAAATTTAGGGGGAAAGCTTCATGACATTGATCTTGACAATGATTTTATGGTATGACATCAAAGGGACAGGCAACAAAAATGAAAATAAACAAGTGGACTACACATTAACTTTTTTGAGGGGTTTTACTTTTAAAATCCACCTTAATATCATCCACCTAAATTCATCCAATATATTTTGTTGCCTTTTATCTACCTTCTTAAGGGCATAATTCATTTATTTTCAACATCTCTTTCTAATTAAATGAGTTACTGTGCACATTTTTTACTACATTGAGCTTTGGCTGAATCCTATAGATATTCCATATAAAGTTTTCATCAATATTAATTTCAAGCAGATTTTTTAAAAATTTAGTTTTCTCTTTTAGGAAAATTTATTTAGAGGATTGATGTTTTAAAATTCTCTGTTTTATATTAATTTTAAAAATATGTTTTATTATGTACATTGAAATAAGGGAATGTTGACTTTATACTTATTACTTGGAAATTTTATTGAGTTTCTTTGTGGCAAAAGACATAACTGATTTTATAAATAATATTTGTCAATTTTAAAAGAATATATATTCAGGGTATGATATAGAATTCTAGGGATATTAAGGATGATACTTAAATTTCTTGTATCATTTGTCTCCTCAGCCTATTGAATTCTGAGGTAAATAAGTTATTGACTCCTAACATGAATTCTTTTTGGATGGAGGGAGGAAGGGTGACAAACAGTCATTGTTTCTAATACTTTTGCTTTGTATATTTTGCTGCTATATTAAAAGAATTTATGTTTGTAAATGTTTATAATATTGTAGCTTTTCCCATTTTGAAAGCTTCACATTTGTTCCATTACTGCAAAATAAAATTTTTTTCTTGAGTACTGTGTCATCTAATATAAAACTGCCATCTTACAATATTTTTTGTTTACATTTATCTGTTTTATTTTTGCTTATGTATTTGCTCATTTTTTGTTTTTCTACTATAAATTACATTTACCTAGATTTATTGATACTTTCCTCTTTTTCTTTAATAATATATAAAAGTTTAAAAATCTTATTTATACTTATTTTAATAACCTTTTATTTGTATTATTTATCCTAGTTGATTTTACATTTCATGTTTATTAGACTTTCTTATGGGTTCTTGTCTTTTATTAATTTTGCTAAAATAAAACATCTTTTCATTTTTCCCTTTCATGATTTGAATGTTTTTGTGTCAAATTTGTATTTTCCTTGTGGTGTCCTTAATTTTTAGAAAACATAAATAGCTATAGATTTTGAGAAGTGTGATGCATTTCTGATCTCCCATCCTTTGTTTATAATCTGTTTTTCTATATCTAAAATTTTTTAAGATCAATTTCACGTTATATGTGTTCTGAAATGTTACTCTATGGTACAATGGTGGGATTTTTGTGTATGTCATTGTCACATTGTAATTTATTAAAAAGGTAGTTATTACGATTATTCTCACTTTTATAGTCTTCCCAGGATCTCAAAACTTCATATATGAATGTTGAAAATTTCTCTTATTATCCCACTGTAGCCGTGAAACAATGATTTCAGTCTGAGCTTTCATGTGCAAGAAGTTCTAGATGACGGGGTCTACAGGGGAAAAAGAGGAGAGTTGTGAAAATGAATACCTTACTCATGCCCTTGAAAACCCGTCAGTTTATTTTGGGAGATAGGCACGTAACCGACCTATTCAAATCCAAATGTATCAGTGATGAATAGTGATGAGCTGGATTTCTAGTCAGGAAAGAAAATAAGGACAGAAGGAAGAACATGAGCAAAAGAATAAGGGAAGGTGTGAAAGTGACTGGCATATTCACATACCAAACAATGATGGAGTGACTGCAAAGCCAAAAAGGCATGGAACTGAGTGGCAAGGGGTACAACTAGAAATAATAATAGATACGTGAATGAGAGGATTGGGAGTATGGGCTTTATCCGGTCTGCAGTTAAAATAATTTAAAGATTTTGTTCAAGGAACTAATATGAAAAGGTTTATGTTAACGATTGATAATTCATGAAGTGAGTAAAAGATGATTTAGAGAGAGCTGAGATTAGAAAGTGTTGAGCAAGTGGTACTAGAAGAGAAAATGGAAGCAGGGAGTTTATTTAAACACAGTTTTGGTACCCATTTATCAAAAATAGTAAACAAGTTGAATGTGGGTATTGTTAGAGATGGAGTGGTCAGAGCAGTCTCTTAGATTTCAAGTATGAGTGATTGGTGGATGCTGAAGTCATTACCTGAGTTTTAAACAAAGTGGAAAGACAGGTTTCATTGTATATAAAATTTGTTTGCGGAAGCAGTGGAATTTAGCAGTTAGATAGACTTGAATTATAATCACTGTACTTACCTTTACTGTTTTTTTTTTGACATTGTGCATGTTACTTAACCTGATTGTTAGTTTTGTTCATGGTAAAACATGTAGAGTAATTCCTCTCAAGGGGTTTTTATGGAGATTAAAACAGCTAACGTATGTGAAATGGATTACTATTTCTATCATAATATTATTATTACTATTATTACTGTTACTATTTTTGTCAATAATATACTTGAAATTTCTATTGGAGAACTATATAGATGTTCAGAATTTGTAGGTGAATTAAAATGAACTTTGCACTCAGGAGAAAGTTTAATATTGGAGAAATAATTTTTGTAGTTGCTATCATGGAAGGGACTGTAGAAAGACCATAACAGGAACAAAGATATTGTTCATCTCTGGGGAAGGGAGCAGATGAAAAACTAATGCTAAACCAGCCAGGTAAATAATAGTGATAAGAAGGAAAATCAAAATAGTGCTGGCAGTTAAGCTAAAAGAAGAGAGAATGTCCAGTAAGACAGATATGACAAAGAAAACAAGGCAGGTGAAAAATAAAGTCTATTTGATCATCCAGAGGTCAATTTCATAGAGTTTCTCTGGAGTGCTAGAGGAAAAGAAATAGCAGTGCAGTGGATTCAAGACACTGGAAGGCATAAGCATGAAAAAAGTGGGTAGAGATTGCTCTTGAGAGTCTATATCAGAAGAGGAGGAAGAATGGAAACTGAAAAACACGAATTATTATCTCCATTTTCTGAGTGGAAAGGACTGACCATGTTTGAAGGCCAAGGTGAGGGTGACAGTCAAGAGGCAGGTTAGGGATTCAAGGAGAGTAGTAAAGGTACAGTAAAAACCTGAGGAGAATGAGAAAGGAAGTCAATAAGAAAGTGTTGATTTACCTCATTCATATAAATGATTATGTAGTTATATGCTCAAGCCAAGAAAGAAAAAGGTTTGTAACTGATAATTTGAATAAAATCTTAACACATGGTTTTGCATCTTATATTTCCTGTAGTTCCTACTAGTGTGTCCTGTTATAAGATGTATACATCTTTCTGAGGCTCTCATAATTGTGAACAAAAACCATAGAATACTCTTGGATTTTTAGATTTTGTTTTAGCTTCTTCTCTCTTATCATTTCTTATGCCTCACCCATCCTATATCTGACTCTCCATGTTTCAAAAGCATGCACATTTCACAAAGGTTATATTTTTATTTTCTGCTACAGGCACATATTCTGTAGAATATGTTACAATTCAAATGCAACCTTTGGGAAAAAAGGAATCAGTAACTCCTGTAGGTCACAGAAACAGGTTAGAGAACAGTCAATGTAATTATCTGTTTTCTGCTGCTCAATACTGACAGAGTGGGCTAAGTAACAATTACTGTCCTTGAGAACATTGGTCTTGTCAAATGCAGCATCTAAAAAAGAAAAAACATAGACAACATCAGTGTTTTCCTTGGTTTGTTTATTCAGCATCCAATAGTTACGATACAGGATTAATTTTATTTTTGTGGTTCTTTTACCAAGTACAATAAAAATCCCAGTGAATAAACATAGATAATAGATATTCATTAAGTACAGTGATGTTTGTGGAAGCTTCACTTAATTCTAGATAAGCAAAATTATTGTACCATATAGTATTAGGAGAGATCTAAACTGTGATTGTATTGTTGGACATTTTTATTATGATTTTGTCCTCGCTGGTCCCTACCGCAAACAGCAGAGCTAATTTGGATGGTATAAAACTGCATTTACCAATATTGAGCTATAATGATGTAACAATTTTCGATTCAGTGGTCATGTCATATTTGGTCAATAGCCAGCAATTGCCATTAGTGAGCATTGAAGCACCTACACAAAGTGCCAGGTCAGTAAGAGAAACAAATCAAAGGAAGATGAAGTGATCCATAATGAGCAGGGAAAAATCAGTAAGATAAAAAAAGAGCCTATCTCTTAAAATGAATAAAGAAACTGGCTGATGTTTGAACTACATTTATGCCATGTAAGTAGTCACTCTGAGCAGTAAAGCTTAGCACAAAAATACTTCTTGCTTGCTGTAATTCTCCCTGATTGTGATCCTATTCTAAAACTGTATATAGTGATTGTACCTGGTAATACATTGAAAAAATGTATGTCTTACTAAAAAATCATGTTTAAAGAAGCAAACTTAAAATAAGGTCTACACTATGCAAAACCCTCTCTCTATAATAGTAAGCCACACACCTGATTGTCATCCTAGACATATCACTCCTAGTAGCTTAATTCAGATTGACTAAAGAGCAGCATGTGAATAGTGTGTAGGTTGGCCTTGAGGCAATCTTAATTCAATGTTCTGTCTTGAAGCATGTAGAAAACTTCTCAGGAAAACATCAAAGAGGAATTCATGAGTCCTTGAAAAGCTAAACTATTTCATGGATCCTAGGAGGATAAATGGGAACTTTGACAAGAATGGAGAATGTGGTACTTCAAAGGTGTAAGTACAATTGCTTTGCTACTCTGTTCAGCTTCTCCTGTTAAGAAAACTGCCTCAGCTTCTGATTAACAGTAAGCTTTTCTAGTAAATCCATTGCTTTAACTGGAGAATACACCAAAGCAAGGGAATTCAGGATTTTACGGGGGCATTCAGTACATCACTTCACTACTCGAATACACTATTTATGTCTCCCATGGATGAGACAAAATCAGGAGGATATTCAGTGCCTCTAAAATCAAAAGGCAAGGGGCATCTTTTCTAATCATGGAGCTTCTGGGAAGGATAAGGAAAGAGTGGGTTTTCATCTTCCTCTACTACCCAGATGACTTTATTAACTCAAATCTTTGGACTCCAAGTCAAGAGCTCTGTGGTAACCAGCCTTAAAAATTGCCCCTGATGCCTCCTGATATCCAACCCCTTTCTGTTAAATGACTAGGGTTAGGTTATTTGATGAATCAGATATGGCAGAAGCGATGGGATATCACTTCTGAGCTTAAGTTATAAGACAGCTTCCAATTTGGATTCTCTCTCTCTCTCTCTCTCTCTCTCTCTCTCTCTCTCTCTCTGTCTCTCTCTCCCCCACCCCCCTGCCCCCGCTTCCCTCCCTCCCTCTCCCTCTCTCTCTTTCTCTCCCCTTTTGTCTCTCTATCTTATCACCTGATTTGGGGGAAGACTTATGGAGAGTCCCTCATGGTGAGGAACTGAAACCTCTTACTAATATACTAATAGCCATGTGAGTGAGCTTGGAAAGAGATTCTCCAGGCCCCATGAATCCATAGAGATGCAGACCAGCCAGCCAACAGCTTGACTGCAACCTCGAGAGAGCCTCTGAGCCAAAAACACATGGCTAAGGATTCCTGAACCTCAGAAACTATGACATAATAAGTTTTTTGTCTTAAGCCACTAAATTTTGCAGTAATCTGTTATGCAGCAATAGATAGTGTAGGCTATTTCCGTCTACACTGGGACACAACCTTTTCATTTGTGAAATGATTTTTTTAAAAAATAAGTGATGCCAAAAATTCTTTCACTTTATGAATGTCACTGATTGAGTGGAGCTGCACCCTTTCAGTAACCATGATCCAGGAGATTTAAAAGAAAAGGTTCTCTTCTTGTTTTCAGAATTTTAATTGTCTTATTTATTTAGTTCATGGTGCCTGGCACACATGGCAGGCACTAAAGTTAGGGAATATCTCTATAAAAATTGTAAAGGTCTACATTCTGCAATTATGCATATTTATTATCATTCTTTGAGTAATTCTTCTTGCACTAGTCTATATGTATAAGTTGAAGATAATAATAGTACTGGATTGTTGGAGAGATAAAATGAGTAAATATATGTAAATTACTTCAGTGTCTGAAATTTTTGTAATTACTATACATGTGCCCCTTCCTGTGTTATCTCCTTCTCTTCATCCTGACAAATAGGGATATTATTAAAGAGACCTGAACCTGTAACTGTGATCCTTACTTCTAATCCAGAGTGTATTGGCTGAGAATGTGTTCCCCTGAATGCCTATCATGATCTTGCTTCTTAAGATATTCAGCTGAACACGCAAGATTTTGGGCCTGTCCTTTGGCCAAGATCAATTTATTGGAAAATATTCAAATTTAAATATAGCCTACCTATTAACTAAGATCATTTAAAAAGCATTTTAACCACAAAAAGGAAATGTCAATAATTGTCAGTCCTTTTATGAGAAAAGGAAGCACTGGTTGATTTAAGGTGTACAGTGTCGATTAACCCAAAAGAGTGATAGAAAAGAAACATTAGCAAACTAGATTTGAATGCAGACTCTGCCATGTAAGAAAGAAGTCCAGAATATACCTTCAGTACACATTTTGGCTTAATATATATCCTTTTTTAAAAAAAATAGATTTTTCTTATTATAAAAATTAACAGTACTTTAACATTACAATAATTTAGTCAGAAAGAATTAAGGAAGTAAAGTTATAAAGGAACTAAAAAGTCATACAAATCCCTATATTGAACTTGGAAATAATATTCCTAGTGCTTGGTCTGTACATATGTTATATTTCATCCAATCTAAGGTACCATCAATTGTAGGATGCTCCATTATGTTATGATCAATTAACAAAGAAAAAAATATACACTGCCAATTAAAACTATGATAAAATGCTTGCCTATGACATATTGTTTTTATTTTTATGTATTGAAAGGGCTTATTTAGACATTTTAGCAAATACTTTAATCATATATCACACTTGTACATGCAGAAAAAAGAAAATATGAGCAAAACAAATTGGTTAAGATACTCCTAAACTGTCTTACATGAAATTGTATCTTTTACTTTTTTTGTCTCAGAGTGGTCAATGTACATGTTTTTCCACATTATATCTGCTGCAACTTCAAAAGTATAGATTATGCAGTGTTTCTTAAGACTTTTCTATTATCTTCTCTGAGATTTTCCTTTAAGCTACTGACACTCATTCTGCAAAATTTGATGCACATACACAGGCAACTGTAAATAAGTCAGTTTTGCTATCTCATCAAAAAAATAACAAGATCCATTCTAATATCAGAGATTTTAGGACAAAAAAATAATGAATCAATTAGTGTCCAGTCAGGAAACAGAACTAATGCCAAGAAATTCAGTAGAAAGAATTTAATACAGAACTGACCAAGATGGCAGAGTAGAAGGACGTGCTGTCAATCCCTCTTGTGAGAACACCAGAATCACAGCTAGCTGCTGGACAATCATTGACAGGAAGACACTAGAACTTGCCAAAAAAGATACCCCACATCCAAAGACAAAGGAGAAGCCACAGTGAGATGGTAGGAGGGGCACAATCACAGTAAAATCAAATCCCATAACTGCTGGGTGTGTGACTCACAGACTGGAGAACACTTATACCACAGAAGTCCACCCACTGGAGTGAAGGTTCTGAGCCCCACGTCAGGCTTCCAAACATGGGGGTCCAGCAATGGGAGGAGGAATTCCTAGAGAATCAGACTTTGAAGGCTAGTGGGATTTGATTGCAGGACTTTGACAGGACTGGGGGAAACAGAGACTCCACTCTTGGAAGGCACACACAAAGTAGTGTGTGCATCGGGACCCAGAGGAAGGAGCAGTGACCCCAGGGGAGACTGAACCAGACCTACCTGCTAGTGTTGGGGGGTCTCCTAGAGAAGCAGGGGGTGGCTGTGGCTCACAGTGGGGACAAGGACACTGACAGCAGAAATTCTGGAAAGTACTCCTTGGCATGAGCCCTCCCAGAGTCTGCCATCAGCCCCACCAAAGAGCCCAGGTAGGCTCCAGTATTGGGTTGCCTCAGGCCAAACAACCAACAGGAAGGGAACCCAGGCCCACCCTCTTACATAGCCTCATCCACCAGAGGGCAGACAGCAGAAACAAGAAGAACTACAGTCCTGCAGCCTGTGGAACAAAAACCACATTCAGAGAAAGACAAGATGAAAAGGCAGAGGGCTACATACCAGATGAAGGAACCAGATAAAAACCCCAGAAAAACAACTAAATGAAGTGGAGATAGGCAACCTTCCAGAAAAAGAATTCAGAATAATGATAGTGAAGATGATCCAGGACCTCAGAAAAAGAATGGAGGCAAAATTCGAGAAGATGGAAGAAATGTTTAACAAAGACCTAGAAGAATTAACAAACAGATGAACAATACAATGACTGAAATGAAAACTAGACTAGAAGGAATTAATAGCAGAATAACTGAGGCAGAAGAAAGGATAAGTGACCTGGAAGAGACAATGGTGGAATTCACTGCTGTGGAACAGAATAAAGAGAAAAGAAAGAAAAGAAATGAAGACAGCCTAAGAGACCTCTGGGACAACATTAAAAGCAACAACATTCGCATTATAGGGGTCCCAGACGAGAAGGAGAATAGAGAGAGAAAGGACCAGAGAAAATCTTTGAAGAGGTTATAATCGAAAACTTCCCTAACATGTGAAAGGAAATAGCCACCCAAGTCCAGGAAGTTCAGGGAGTCCCATACAGGATAAACCCAAGGAGAAACAGGCCGAGACACATAGTAATCAAATTGGCAAAAATTAAGGACAAAGAAAAATTACTGAAAGCAGCAAGGGAAAAATGACAAATAACATACAAGGGAACTCCCATAAGGTTAACAGCTGATTTCTCAGCAGAAACTCTACAAGCCAGAAGGGAGTGGCATGATATACTTAAAGTGATAAAAGGGAAGAACCTACAACCAAGATTACTCTACCGGCAAGGATCTCATTCAGATTCGATGGGGAAATCAAAAGCTTTACAGACAAGCAAAAGCTAAGAGAATTCAGCACCACCAAACCAGCTCTACAACAAATGCTAAAAGAGCTTCTCTAAGTGGAAAATAGAAGAGAAGAAAAGGCCCTAAAAAAACAAACCCAAAACAATTAAGAAAATGGTCATAGGAGCATACATGTCAATAATTACCTTAAATGTGAATGGATTAAATGCTCCAACCAAAAGACACAGTCTTGCTGAATGGATACAAAAACAAGACCCATATATATGCTGTCTACAAGAGACCCACTTCAAACCTAGGGACACATACAGACTGAAAGTGAGGGGATGGAAAAAGATATTCCATGCAAATGGAAATCAAAAGAAAGCTGGAGTAGCAATGCTCATACTAGATAAAATAGACTTTAAAATAAAGAATGTTACAAGAGACAAGGACACTGCATAATGATCAAGGGACCAATCCAAGAAGAAGGTATAACAATTATAAGTATATATGCACCAGATATAGGAGCACCCCAATAGATAAGGCAACTGCTAACAGCTATAAAAGAGGAAATAGACAGTAACACAATAATATTGGGGGACTTTAACACCTCACTTACACCAATGGAGAGATCATCCAAAATGAAAATAGGAAAACAGAAGCTTTAAGTGACACAATAGACAAGATAGATTTAATTGATATTTATAGGACATTCCTTCCAGAAACAGCAGATTACACTTTCCTAAGTGGGCATGGAACATTCTCCAGGATAGATCACATCTTGGGTCAAAAATCAAGCCTCAGTAAATTTAAGAAAATTGAAATCATATCAAGCTTCTTTTCTGACCACAATGCTATGAGATTGGAAATGAATTACAGAGGAAAAAATGTAAAAGACACAAACACATGGAGGCTAAACAATATGTTACTCAATAACCAAGAGATCACTGAAGAAATCAAAGAGGAAATCAAAAAATAACTAGAGAAAAATGACAATGAAAACATGACGATCCAAAACCTATGGGATGCAGCGAAAGCAGTTCTAAGAGGGAAGTTTATAGCTATACAGGCCTACCTCAGGAAACAAGAAAAATCTCAAAAAAACAATCCAACCTTACACCTAAAGGAACTAGAGAAATAAGAACAAACAAAACCCAAAGTTAGCAGAAGGAAAGAGATCATAAAGATCATAGCAGAAATAAATGAAATAGAAACAAAGAAAGCAATAGCAAAGATCAATAAAACTAAAAGCTGGTTCTTTGAGAAGATAAACAAAATTGATAAACCATTAGCCAGTCTCACCAAGAAAAAGAGGGAGAGGACTCAAATCAATAAAATTAGAAATGAAAAAGGAGAAGTTACAAAAGAGACCGCAGAAATACAAACCATCCAAAGAGACTACTACAAGAAACTCTATGCCAATAAAATGGACAACCTGGAAGAAATGGACAAATTCTTAGAAAGGTATAACCTTCCAAGACTGAACCAGGAAGAAATACAAAATATGAACAGACCAATCACAAGTAATGAAATTGAAACTGTGATTAAAAATCTTCCAACAAACAAAAGTCCAGGACAGATGGCTTCACCGGTGAATTCTATCAAACATTTAAAGAAGAGCTAACACCCATCCTTCTCAAACTCTTCCAAAAAATTGCAGAGGAAGAAGACTCCCAAACTCATTCTATGAGGCCACCGTCACCCTGATACCAAAAACAGACAAAGATACTACAAAAAAGAAAATTACAGACCAATATCACTGATGAAATTAGATGCAAAAATCCTCAACAAAATACTATCAAACAGAATCCAACAACACATTAAAAAGATCATACACCATGATCAAGTGGGATTTATCCCAGGTATGCAACGATTCTTCAATATATGCAAATCAACCAATGTGATACACCATATTAACAAATTGAAGAAGAAAAACCATATGATCGTCTCAATAGATGCAGAAAAATCTTTTGAGAAAATTCAACACCAATTTATGATAAAAGCTCTCCAGAAAGTGGGCATAGAGGGAACCTACCTCTACATAATAAAGGCCATATGTGACAAACCCACAGCAAACATCATTCTCAATGGTGAAAAACTGAAAGCATTTCCTCTAAGATCAGGAACAAGACAAGGATGTCCCCGCTCCCCACTGTTATTCAAAATAGTTTTGGAAGTCCTAGCCACAGCAATCAGAGAAGAGAAAGAAATAAAAGGCATACAAATCAGAAGCGAAGAAGTAAAACTGTCACTGTTCACAGGTGAAATGCTACTATACATAGAGAATCCTAAAAATGCCACCAGAAAATTACTAGAGATAAACATGAATTTGGTAAAGTTGCAGGACACAAAATTAATGCACAGAAATCTCTTCTATTCCTATAGACTAATGATGAAAAATCTGAAAGAGAAATTAAGGAAACACTCCCATTTACCACTGCAACAAAAAGAATAAAATACCTAGGAATAAACCTACCTAAGGAGACAAAAGACCTGTATGCAGAAAACTATCAGACACTGATGAAAGAAATTGAAGATGATACCAACAGATGGAGAGATATACCATGTTCTTGGATTGGAAGAATCAACTTTGTGAAAATGACTGTACTACCCAAAGCAATCTACAGATTCAATGCAATCCCTATCAAACTACCAATGGCATTTTTTATGGAACTAGAACAAAAAAATCTTAAAATTTGTATGGAGACACAAAAGACCCCGAATATCCAAAGCAGTCTTGAGGGAAAAAAACAGAGCTGGAAGACTCAGACTCCCTGACTTCAGACTATACTACAAAGCTACAGTGATCAAGACAATATGGTACTGGCACAAAAACAGAAAAATAGATCAATGGAACAAGATAGAAAGCCCAGAGATAAAACCGTGCACCTATGGTCAACTAATCTATGACAAAGGAGGCAAGGATATACAATGGAGAAAAGACAGTCTCTTCCATAAGTGGTGCTGGGAAAACTGGACAGCTATATGTAAAAGAATGAAAGTAGAACACTCCCTAACACCACACACAAAAATAAACTCAAAATGGATTAGAGACTTAGATGTAAGACCAGACACTATAAAACTCTTAGAGGAAAACATAGGAAGAACACTCTTTGACATAAATCACAGCAAGATCTTTTTTGATCCACCTCCTAGAGTAATGGAAATAAAACCAAAAATAAACAATTGGGACCTAATGAAACTTCTAAGCTTCTGCACAGCAAAGGAAACCATAAACAAGACAAAAAGACAACCCTCAGAATGGGAGAAAATATTTGCAAACGAATCAGTGGACAAAGGATTAATCTCCAAAATATATAAACAACTCATGCAGCTCAATATTACAGAAACAAACAACTGAATCCAAAAATGGGTGGAACACCTAAATAGACATTTCTCCAAAGTAGACATACAGATGGCCTAGAAGCACATGAAAAGTGGCTCAATATCACTAATTATTAGAGAAATGCAAATCAAAACTTCAATGAGGTATCACCTCACACCAATTAGAATGGGCATCATCAGAAAATCTGCAAACAACCAATGCCGGAGAGGGTGTGGAGAAAAGGGAACCCTCTTGCTGTTGGTGGGAATGTAACTTGATACAGCCACTATGGAGAACAGTATGGAGGTTCTTTAGGAAACTAAAAATAGAATTACCATATGATCCATCAATCCCACTACTGGGCATATACCCAGAGAAAACCATAATTCAAAAAGACACATGCACCCCAACGTTCATGGCAGCACTATTTACAATAGCCAGGTCATGGAAGCAACCTGAATGCCCATTGACAGACGAATGGATAAAGAAGATGTGGTGCATATATATAATCGAATATTACTCAGCCATAAAATGGAACGAAATTGGGTCGTTTGTTGGCATGTGTATGGATCTAGAGACTGTCATACAGAGTGAAGTAAGTCAGAAGGAGAAAAACAAATATCGTATACTAATGCATATATGTGGAACCTAGAAAAATGGTTCAGATGAACCGGTTTGCAGGGCAGAAATTGAGACATAGAACAAACGTATGGACAGCAAGGGGGGAATTCCGTGGGACAGTGGTGGTGTGTGTGATGAATTGGGCGATTGGGATTGACATGTGTACACTGATGTATATAAAATTGATGACTACTAAGAACCTGCAGTATAAAAAAATAAATAAAATTGAAAAATTAAAAGAAAAATGGAAAGGAAATAGGAAAGATTTCCAGAGAAGCAAAGAGTTAACTTGGAAGCCTAGGGGGAAAAAAAAATGCAGAGTTTAATAGAAAACGACTTAGAAAAATGTTAGCGAGCTAAAAAGCAAATAGACGTAGGTAAGACATATAAAATATTTCATAAACTCTATTCTTGACAGTTAGTAATCTGGGCTCTTATATCTACTTTTCTATTTGAAGAGTAGGCTAGCTTAAGGTATGATGGTTTTATTATCAAACTCTGTATTATTCATTACTTTGTTGAAATATTTGTTAATGATAATATTAGTTAATGTGGAACTTTTGTTGACCTTGTCTTTTATCACTGTGACTTGGACTCAATCACGGTTACATATGCCTGTACTCTTTGGTTAAAAGTGACCAAAACTCAAAATAGATTAATTAAAAACGAACTTATTGGCCCAAGTAAGTCAAAACTCTATTTTTATTTATTTATTTATTTTTTATGCAAATTTATTGAAGTATAGTTGATTTACAATGTTGTGTTAGTTTCTGCTGTACAACAAAGCAAATCAGTTATACATACACATATATCCACTCTTTCTTAGATTCTTTTCCCATATAGGTCATTACAGAGTATTGAGTAGAGTTACCTGTGCTATGCAGTGGGTCCTTGTTGGTTAACTATTTTTTTTGTTTGTTTGCGGTACACGGGCCTCTCACTGTTGTGGCCTCTCCTGTTGTGGAGCACAGGCTCTGGATGCGCAGGCTCAGCAGCCATGGTTCACGGGCCCAGCCGCTCTGCGGCATGTGGGATCTTCCCGGACCGGGGCACGAACCCGTGTCTCCTGCATCGGCAGGCGGACTCTCAACCACTGTGCCACCAGGGAAGCCCAACTATTTTTTTTCTTAAACATCTTTATGGGAGTGTAATTGCTTTACAATGGTGTGTTAGTTTCTGCTTTATAACAAAGTGAATCAGCTATACATATACATATATCCCCATATCTCCTCCCTCATGTGTCTCCCTCCCACCCTCCATATCCCACCACTCTAGGTGGTCATAAGCACCGAGCTGATCTCCCTGTGCTATGTGGCTGCCTGCTACTAGCTATCGGTTTCACATTTGGTAGTGTATATATGTCCATGCCAGTCTCTCACTTTGTCTCACCTTACCCTTCCCCCTCCCCGTGTCCTCAGGTCCTTTCTCTACGTCTTCATCTTCATTCCTGTCCTGCCCCTGGGTTTTTCAGAACCAATTTTTTTTCTTAGATTCCATACGTATGTGTTTACATACGGTATTTGTTTTTCTCTTTCTGACTTACTTCACTCTGTATGACAGACTCTAGCTCCATCGACCTCACTACAAATAACTCAGTTTCATTTCTTTTTATGGCTGAGTGATATTCCATTGTATATATGTGCCACATCTTCTTTTTCCATTCATCTGTTGATGGACACTTAGGTTGCTTCCATGTCCTGGCTATTGTAAATAGAGCTGCAAGGAACATTGTGGTACATGACTCTTTTTGAATTATGGTCTTCTCAGGGTATATGCCCAATAGTGGGATTGCTGGGTAGTATGGTAGTTCTATTTTTACTTTTCTAAGGAACCTCTGTACTGTTATCCATAGTGGCTGTATCAAGTTACATTCCCACCAACAGTGCAAGAGGGTTCCCTATTCTCCACACCCTCTCCAGCATTTATGGCTTTTAGATTTTTTGATGATGGCCATTCTGAATGGTGTGAGGTGATACCTCACTGTAGTTTGATTTGCATTCCTCTAATGATTAGTGATGTTGAACATCCTTTCATGTGTTTGTGACCATCTGTATATCTTCTTTGAAGAAATGTCTATTTCGGTCTTCTGACCATTTTTGTATTCAGTTGTTTGTTTTTTTGATATTGAGCTGCATGTGCTCCTTGTAAATTTTGCAGATTAATCCTTTGTCAGTTGTTTCATTTGCTAATATTTACTCCCATTCTGAGGGTTGCATTTTCATCTTGTTTATGGTTTCCTTTGCTGTGCAAAAGCTTTTAAGTGTCATTAGGTCACATTTCTTTATGTTTTTATTTCCATTTCTCTAGGAGGTGGGTCAAAAAGGATCATGCTGTGATTTATGTCATACAGTGTTTTCCCTATGTTTTTCACTATAAGTTTTATCGTGTCTGGCCTTATATTTTGGTCTTTAATCCATTTTGAGCTTATTTTTGTGTATGGTGTTAGGGAGTGTTCTAATTTCATTCTTTTACATGTAGCTGTCCAGTTTTCCTAGCACCACTTATTGAAGAGGCTATCTTTTCTGCATTGTATATTCTTGCCTCCTTTATCAAAAATAAGGTGACCATATGTGCATGGGTTTATTGTGGGGCTTTCTATCCTGTTACATTGATCTATCTTTCTGTTTTTGTGCCAGTACCATACTGTTTTGATTACTGTAGCTTTGTAGTATAGTCTAAAGTCAGGGAGTCTGATTCCTTGAAGCTCCGTTTTTCTTTCTCAAGATTGCTTTGGCTATTCAGGGTCTTTTGTGTTTCCATACACATTGTGAAATTCTTTGTTCTAGTTCTGTGAAAAATGCCATTGGTAGTTTGATAGGGATTGCATTAAATCTGTAGATTGCTTTGGGTAGTATAGTCATTTGCACAATGTTCATTCTTGCAGTCGAAGAACATGGTATATCTCTCCATCTTTTGTATCATGTTTAATTTCTTTCATCAGTATCTTACAGTTTTCTGCATACATGTCTTTTGTGTCCTTAGGTAAGTTTATTTCTAGGTATTTTATTCTTTTTGTTGTAGTGGTAAATGGGAGTGTTTCCTTAATTTCTCTTTCAGATTTTTCATCATTAGTCTATAGGAATGGAAGAGATTCCTGTGCATTAATTTTGTATCCTGCTACTTTAACCAAATTCATTGATTAGCTCTAGTATTTTTCTGGTAGCATCTTTTGGATTCTCCATGTATAGTATCATGTCATCTGCAAACAGTGACAGCTTTACTTCTTCTTTTCCAATTTGGATTCCTTTAATTTCTTTCTCTTCTCTGATTTCTTTGGCTGAAAATTCCAAAACTATGTTGAATAATAATTGAGAGTGGACAACCTTGTCTTCTTCCTGATCTCAGAGGAAATGGTTTCAGTTTATCACCACTGAGAATGATGTTGGCTGTCCGTTTGTCATAGATGGCCTTTTTTATGTTGAGGTAAGTTCCCTCTGTGACTATTTTCTGGAGGGTTTTTATCATAAATGGATGTTGAATTTTCTCAAAAGCTTTTTCTGCATTTATTTAGATAATGTTATGGTTTTTCTCCTTCAACTTGTTAATATGGTTTAATCACATCGATTGATTTGCATATATTGAAGAATTCTTGCATTCCTAAGATAAACCCCACTTGATCATGGTGTGTGATCCTCTTAATGTGCTGTTGGATTCTGTTGGCTCGTATTTTGTTGAGGATTTTTGCATCTATATTCATCAGTGATATTGCCCTGTAGTTTTCTTTCTTTGTGACATCATTGTCTGGTTTTGTTATCAGGGTGATGGTGGCCTCGTAGAATGAGCTTGGGAGTGTTCCTCCCTCTGCTATATTTTGGAAGAGTTTGAGAAGGATAGGTGTTAGCTCTTCTCTAAATGTTTGATAGAATTCACCTGTGAAGCCATCTGGTCCTGGAATTTTTTTTGTTGGAAGATTTTTAATCACATCTTCGGTTTCAGTGCTTGTGAGTGGTCTGTTCATATTCTCTATTTCGTCCTGGTTGTGTCTCAGAAGGTTGTGCATTTCTAAGAATTTGTCCATTTCTTCCAGGTTGTTCATTTTATTGGCACAGAGTTGCTTGTAGCAATCTCTCATGATCCTTTGTATTTCTGCAGTGTCAGTTGTTTCTTCTTTTTCATTTCTAATCTGTTGATTTGAGTTTTCTCCCTTTTTTGCTTGATGCATCTGGCTAATGGTTTATCAGTTTTGCTTATCTTCTCAAGAACCAGCTTTTAGTTTTATTGATCTTTGCTCTTGTTTTCTTCATTTCTTTTTCATTTTTTTCTGATCTGATCTTTATGATGTCTTTCCTTCTGCTAACTTTGGGGTTTTTTTGTTTTCCTTTCTTTAATTAATTTAGGTGTAAGGGTAGGTTGTTTATTTGAGATGTTTCTTGTTTCCTGAGGTAGGATTGTATTGCTGTAAACTTCCCTCTTAGAACTGCTTTTTCTGCATCCCATAGGTTTTGGGTCGTTGTGTTTTCATTGTCATTTTTTTCTAGGTATTTTTTTATTTCCTCTTTGATTTCTTCAGTGATCTCTTGGTTTTTTAGTAGTGTATTGTTTAGCCTCCATGTGTTTGTATTTTTTACAAATTTTTTCCTGTAATTGATATCTAGTCTAGTGAGTTGTCGTCAGAAAAGATACTTGATAATCATATCAGTTTTCTTAAATTTACTAAGGCTTGATTTGTGACCCAAGATATGATCTATCCTGGAGAATGTTCCGTGAACACTTGAGGAGAACGTGTATTCTGTTGTTCTTGAATGGAATGTCCAATAAATATCAGTTAAGTCCATCTTGTTTAATGTATCATTTAAAGCTTGTGTTTCCGTCTTTGGATGAGCTGTCCATTGGTGAAAGTTTGGTGTTAATGTCCCCTAGTATGATTGTGTTACTGTCGATTTCCCCTTTTTTGGCTGTTAGCATTTGCCTTTTGAATTGAGGTGCTTCTATGTTGGGTCCATAAATATTTACATTTGTTATATCTTTTGCTTGGATTGATCCCTTGATCATTATGTAGTGTCCTTCTTTGTCTCTTGTAATAGACTGTATTTTAAAGTCTATTTTGTCTGTTATGAGATTTACTACTCCAGCTTTCTTTTGATTTCCATGTGCATGGAATATCTTTTTCCATCCCCTTACTTTCAGTCTGTATGTTTCCCTAGGTCTGAAGTGGGTCTCTTTTATACAGTATATGTACGGGTCTTGTTTTTGTATCTATTCAGCCAGTCTTGTCTTTTCGTTGTAGTATTTAATCCATTTACATTTAAGATACTTATCAATATGTTTGTTCCTATGACAATTTTCTTAATTGTTTGAGGTTTGTTTTTGTAGGTCTTTTCCTTCTCTTGTGTTTCCTGCCTAGAGAAGTTCCTTTAGCATTTGTTGTAAAGCTGGTTTGGTGGTGCTGAATTCTCTTAGTTTTTGCTTGTGTGTAAAGGTTTTAATTTCTCCCTTGAAGCTGAATGAAATCCTTGCTGGGCAGAGTATTCTTGGCTGTAGGTTTTTCCCATTCATCACTTTAAATATGTCCTGCCACTCCCTTCTGGCTTGCAGAATTTCTGCTGAAAGGTCAGCTGTTACCCTTATGGGGATTCCCTTGTATGTTATTTGTTGTTCTTCCCTTGCTGCTTTTAGTATTTTTTTCTTTGTATTTAATTTTTTTATAGTTTGATTAATATATGTCTTGACGTGTTTCACCTTGGGTTTATCCTGTATGGGACTCTCTGTGCTTCCTGGACTTGATTGACTATTTCCTTTCCCATATTAAGGAAGTTTTCAACTATAATCTGTTCAAATATTTTCTTAGATTCTTTCTTTTTCTTTTATTCTTCTGGGACCTCTATAATTCAAATGTTGGTACATTTAATGTTGTCCTAGTCATCTCTGAGACTGTCCTCAATTCTTTTCTTTCTTTCTTCTTTATTCTGCTGTGTGGTAGTTATTTCCACTATTTTTTCTTGCAGGTCACTTTTCCATTCTTCTGCCTCAGTTATTGTGCTATTGATTCCCCTAGAGAATTTTTAATTTCATTTTTGGTGTTGTTCATCACTGTTTGTTTGCTCTTTAGTTCTTCTGGGTCCTTGTTAAATGTTTCTTGTATTTTCTCAATTCTTTTTCCAAGATTTTGGATCATCTTTACTATCATTACTCTGAATTCTTTTTCAGGTAGACTGCCTATTTCCTCTTCATTTTTTGGTCTGGTGAGTTTTTACCTTGCTCCTTCATCTGCTGTGTTTTTCTGTCTTCTCATTATGCTTAACTTACTGTGTTTGGGGTTTCCTTTTTGCAGGCTGCAGTTTCATAGTTCCCATTGTTTTTGGTGTCTGCCCCCAGTGGCTAAGTTTGGTTCAGTGAGTTGTGTAGGTTTACTTGTGGAGGGGACTGGTGCCTGTGTTCTGTTGGATGAGGCTGGATCTTGTCTTTCTGGTGGGCAGGACTGTGTCCAGTGGTGTGTTTTGGGGTGTCTGTGACCTTGTTATGATTTTAGGCAGCCTTTCTGCTAATGGATGGGGTTGTGTTCCTGTCTTGCTAGTTGTTTGGCATAGGGGGTCCAGCACTGTAGCTTGCTGGTTGTTGAGTGTAGCTGGGTCTTAGCATTAAGATGGAGGTCTCTGGGAGAGCTCCCGCCGATTGATATTACATGGGTCAGGAGGTTTCTGGTGGACCAGTGTCCTGAACTCGGCTCTCTCACCTCAGAGGCACAGACCTGACACCTGGCCACAGCACCACGACCCAGTCAGCCACATGACTCAGAAGAAAAGGGAGAAAAAAAGAAAGAAAGAAGGAAAACAAATAAATAAAAGAAATAAAATATAGTTATTGAACTAAAAAATTAAAAAAAATTTTAAGATAAAAACAATTTTAAAGTGTTAAAAAAAGGAAAAAATATCACACAAAGAAGTATACACACACACAGTCACAAAAAGAGAAAAAGGAAAAAAAAAAAATCTATATATATAAACATAAAGGAAGAGACTAACCAAATCAATAAACAAATATATCAATGATAATAAACTAAATAGTAAAGTAAGTTAAACATAAAACCAGAAACAAATTAGATGCAGAAAGCAAACCCCAAGTCTATAGTTGCTCCCAAAGTCCACCTCCTCAATTTGGGATGATTCGTTGTCTCTTCAGGTATTGCAGAGATGCAGGGTACATCAAGTTGATTGTGGAGATTTAATCTGCTGCTCCTGAGGCTGCTGGGAGAGATTTCCCTTTCTCTTCTTTGTTCGCACAGCTCCTGGGGTTCAGCTTTGGGTTTGGCCCCGCCTCTGCATGTAGGTCACCTGAGAGCATTTCTGCTTTGCTCAGACAGGACGGTGTTAAAGGAGCTGCTGATTAGTGAGCTTTGGCTCACTGAGCCTTGGGGGAGGGAGGGATACGGATGCAGGGCGAGCCTGCGGCAGCAGAGGCTGGCGTGACGTTGCTCCAGCCTGAGGCACGCTATGTGTTCTCCTGGGGAAGTTGTCCCTGGATCACGGGACCCTCGCAGTGGTGGACTGCACAGGCTCCCGGGAGTGGAGGTGTGGATAGTGACCTGTGCTCGCACACAGGCTTCTTGGTGGCTGTAGCAGCAGCCTTAGTGTCTCATGCCTGTCTCTGGTGTCCATGCTGATAGCCGTGGATTGTGCCCGTTTCTGGAGTTCGTTTAGGCGGTGCTCTGAATCCCCTCTCCTCACGCACCCTGAAACAATGGTCTCTTGCCTCTTAGGCAGCTCCAGACTTTTTCTTGGACTACCTCCCGGCTAGCTGTGGCACACTATCCCCCTTCAGGCTGTGTTCACCCAGTCCTCTCCCTGGCGTCTGACCTCCGAAGCCTGAGCCTTAGCTCCCAGCCCCCATGTGCCCCAGCGGGTGAGCAGAGGAGCCTCTCAGGCTGGTGAGTGCTGGTCAGCACCGATCCTCTGTGCGGGAATCTCTCCGCTTTGCCCTCCGCACTCCTGTTGCTGTGCTCTTCTCTGCGGCTTCGAAGCTTCCCCACCCCCACCCCCCATTTCTGCCTGCTTAGGGGCTTCCTAGTGTGTGGAAAGTTTTCCTCCTTCACAGCTCCCTCCCACTGGTGCAGGTCCCGTCCCTATTCTTTTGTCTCTGTTTTTTCTTTTTCTTTTGCCCTACCCAGGTATATGGGGAGTTTCTTGCCTTTTGGGAAGTCTGAGGTCTTCTGCCAGCATTCAGTAGGTGTTCTGTAGGAGTTGTTCCACATGCAGATGTATTTCTGATGTATTTGTTGGAAGGAAGGTGATCTCCACGTGTTACTCCTCCACCATGTTGAAGGTCTCTCTCCAAAAGTCTATTTTTAGATATAATTCATCACTGGTTGCATCTAGGTACTTAAAGTGTTAGTGGAATACTCTCTAAATTTATCTCACACTTATACAATACCTGAGATGAGAGCTATTTGGAATCAATTTAGACACCTCACTATTGATTTTTATACAGTACTCATATTTTAATACTTTTTTAATGCCTAAGTTTGCAAGGAAAAACCTTGACTTGCTGCTACTTTCACTTGAACTGGAAACGTGTTCTTCATAGAAAGGATAGAAAGGTACACACTCTCTTCTATGCAATTGACAGAAATGTATTAAGTTTGGAGACAACTGAATTGATTATGTAATCAATAGTAAGAAAAATGACTTCAGAGCGGCTATTCCATAACCAAGGCATATTTTGGTTTTTGGTACCTGTCTTCCAATAATTTACTGCTTTGTATCCAGCAATTGACATGTATTTTGGAACATGCACTTTGATCTTTTACTATTATATATTTGTGTGTGCTTTACTGGAGAATACATACATACACAGATACACCCTTTTTTACAAATCAGGAAGTATTACTAAAATGAGCTGCACATATTTTCTAGACTAATTTTCTTGTTGCCATCGTTTTTTGCTACACTATCTATGCACTCCTTTGATGGTATGATTTCCTCTGGAAATCCCTGTGGAGACCCTTTCAGGAATTCTTTTATATCCTATTTCTGTGCAGAGGAAGAAAGACCTTCTATTAAATTAGGCATTTGTGTGTGTATCATTTTAATTTTCTTTCTCTCTTTTGTAAAGTGGTGTCCGTTCTACCCCCTGCCTAACCTATTAACTCCTGCTTGGTTTTGGTTTAAGCCACAGCACAGAATACATGCGCTAGAAACTTATTAGGGAGAATGACCTCAAACTCAGTACTGCTCAGTGTCTCAAAATCTTTGTGGAAATAAATAATATTTACAAAGGATTTTCTGAAAATCAAGTAGTCCATCCATTTTTCTTGCTCAGAGATTCTTAACTTTGGATAAGGGAGGATCTAAGAGCACCTTAAAATTGCACATAAATTCTATGCATATGAATTTTAATGGGCTGTCTGTTATTTTCACCAGGTATTCAAAATGGTCTATAACTAAGAATTGGTTAAGAATCATCTCAGTTTATATTTTCAAAGCTATATTTGGATTAATACAAAAGACCTACATCCTACAGTAGGTCTACAAAATACAAAAGGCTACATCCTACAGTAGGTCTACAAAATACAAAAGGCTACATCCTACATACCTGGACTTCAGTTTTCCAGAACTACTGCATATGATTAATTATCCCTAAGTCAACTGTTAAAATTATATATATATATATATATATATATATATATATATATATTTTAAAAACAACAGAAACATACCACTTTGTCTAGTGAAGGTATTTATCTTTAGTGTCCGTGTAAGCAATGAATGTTCTTCTTTGAGAAACTGGCCTATCTTCATATTTTGGAATCTATGCCTCAAAGAACCAGTTGTGTTTCCTCTGGCTTTACTATTATAGACAGTGTACTGCCAAATTAGAGGCTCAATGTTAGCTACTGTACTCCAGGGCATGCATTTTTGTAACTCTTAAATTTATTCTGTTGTCTCTACCCTTATTTACCTTTGCCACAAATTCTTTACTTTTTTGATAAGCATTTTGTTGTAGTACGTATTTTTATAAGTTGCCCTAAATCATTTCCAAAAGCACTGAGTGTACAAGTACAGATGAATAAATAAATAATAATAGTGACTGAGGCAGCACATAAATCGTTTTGTCTATTTCATATATTTTTTTCACATGGTCCACAGTTTTAAATTGCTTTCAGAAATGGCTTCTTTAATAACATACTTTTGGGGGGAAACGGGGGAGTGCGATGAATTTTGGGAGATTGGGATTGACATATATATGCTACTATGTATAAAATAGATAACTAATGAGAACCTACTGTATAGCACAGGGAACTCTACTCAGTGCTCTGTGGTGACCTAAATGGGAAGGAAATCCAAAAAAGAGGGCATATATGTATATGTATAGCTGATTCACTTTGATGTACTGCAGAAACTAACACAACATTGTAAAACAACTATACTCCAAAAAAATTAATTAAAAAACCACATACTTTTGTAGTTTTTGTTGTAAATATTTATTATTAAAGTTTAAAACCTACTAATGTATCCTTAATAAAGTAAGAAGAGCCAAGGGGCCAACAATGAAAAATGAATCCAAAGTATTTTAACCTGAATGGTAAAGGAGGGAAGCTCTTTTTTCTGCCTTAAGGTATAAAAACATATTTTAGGCATCATTGCTTTAGGTAGATGTACTATTTTGCAGTCACTTGTTCAAAAGATCTAACAAAATTGAGTATATTTTCAGAAAATGTCTACTCTGTCTTCTTCTTATAAACATGAGTTTCTGCTTTGGGATGTATTTTAGTGCACACTAGTGTACTTTTGTGTGTGTGTGTGTGTAGTGTGTGTGTGTGTATAACTAAGCTTTGTCTTTTAGTAAAATTGAAGTTATTTATATAGTCCCTGTTTTGCTTTCTTTTAGTTTTAAACTTGCATTTGTAAAAAGTTAGCAATACATATTGCTTCTTTGTTGCTGTTTGTCAAAAATGGGTTGCTGACTACTGTATTATTGTATTGTGGTAGGGTGTACTGATGAATGGAAAACGAGTAAAAAAGGGAATTGATTTTTATTCTTATGTCCTGAGTAGGACTCCCCAGTCTACAATGCCATCTATAGAATTATCATTTGAATGTACATTTAGTGGATAAGGTAAAAGCCCAAGCCTAAGACACAGCATATCTAATAAGCAAACCCTAAAGATCAGCTGTAAAACATTTCTTCCCAGCTACATATTAATTGTGCTATAATGGAAACACTGAGGGTTAGCTTAGAGAAAAGAATGGGAAATCCTATTCCCATTATATAAAACTTTACCAGTGACAGGTTAGGTAAAAATTTTAAAGCAGCATAAAATGCATGTGTTTTAACCTCAACAAAAGGTACTATAATTCTCCTCTTTGAGTAGTCTGTATGCCCAAGCATGTGCCATGTCCTCAGATAAGCTGAAGAGGTTTCCCTCATCATATATCTTATCCCAGTGTAGGCCTAGGCTAAGTTCTGTGCCTGATACATGGTAAGTGCTCAGTAAATACTTATAATATTGAATATTTGACACTGTTAGGAAAAAGAAAGGCCATGCACAGTGAGCGTGTGACTCAGAAACAGCTGTCTGGGAAGAAAAATGAAGTGCCCAGGTTGCCAAAAACCAAGTCTGCTGCAATAAAAGGAAATGTCTGTGTGGTAGCTCCTAGTCAAAGAGCTGATATGCATTGCTCCCTTTCACAGCGTGGCTGATTTAGCACTGTGCTACAAGATGTGGTCATTGCTCTACTCAGCTTTTCCTAGAAACATCAGAGCTTGGCTGACCCTTATAGAAGGAAAAGGAAATGTGAACATCACTTCCTTCACAAGTTTGCAGTGAACTGCTAAAGTATAAAGACTTCACTCTTAATACACAAAAAGAAAAATTTGCGATAGTTTTTTTAAGGACTGCTAACATAGCCCGAGGGACAGACTCTACAAGTAGTCATCAAGTAGGCAGGGAAAAGTGGAACAAGGACACTTAAGACTGAAGACTTCAGTTAGTTTGAGAGTGAATATTTGAAGGAGGAGCTACTAGGAGCTACATTCTTTCTACCTTAGGAGAAACTAGGTGTTATTGTGTAAAGTAGTCTCTAAAATAAAATAAGAACTATAGAAGTATACATTTAGGGATATGGAATCAAATCAAAGAAGGTAAAGTATGCTTCTAGGTTCTTCTACTAACCCTCTTTGAGAGTGTTTGGCAATTAATCCCTTTGATTAATTTCTTCATGTCTCTGAATTACTACTTTACCTGTCAGGATTTAGCCTGAGAAGTAGAATCACTATGAGTGATGTAGAATAGAGATTTATTATAGAGGCTTTCACTTCACACAGTTGTTCCTAGTGCAGAAGTCTGTACAAGGCTGTTGCCTCTGCATCTTGTACCAGGTCTCAAGTCTCAAAAGGTCAGGTTAGTCCAACAGTCTGAGAGAAAAGCTGAATGTGTAGTAGGGAAGAACTGAGAAATTTGGAACCTAAGAGGGCAAACTGCAGCCCATGAGCCCAAATGGAGACCCAGATCTGTCTTTTATTGCTTCCAAATCTATAATGCATGTAACCTGTAAGATAAGCTGGTGCCATTTGCCATAGAACTGAATACAAATCTTAAAGTTCTTGGTTAGCCTGAAGTTCTTCAATAATAGCATTTTATCAGCTTACTTCCACCCTCCCCACACACACTCTTCAACTCTCTACAGAGCATTAAAAAATGCCCTAAAAGATTTTTTAAAAGGCTACTAAATCTTCATCTGAAATTGATCTACAATTATCTGCAAGAAGCAGAATCCTTTCTGAGGGTACATTCAGACTAAATTGGTTTCCCAAGAGGATGATTATCAATACAATGAAATGGAATCTTTCTCTTGCATTTTTAGGATCTATGTGCAGCAGTGGTAACATTAAAAAAGAAGGGTCACTGGTCATATGAAAAAGATGACTCTCCCCATCCCTGCTCCTTCAGAATTTGTGCTATATTTTCTAGCTATTTCTACAAAGGCCATGTCTACCAGATTAATCTCTGACAAATGAAGACCATCCATTCATAGTCATCTGGAAGACCTGTGTTGCACTACTATGCTGTTCAGGAATTTAGTGCCAGCTAACACAATGACTGGTTGACCAATGTAGTTTTGATGTGTACAGTAGTAATACGGTTTTTATTCTCCCTCTAAGGAGGAATGTTGGAGTCTGGCTCTTTAAAAATAACCAGTTTAGAATGAAGCAGCCATATGGTTGATTACAATGATGCTTTTCATTTTAGTTCAGTTTTGATTAAGTTAGAATCTGATACTGTAAGTGCTCCCATATAACAACAGAACAAAGTTTAGGCATTTCAGTCTTAGCATTTCATGTTTGTATATAAATGTTGAAATTCTAAAGATAATATGAAGGATCAAGCATTATATACATTTAAAATTCTTGATATTTAAAAAGTTTTTCATATTTACATAATTCCTTACTGTAGTACTTAAGTTTTTCATATTTATATAATGCCTTACTATACTATTTACTCCAAAATGATTTGAAGTTTAGTGAGAAATTGAGGAAAAGAAATTAACATGTAAATATTATTCCTTAAGAAAGGAAGTTATAAGACAGTTTATCTAATGCAGGTGAAACTGGAATTAAGCAATATATATCTAGATGTTCACATTTTTAGGTTCAGTTCACATTAATAAGGACATTAAATAAAGAGATTCTTTGGTCACATAAAAGAGCTGATTTTCACTCTCCTTTCTTGCTAAGAACCAATGTTGTCTTTCGTAGTAATTTATTGTCTTTTCTTTGGTAATGTCTTCTCATAATATAAGAGGTGTAGAAATCAAAAAGAAGGGGGAAATCAAAGGAATATGAGATCTATGTACATTGCTGCAATGATTTTTAATTTGTTCAGATGTTTTTGTATGAAGCTTGCAAAAAACATTTTTCTAAATCATGAATGCCAGAATAAAGTGCATCAACTTGCTACAGTTGTTTTAGATAGAAAAAGTTGTTATCATTAATTTTAAAGTTTGTATTGAAAAGTTGACTTTTGAAAGCCATTGAATTATGTGCAAATCTTGAAATATAAATGTTATACTATTTTTGTGAGTGTCATAATATCACAATATTATGCCCATAGGTCTATCACATAGTATCAGGTGTTGATGTTGAATTACTCACTATATAATTTCATTTTTAGATATTGAACATAATTTAATTTTCTAATTAGTATTTTTTTAAAGAAGTATAATCTTTTATTTTTATTATTATTATTTTTTACATCTTTATTGGAGTATAATTGCTTTACAATGGTGTGTTAGTTTCTGCTTTATAACAAAGTGAATCAGTTATACATATACATATGTTCCCACATCTCTTCCCTCTTGCGTCTCCCTCCCTCCCACCCTCCCTATCCCATCCCTCCAGGTGGTCACAAAGCACCGAGCTGATCTCCCTGTGCCATGCGGCTGCTTCCCACTAGCTATCTACCTTACATTTGGTAGTGTATATATGTCCATGCCTCTCTCTCACTTTGTCACAGCTTACCCTTCCCCCTCCCCATATCCTCAAGTCCATTCTCTAGCAGGTGTGTGTCTTTATTCCTGTCTTACCCCTAGGTTCTTCATGACATTTTTTTTTCTTAAATTCCATATATATGTGTTAGCATACGGTAGATCTCTAAAAAATACAAACACATGGAGGCTAAATAATACACTTCTTAATAATGAAGTGATCACTGAAGAAATCAAAGAGGAAATAAAAAAATACCTAGAAACAGATGACAATGGAGACACGACGACCCAAAACCTATGGGATGCGGCAAAAGCAGTTCTAAGAGGGAAGTTTATAGCAATACAAGCCTACCTTAAGAAACAGGAAACATCTCGAATAAACAACCTAACCTTGCACCTAAAGCAATTAGAGAAAGAAGAACAAAAAAAAACCCCAAAGTTAGCAGAAGGAAAGAAATCATAAAAATAAGATCAGAAATAAATGAAAAAGAAATGAAGGAAACGATAGCAAAGATTAATAAAACTAAAAGCTGGTTATTTGAGAAGATAAAATTGATAAACCATTAGCCAGACTCATCAATAAAAAAAGGGAGAAGACCCTAATTAGTATTTTTATATGAAGCAGAAAAAAATATGAGGGGATTAAGAAAAATTTGAAGAGTTTTCAGTTACATTTAGAAAAATTTTCCCTGAAAGCTTTTCAGTAACTTTGGTACTCCAGATATCAGGTTTGTCAGTTATGTTTGACTCTGGAGGTTTATTTGAGGAGCCTGTAGAGAATGGTAACCTTGACCCTCCCTGGGAAGCCCTAGTCTGTCAGGCAACCAGTTAGCCTTAGCCTGTAAGTCAGTCAATCAGCTAGTCAGTCAACCAGTTAATTTACATTTACTTGTTACAAGGTAGAACATTTTGGAACCTAAAAGAGAGCACAAACCATTCTGGGATACTGCACAATCTTAGGCAAAACAGTAGGCTATACTGTACACAGCACTAGGTCCAAAACTTAGTTCAGCAGGCAATCCATTTTATGATTTTTATCACGTCTAGTTTTTGATCCATGGACTGTTTAATTAGCATGTTGGCCTAAATAGCTCCTGTACCTTATAATTCTAGAATTCTATGATTTTTTCTTTATTTGTATCAATCCATAGAATAGTAATTCCCAACAATTTCCCACAGCTTTCCAGTGTACTATGAGCTCTTTTCATTGCAACAACTCAAACTGATATTGAATATCATTTCATTTTGTTAAGTCAACTTTACAAACTGTTTTTAGTGATGTCCATCAAGTAGATCATTAAGTCGAATGGTTGGTGGTATAGAATTGGGAACAACTTGCTACAAATTAAAAGTAACCTAGGATAATATTAATACAGTGCTAAAGAAAGGTAATTTCCTTAAGAGGGTGGGTATTAGCCCTGTCATATTAAGATAGTAAACAATTATTAGAACAGCAGCACAATGCTATGTGTGAAAATGTGCATGGTAGAATAACTGAATGGTTTTCTAAATAGATACTATGACAACTTGTTATACTTTAGTAGTGATTACTTTATAATTATAATTGCCTTTCAAAAAATGTTGTATTGGGTCTTTTAAACTTTACCAAATAATTCAGGTGTTCGTAGGGGTTTTTACAAATATAAGAATTTTAAGATTTACTATAGAAAGTTGGATAATGGAGCTGATACATAGTAAATACACCTCAAATTAGATGGAACTCTCTGAATCCAGTCTTAAAATTAAAAAAAACGTATCTAGAGACAGACCACTTTAAGTCCTCTCTGGCTTAGTGCAGGATGCTTTTCTGAATTTACTGTAAATAGGAATTGTATAAAAAGAAAGGCATGTGTCTACATTTTGTTATGGTACTTAACTTTGAGGAATGTATACTCCAAATTGCTTTGGTGAATAAATACTCAACTTGCAGTCATATTCAAATTTTGAGATTATTTTCTTGATAATTAAATATTTTCCTAACTTAAAAAATTCTTAAAACCAGAACTATTGTTTTTAAAAACATGTGAAGTTAATAATAAGTATGAAAAAATACCTTGGCTCAGAAATGGAAAAATGAAAAGCATGGATCAAATTGCCTAGCACTTCTTTGTTAGTTTGACATGAGGCCAGAAGCAAGAGTTTATAGTAAACGTTGTTTTTAAAATGCACCCTTTACTGATATTTGATATTTTCCCCAAGCAAACTAAGATGTGAAATTTAATAATCCTTTATGACAATTTTATAAAAATGGACTGCCATGCTCATCATGATGACGAGCCGCTTCATCTGCCGCCTCCAGACATTCGCTGTAAGTTATTGATACAGGGTTCACAGCCTCTATCCATCAGATCTTTGACTGCATCTGTGTCATTAACCTTTGGGTTGATCTGAGAGTGGCATCACCCAACTAACTGGCTGTCATGTCAGCTTGGCAGCTGGGCTTCACATGTTCTCTTTCACTTTGTCTTCCAAGAGCATCTGAACAGATAGGGACAAAGTGATGTAGCCAATTAATTACCTTGTGATTTCTAGATTGTCCAGCTTTTCTCCCGAGATAATGTCAGGAGGAAATAAAATCTAAAATATATGAGTACTTGATGCACTAGAAATATGAGTCAAAAGTCTTTGTGCCGTAGAGACCCAGGTTCTGATTTCAGCTCCAAATCTATGTGACTTTTTGTAAGTTACTTAACTTCTCTGGGCCTCATTGGAAATTATTTAGAGGCAGAGACAGTGAATTTTCCTCCAGGATTTATTCTCCTTGTATTAGTTTATAGATAAGTCCTACCTGTTGGGGACAGATCTATCTTTTGGAAGTGTTAAGGACAAAAGGGTATAAAATAAATAAATGAATATGTTGCTAGCTTCCCCTCCCTCAGAGTCTTGGAAGAAGCATATGGGCTCTGAAAGTTATACCACCCTAACTTCACAGTAAATCTGCCTTGACCAATTCTGCCACATACACATAGGTTTTAGTAGGGCTTCTGCTCTCCTAGCTAGAGACATTTCTTAACCTGCCTTATTCTTGAGTGAGATCATCTGACTCAGCTCTGGCTCACAGGAGAACACAAATGTTACATGCAACTTTCAGATTCTGTTCTTAAAATAACCCACTTACACCACCCCTTACCCCCTTTTTTTTCTTTTTCCACTGGCTGGAGAAAGCAGTACCAGAGCAATAGTTGGGCTTGGGAAATGGCACCATCTTGGACTCAAGAGATGGAAGCTCTACCTTGAATCTGGCAGAACCCTCTTGGGATAACACATTCTGGATCACCCTATATATCTAAGTATTCTTTAAAAAAGAAATAAACCTGTATCTTTTTTTTTAAAGTCAACGTATATTTGGGTCTCTTTGCTAAAGTAGCTTAGTTTAAATCCTAATAAATATAAACACCTACATTCTGGTATTTTTATGAGGGTTAAATTATATAAGCCATGTAGAATGCTTGCATGTGGTACTGTGCAAACACTCTCTTTGCAGATGGAATTTTTAAATTATCTAGTATTGTTTGGACAGACAAGTAATCCTAAAATCAATAGAGAAGTTAAACCTCAGTGTTAATGGTTTTAAAAATCTCTATTTCTTTATCTTAGTAATAAATGTTTCACTGGTTTAGCATTTACAGGGCAAAGGTACTGCCCAGTATCATCCCATCCCATCTTCATATTTATTATCCTTTATGGATATTTTGATGAGTTTATAATGTATATAATAAAGTTTATAGGACATGTAGTAGGTGCTCAACACATGTTAAAATAGTCTACTTCTTCCCTTTCATCACATTCTACATTAGATATAAAACATAATGGCTTTCAAGCTCACAAATATTCACCCATTAGCCTTCGTATTCGTTTGAGGAACTGCACCTTCTCCCCACATTCTAACAATATGATAAAAGGGAACTGTTGGGATCTTGCCTCTTTCTTCATAGCCCTTAATGGACTTGTGAATATTTCCCTAGGATTTCTAAAATATTGGTAAGAGAGAGGCACTCTTTCCTGTGGTTCTGCTATTTTAGAAATGTGAAAATTAAAGCTTTCTGTAGTTTTGTCTGCTGTCATACAGCAATAGTTGTGGTAATAATTGATTTACTTGTTCTAAATGCACAAGACAAGTTTCACTCTAGCTTTTCTTGTAATTCGAGTCCATGAAACAAAATATTTCTCCTTGATTAAGGTGAATTAAGGTGGGTTTCTTTCACTTGCTGTGAAAATAATCCCTGAATAATGAGGAGCCTCTTTGCTTCAGTGCAGTGTCTCCCATGGGCTGTTGCTGGAACAAAGATCACTATGCCTGAATTCTCTGCCAGATTAAGTCGGCAAGTGCCCTGCCTTATACAAAGAGAGTTGTTCTCTAGGACACAATCCTACCCTCAAGGGGTTTACCATAGAGAAGAAATGATATGAACAAAATAAGTAGCTATATAACAATACAAGCTTTAAGTAACTGTGAAAAGCAATAATAAAAAGAGATATGACAATGTAGTGCAGTGTTCATCACAAATATAATTTCCTGTGGAACTTGAGGTTCAGGGCAATAAGCAAAGCAAAGCATATCATAAATCATTAAGAGAATATTTGTTTAAAACTTCTGTGGGATAGTACCTGCAGGCTATGCCTTCCCTTTTTCTGCAGCCTGAATAAGGTAAATAGAATTAGGTCAGCAGCCAAGTAACAGAGCAGGACCCTATGGGGTCTTCCCGGGATAGGCCCTTCCCCCATATCCTCTGCTTTAGCTCCTCTCTGTTACCTAGATAACAGTATTTCCTGAGTTGTTTTACAGATGTGAAAATCCCCCACCAAATGGAAGATGTTAACTACTTGATGACCAGGTGCATATAGCCCCAGGCCTCCTGGAGCCTAAGGACTGATACCCTTAACCCCGTGACACAGATGGCCCTGCAATAAACCTTTCTCTGCTCCAAACAAGGACGTTTTGGTTTGTTTGGCCTCACTGTGTGTCAGGCACATGAACTTGTGCTAACAGCAAAACCATAAAATCTGAAAAGATATGAAGCCTCTAAAGGCTTTTCTCCTGCACTCCCCACCACCCTCATCACTCCTCCCCTCCCTGAGTATACTGCCTTCTTTAGCTCTCCCTTAAGAGCTAAGCTCTCTCCTTTTCCTTGCAGAAAAGGCTGCGCAAGTCTACGTACTGGCCCAGCAGGATGTAGCACTATGTGCATCCCCAGAAGCATAAAGGTTCTAGAGTTTATTGAATTAACTGTGCTGCGTAGTATTCAGTGAAATATAATTAAGCCTCACATTTTCTGTAACTCCTTGGTTGTAGTTTTTATTTATCGTTCCAGGCCTTACTGGGAGTGCTGGGGAAATTCTCCTGAACCACAATACATTTGCCTGGGTATTTGTTTGCATACCTGCTCAAAGCCTTTCCACAAGTTCTGAATGTTTTTCCTATATGTCAGCTGCTCACCGAGTTTCCCTCATGGGTCACATCTGTAACACCCACTTCTTTTATTCTCTTATAAATGAACTGGTCATCCAAACCACGTTATCGACTGACTTAGAATGTTTATCACCATGATCACGTTAATTTGCTAACCTCAGGGATTAAGCTGTCTTGACTATTAACAGTGGTTTGAAAAAGCAAGAATTTGCCACTTCCTTTGGTTGATACTATGTAGACTGCTTGCCATATGGCCTGGGCACACATGACCTAGTTAAGAGAGGCAGAGCTACGTGTTGGCAAAAGAATCGGAGGCCTTGGAGCAGGAACTATATACTTAGACTGACATGGGTTTAAGCTAGGCCCTACCACTTAGTAGCTGTATCACCCTAATCAAGTTACTTACTATCTTTAATTTCTTTAAGTTTCACCAGTTGTAAGACTAGCAAACACAACTTACAGACTTGTGGAACTTAGGAATGACAACATTCATAAAATATTTACCAGGTCTATAGTGAGCACTCAGTAGTAACCATTAGCTGTGATTGAGATGACAGTGAATATGAATAAGCAACAAGTAAATGCATAAATATGATTCTGTGATACTTTTTATATTGTAAAATTAATTTAGCAAATTAAAGGAACTATTTGGGGGCTTAGTTTGAAAGCTTAGTATTCCTCTAAAGAAAAAAAAAATGAGGACAAGATTCATCCTTAGATAATTTTAAACTAAAGTTATTCTAAAATTTAATCCAATAAACAATTACTGGGTTTGGAATAAAGTCATTCTAAAATTTAATCCAGTAAACAGTTATTGGGTGTTGTCTGTGCCAGGAAATATGCAAGCATCAGTAATACAAAATTAAGTATAGTTTAGTGATATAAGCATACTGATTGAGCATGTACATGAGATAACCTGAATGTAAAAGTGAAACAGATAATTGTTCAGACATGAAATAAGTGTGTGATATTTTCTAGTCTGCATAACTGTTTATTTCATTTATACCTCCATATTTTACTAGTTGTGGTTTTTCAACATATAATTGAACTTCTACAGTAGGAAAGGAGAAGCATTTTAATTTCCATCAAGATTTAGTATATGTATTTTTCACTGCAACATCCATGCTCTTACTATTAAACTAGGATAAATCATGTGTAGAATTTATTGTTTGATCATGATTGTTTACCTATGCAAAATAAAAATTGGAAGAAATTTACTTGTGTATAGATAATTAATCTTGCTCAATTGTCTAAAAATAACATCTATATGGATAACTGATTATGGTACTTTCGTTCCTCACTTATTTTCTCATCCTATAAATTTTTATCTTCAACTATTCAGTTATTGGGAGATAACATTTTGTGATTTTAAAAAGGCAGCTAATTTTATGTAAATGTTTTGGTTCTTGATATGTAAAGATGTACAAATACAAAATAAAAGGTTTGATTCTCCCTGTGAAAAATAAGGGAAGAGATGTCCTGCCCTCCGTTTTCTTAGATATTTGCTTTAGAAAATTTATAATTATAAATACTTTCTCAGTCTCTTTGAAATGTATGTAAACCTTTTTAAAGTTAAATAAGTCTTTTGTCAGTTTTACAATTCTGGAATATCTTTCTGTAGGACCTAGGAACCATACCTTTGAAATATAATCATCAAGGAAGGTAGCACCCATATTTCCCAGTTTCTGTGAGAGCCCAACCATGACCAAGTTGCAAAACTACCACCTGTCATAGAGGTAAGAATTTAATTTGCCTTTGGGTAAATCCAGTTAACGAATATAATGGATCATCTCAGGTGAATTTAGAATGAACTATGTGTGACAATGGTGCTGTCAAGTCCTCTTACTTGAACAATAGTTATTGTTTACCTTGGGAGCATGTATGGAATGGGTTGTGTCTGCTTGGCTGTATAAAAGGGTGAGATTTCTTTCTGCCTTTGAAATCTCTTAGTGAGTTACCTGTAAGGCTCATCGTGTTCTGGCTTAATACTCATTCAAAAATAAAATTATTTTCTCTCACTTCTGCCTTCGTGAAGCCATTTTTCTGGCTCAGCAGAGTTTTTAAAAATTATATTTTCCCAACAAAGGTGAACACAAATATTCACTCATTAAACCATTCACAGTTTTTAAAATGTTATTTAAGCACTGCTCAACAACTATTTAAAAATAAATAAAAATCTGTATACATGCACATATGTATTAAGTTGAATCATTTGATAATGTTTTGCAAGTGAAAAACAGTAGAATATCAGCAGTTTCATGTGTTATAACCTCAATTATATGCATTTAGAGAAATGTGTGGAAGAATCTACAGCTAACTGTTAATATCAGCTAATTAGTTGGGGAGAGATTATTACATTTTCTTTTATGTATCTATCCTCATATTTTTTGACTTATTGCAATAAGTTTGTATTATTGTTTTTCTTGGTTTACAAAGTAAATTGATTTTTAAAAAGATGCTAATTGCACTTGCAACATAAGCGTCATTAATCAAGGCAGGGACAATTCCCCTTTTACATTTTCTTTTAATGTCCAGCTCCTAATGTAGTGCTACATAAATATTTGTGAAAGGAAAAAAAATGAAAAACAATGTGTGAATGAATGAATGACCATAGCCAGAGAAGATTTTTGAGGGAATAGTGAAGACTTAAATAAGCTATACTGAAATCGTTGACAGGTGTTTGGGGGTAAAAAACAAAAAAAAACAGAGGCCGTATATAAATAAATACCTTTTTGGAAAAGTTTGGCCAATAATAGACTCGGTAAAGTGACTTACATTGTTCAAAAGAGAGCCTTTGGTGGTTGTGAGTTCTCAGAGCATATTTGCATGCTTATTAACATCATTGTTGGTGGCAAAGAGGTTGAAGATAGAGAAGGAGACAGGATAACTAAAAGCTAGAGATCACTGAGAAAGCAGGAGGAGGTACTGGTCTTAATTTGGTTCATACAGAGTTCTTCCATTATTCCAAAAAAGAAGAAAAGGTCGCAGAGGCAGGTCTATTTGTGCATCTGTTGGAAGATTAGGAGGATCTTGGCTGATGATGACTTTTCTGTCTCTGCGAGGCCTGGAAATGTGATATGATGCATCTGTTTTTCATGTTGCAATTGCTCTTTCTGAGTCCAATATCTGTACAAACAGAAGTGGTACCTTACATGCTTTCAAAGCTACAAGTTTTAGTGGTCATATGCATGCCCAGCTACTAATTCTGAAGAATGGTCATTGTGCCTGAGTGCCTAGGACAGATGGTTTTTCATCTTTAGTTACATATTGCCAAATAAACTCTCCCCCTATGGACAACCCTGGAGTTGATCACAGATCATCAGCCCATTTTCTCCTTTCCTCTTGGTGAGTTCCCATTTGGGGTCCTTGGTTCCTTTCTTCAGTCAGGACCACCAAAGAACTTGAAAAGAAGGGAATGAATTCTGGATCCCTTTTCTTCCAGAGACTCTGTATTAATTGAGGTTCAGTCAGGAAACCAGAAGTAACTCCAGGTATTTCAAACAACAAATGGCTTAATGGAGGGGATTAAAAAATATTAGAAGGTCTGGGGTAGAAAAGATTAGGTAAGCCACTCTACCATTGAGGAAATCAGGAAATTATCAAATTATAGGAAACCACTGCCATTGATTTCACTGCTCACTGTACTGAAGCAGGTGAATCTTTGGAGGACACTGGGAAGTTGCTGGAAAACCCTTGATGCTGAAGCCTTAGTAATTGCCAGCCACAGCCATGAGAATAATAATTGCTTTTGCTTTTTGCTTTTCTTCCAGATTTACACTAGCTCCTCTCATTGGCAGAATCTAATCTAGGGCCATAATGACAGTAATTCTTGAAAATGCAGTTCCCAGGCTTCCAGCTCCTATGATAAAATGAGAACATAGAAGGGGAAAAATAAGCTGAGTGGCCCACACAATTCCACACAATCCAGCACATTCCTCAGCCAAATTACCTACATCCTTTCCCAGGGAACAGTTCCCACTTGACCTACAGTAAGAGGTGCTGAATATGTGTTCTTGCTAATTTGGGTGAGACCCTAGTAGAAACTTATGCCAAAAATTGATAACCTTAGAAAGTTGAAGCTAGTCAAGCGTTAAAGGGCTGGGTTGATTTGCCTCTAACTGCCATTATCACAACTCTCTTAGCAGTAGCCCCAAGGGCATAGCAAATTAGTGTAGGAGTCATTCGTAGGGCTGCCAAGCAGAAACTCAGTAATATTTCTATGCTTCCTCTAACTCCCACCAAGTTGTTTGAAAACCGAAATGGGGAAAAGGAAGTACCACTTTCAAAGGATCACTAAACAGTTGCATTCAGAATAAGTTATACTTCTCAATCTATGAAGGTAACTCTGTTGCATGTAATAATTTAATAAAGACAATTTATAAGAAAGTTTAAGATAAAAAAATTTATAGATGAGATTGCTTTGAAGATTAACTTAAAGCAACCTTGTGAGCTAACATTGGTAAACAAAGTAGAAATTTAAGAAAATATGAGCAGGTTGCAAAGACTAAAATTACAGTATATTCACTTAAGTTATTATACTGAGTAGTCCACAAGGAACCATTACAGTTAAAATTAGTAATAAAATTTGGAAATGAGAATATCATAATAAAATCAGAGTTTTATGAAACCATGATCAACCCCTTCAGTTTTATGAAATGTCAAGAATTTTTTATTTCTGGATTTAAATCTGAATGTCTTAGATAGCCTGCTACTTACTTCTTCCACAAGAATATTGGCAAGCGTATCAAACAACTATCTTGCTTTATAGAAACCTCACTTTATTTCTGTTTAGGAAAAAGTCCAGATTCTGGGAGGAAGATAGTGGTCATAACAGGACCATTAGATGCTTAAATTGAGGCTGATGGAAAAAGAAATGGAAGACTTAAAACATATTCTTCAGTTTTAGGAGAAACTGAAATTTGAGGCCATGCTTGGCAATGCTTGAATTTCAGTCTTAGTTAAATACACAGTTTAAGACCTCTGAAATACAACACATACAGCTTTTAAAACATGGGAATGGCAAAATAAAAGTCCCTTATTTCTCAGTTCTTTTATTCTCACAGTTGAATAAATTTTCCATTTTTTTTTTGTCCTCTGCAGTCTAAGAAATGTGAAAATCTGGTTTTTAATAAAGCATCATTTATTAAACACTGAGGATTTAAAAAGTACCTTCTCAAACACCGAGAGTTTCTTTATTGTTAATTGTTCTAAAATCTTCTCCCAGAGATTTTGTAATTTAAAATTAAGAGCAGTTTAACCTGATGTATATGTGATGTGATGTATATGATGTATATGATAATATATATCACACGTATCTATGCACTGCCCATTCTATTTAAAAACATTTAGCAGTAGTAGTTATTATTTTAATTTAGTTGCTTTAGTAAAATCTTTTAATTTTGTGCAAAATACATAAATCAAAAGGAAATTCGTACTATTTTTTTCTCTCACGTGACCATAAAAAGACAAGCTGCTCAACCCAGAAGAGTATTTCTAGTTTCACCTAGTGATGGTATATATTTCTTCCAATAAAACTATGTAGAATTAAATAAGTTTTGACTGATAGATTAGAAAATCTAAGTTAAAAAATTGAAATTAAATATTAAAATTTGGTAAGATAGTGAAGCTTAAGAGTTCTTTGCCAAGTGAAATGAACACAGCATTGAACAGTGTTTGAACATCTCATGATTCAACAAAAGTTGAGGAGGCTAATCTGGCTAGGGGAATGGGCTGTCTCATTGGAGAGAATAGTGATTAAAATATTCAGATGTGTGAAGGCTTCCATATTGATCTTTATTTCTTTCAATGATATTTCTTATCATTTGCTGTTTGTGCCTTACACTTAGTACTTGTCTTAACTTATCCTCTGATTTATATATTATTTTACGTGAAATCTCTGCCTTAAATAAACTCTTATAGGCCATGAGCCATATTTCATACTTCTTTGTAGTTCTCAATTGTGCATGGCACAGTGCATATTATAGGCATGCAATAAACATTGCAACTGGCATGGTTGATGATGGTGATGTGATTATGCTGGATAGGTAGATTAAAACATGATTGGGGAATTGCTTGAATGCCAATCTGATAACATTAGATACAGTTTTTTACCTAAGGGTAGAAAAGAATTATGGAAGATTTAAGTGATGAAGTCAAAATTTTAAGGAAGAATCTATAGTCGCATATATAATGAAATCAATCTCAGTGGGGAAAAGAAAATCTATTGACAGGAAATCCAGTTCAAGAATGTAGAGTAGTTGCCTGAGGAAGAAGAAAATTAGCAATTCAGGCTTTTTAGAAAATCATAAATGAATTAAGAAGAACTTGAACCTCAATGACATTCGTGACAATGAAAATAATGCAGTGAATAATGTGAATTGTGACTCCTGACGTGAAATCAGAGTGTTTATGTGATCAGAATCCCCCAATTCCTAATATATCAGTGCTACTGTCACCTTTGCTATATTGGAAAGAATGTAGAATATGTGTGTAGGACTGCCTCCTTGTCACTAATGGCTGTCTCACCCTCAAATGTAGCATAATGGGTTGGAGTATTTGTGGTTTGCAAATACATATTCTTTTGTCCTTTAAGCTAGAGAGTGAAATGTACTGAACAAACTGTTCTATAACACTTTTATGTTAGGCTTGCAACCTTGGGATCTTAGCACACTTTGTATTACCACTCTGGCTATGATAGATATAAGAAGAGACTAGAGGGAGGAAGAAGAATGGCTCCATTTCCCTATGGCCAATTGCTAGAGCCAGCCTAAGATTCTGCTTGCTCCCTCTTTTGCCCCCAGATTGTTTCTAATCCTTTTTGCATTTCAAGTGAAACATCAACTCCTAGTATGGAGGCATTACCAAGGTCGATGTGATCACTTCAGTCACTGAAGAGGAGAAAAAATCTCAAAAAGAGGCAAACAGATAAAAGATTCCAAGAGAGAACAAAGGAGTAAGAATTTTTACCATATTCAAACTCCATTTGCAATCTCTTTACTCTTCATACCCGAATTTTGCCATTTATTATTGCATCTTAACTGTGTTTCTCTGGTGCCTCCATTTTGCCCTTGATAGGGTGTAGGCTGTGAGAATGGAAAAGGGATCTAAATCCCATGTATTATGTAGTTTCTTAGTTCTTATTCTCTCATATACAAAAACACAATTTTTTGCACACTACTTATAATACTTGATACAATTTTAAAAATTAAGTAACTTTTAAAACTTTGGCAATTTTATTTCAAAAGTTGATTTCATATCACAAATGATGGGTTCAGGACATGCTACCCCAAAATATGACACCTTAGTATATTGAATATTTTAAGTTGAAGGAGTTTGAAAAAAACAGCAGAAGCAGAAAGGTCTCTTTAGCTTTCCCCTGCCCTTCTCCCCTGAAACAGGTGGCAAAATCCTCATGTGAGAGGTGTCCTCCCTGTATCCCAGAAGAAAGGAGCACCCTTATCTCCGAAGACAAAGGGATGCCAAAAAGAATTCAAACAGGCCTTGCTAAGTTTTCCCCAGTTTACTGCACTTACTTCATACCCTCTGACCTATCATATTTCTACATGACTGCCCACTCTTCATCAACTTAGCATAAAAATACTGAGGTCTGTTTCTTTGAGTCTCCATTTCCTAATGTAGACTTCCATGTCATATAAAACTTATATTAAATAAATCTGTATTCTTTTCTTCTATTAATATGTCTTTGTCAATTTAATTTTCAAGCCCAGTTAGAGACCCTAATGGGGGTTGAGGAGAAATTTTTCTTCCCCTACACTACCATAAAAAATATACTTAGCATAAAAGAGAGCAACAATAAAAATGTATAAATTAAATAGTATCTCTGTAATAACCTGAAATAATTTTGTGGGTCTCTAGAGGTACATGCACCACACTTTGGGGAGCATGGCATTAGAGGCTAGAATTCATCATGAAAGAGTTTCAAAGGCAGAATTATCAAGGTATTTGGTGATTGATTCTGGGTAAGGAGGGCACAGTTGGCACAAATAATAATTAACTGTAATATTTGAGTAAACTAATAACAATGAAAAAAGTGAAAATACCAAGCATATCATTAAAGATTATAAACTGGTATTTGTGCAAACAGCAAGGAAGGAGATATAGGTTTAGAATTCATTGATTGATATTTGATGATTCAAGAAAGGATGTTCTAGTTCTCTTTCACAGAAAGAATGAAGAAAGAAACAACATATAAGCATTTCAAAATGGCATATATGCATTCCTGAAAAACTTTACATTCTGCAGAACTGTACCCTGCAAATAAGGCTTACATGAAAAATAAGACTGGGTCAAACCTGTCAAACTCTTCGCAACATTGTAACCAGAGCACTAGCATAAACAGAAACAATCCTAATTTTAAAAGACATTGACAGGTTTTTAAAAAGGCAAATTCCTAATAAATAAATTATACTGTAAAAATAAGATTTTTAAAAGAAACCAAAAAAGGGAAAGTAGCTTGATGGAAGGTATATAGAGAAGAGTGTGGAGTTACATGATGGGGAAAAGTTGGTAATAAAGACAAAGCAAGTGGCCAAACTGAGCCAAGACAAAGAATGTGTGATGATAAACACTCCTCAGTGGCTTGCTGTCATTTAGCCCCTTGTGGTAGGCAGAATAATGGACCCTCAAGGATGTCCATGTCTTAATCCCTAGAACCTGTAGATGTATTACTTCACATGGCAAAGGGAAGTTCTTACGTGTAAAGACTTTGAGATTGGGAGATCATCCTGGATTATTTGGGTGGCCCCAATCTAATGACACAGGTTCTTAAAAGCAGAGAAACTTTCCTGGCTGTGGACAGAGGCACATGTGAATATGAAGAATGGTCAGAGAGATACAACATTGCTGGTTGTGAAGATGGAGTAAGGGGACTCAGAGCAAGAAACGTGGACAGCCTCTAGAAACTGGAAAAGGCAAGAAAACAGATTCTCCTCTAGAGCCTCCAGAAAGGAATGCAGCTCTGCAGACAGCTTAATCTTAGCCTAGTGAGATACAAGATTCCTGTCAGATTACTGTTGCTGCTAGCACTACTACTACCATTACTACTACCACTACTATAGATCTGTTAAGACAATAAATCAGATGATACAGATTGTCCAGTTAAGTTTGAATTTCAAATAAGTGATAAATAATTTTTGTTTTAATATAAGTGTATCTCATACAGTATTTGGAACATATTTATACTAAAAAGTTATCCATCATTTATCTAAAATTCAGATCTACATAGGCATCCTGTATTTTTATTTGCTCAATCTGGCAACCCTACTTGTTCTAAAAACTCTTAACTTTAAGACACTTTTAATATTAATATATTTGAAATCAGAAGGAATCTTTCAACTTAGGTATTTGATGTGTTTCACTGTACTTTTCAAAAAACTTTATTAAATTTATGGTGTATCTTACAATGTATGGCATCTTAAAATCATGGAAATGCGTATGAACTTTTCTTGAAAAACGTCACCTCTTTTTTTTTAATATTCCATATGTTTAACATTTGTATCTAATTGGTTAATTGATTTTTACATTTAATTATCTGAGAGTACATTTGTGTCTATTTTTTATGAACTACTTCTGGGATATTTAAATTTAATGCATGATAGCAGAAAATATTAAGCAAAAAATTTCATCCTGTGATATGCTAAGATATGAGGGTAAGACAAATGTATTTGTGTTTGTGTGAGGCAGCTGCTATTTAACATTTGAAATCATGATTAGGTTCCAAGAAGAGTCTGAAAAAGAACTGAAAATATCAAATAATAAGATGAACTATATTTTCAGTGGTAAAGTACGTTGGAATTATAATTTAGGATTCCAGAATCCATTTATCTATTCCTTTCCCCCCTCCCTTGCTACATGTTACAAAAAGTAGTAACAAAAAGTTACATCCATGAAAGAATAACAAAAAGTTTCATCCATGAAAGAATAACAGTTTTGGAATAAAAAACATCTAGGTTTGAACTGGGGTTTACTTTTGGCAAGTTCCTTGCCATCACTGAGCTCTATTTACCTTTTCTGTAAAGCAGGGATAATGACAGTGTGCCATTTTAAGGAGACAATTCTCCTTTTTTGTGTGTGTGCAAGGTCTGGGCTTTCTGAACAAAACTCACTGGAAAACTTTGTTAAAACATAATTAATAGCAAACATGCCTTGAAACCTTAAGATGGTGAACTGCTCCAAAGATATTTAGACTTACCTCCCTTGGGGCCATTTGCTATTGTTCCAGCTTGGAGGGCTGGGGACTTTCCACTCCCTTCCCAGGCAAAGATTTGTTTACATCCCAGCTTGAAGGCCTCTCTCTCTCTTCAAGGGAAGGAGGGACAGATGTATTAACTGCCCTATACAACTTCTGAGTATCACAAATTAGGGCTCCTCCTCTGTGGTGCAACCCCACTGCAAGCACAGGGTAACATCAGGCTCTCCCCACATTACCCAGTGAAGGCTGCAGTTTGGGGGACCAGCACTAAAATGCTCTGTGCATAATGAAGATCTGTTCTCTGATCCAGAGGCCTTATGTATCCCATTAAACACAAAATATAAATATATAACTTAAACAGTCATTTGTCTCGTTTCCTGCGAATCTAAAATTTATTCAGCAGCAATATGCCCAACCCAGAGCATAAAGCATGTTTTGGTGACTAGCATGAGCTTACATAAACTCCTTTTCCTCTGGTTAATTTAGGGATAGGTTAAATAAGCCCAAAGAGATTAAAGGAGAAATCTGCCAAGTTGATGATAGTTCTGTGAAAGATTTTCCTCCTAAGTGAGAAAGAGTGCCATACAAAGAGAATCCCTTTCACTCCAAATTACGGTATTTTGAGCTTGTCATATGAGGATGTGATGTTTGGAGAGGCAGCAGACATGTTATGACTATTAGAAACAAGTCTGAAGAAGGAAACTAATAGATTGAGGGCGAAAGAGCAGAAGAATGTCAAATGAATGAGCAAAAGAGCAAAAGAATGTTCTGGATGGCATCTTTAAGCTGTTGAATCAACCCTGAACTCATTTCTCTGTATATTTAAAAAATATACAGTAACTGCTCCTTACAATTCAAACAAATTCTTGTCGAGTTTTCATTTATTTAGAACTAAAAGCATTCTAAGTAACACAAGAATCTAACTCAAGGAATTGTGAAGACTAAATGAAAAGAGAGAAAAAGTAATTAGAATATATATATATATATTAGATTACATATATGTGTGTGTATGTATATGCTGCCACTGCTGCTAAGGAGACTCTCTCAGGTCCAAGCACCCGTTTGTCTATAGTATAAGTGTCTATATCATATCATACCATATCATCATATATCATATCATATCATATCACAAGTCAAGGGCTCCAGTTTGGGAGGGTTTCTGAAAGAGGGGTCATTGAAGCACAAGGACAGAAAAGATGGGGCATAGTGGTCAATAACGGGAACATTAGAATAAAATATAAAAGTAAAAATTTAATTAGAGCAGTTGTTCTCGAGTAGAACCCTTTATATTCTTAACAATTGTGTAGAACTCCAAAATGCTTTTTATATGAGTTTTCTATATCAGTATTTACTGAATTAGAATTTAAAACAGATACTGAAAAATATTTTTTGAGCACCTCATTTTAACTTTACTATACTTTATTTAAAAACACATTTTATATACAACTTTTTTCCCAAAATTAAAAAAAGAGAAAAAGGTCAGTGTTTACTTTTTGTTTGTTTTTGCAAATCTCTCTGCTATCTGGTTTCTCATATCTGCTTCTGCTTTCAAACTGTTGTGTTATATAAATTTGACTGAAGTGTAATGAAGAAGTTTTGGCTTTACATAGATATGGACTTAGAAAAGGAAGGTGTATTATAATACTCTTTTAAGATAATTGTGGGTTTTTTTTTGGAACTACACCAAAGCTTGGCAATAGATGGTTTCTTAAAAGTTGATTGTAATGTAGAATCTTGACCTGGCAAATATTTCATAGCAACAAGTGTGAAATACGTTGATCTGTCTTACACCTTAATTATTCTTTACCCATGGATAATTTTGTAACCATGCACTGACTAGTAAATATTGATTAACTGAGTTATGTACATCTTCTAAAAGTTGACAGATTCATTGTCACATTTGTTAACATCATGGGTGTTTTTATCAGAATATTATTTAAGTATTGGGAAACTAGTTCATAGTGACAGACCTACATTTTCCAAAATTCTAATTTTTTCTTGAAAGCTTGACATTTATCATCACAACAAATATTATCAGTTGTTTTCCTTGAAATGGAGTCCACTTCATTAATTTTTGAAAAAAATGACTGTCAAAACATGTCTGAATAATTATAGTATGTCTGTCAGTTGTGTTTTCAAGTAAAAATGGTGTTCCACTAAAAAGACAGCTACTTGAGCTTGTATTTGAAACAAATTGCACAAGTGCTTTTACTTGAGAAAGCCATCATACTTCAGAATGTAGAAGTGTTTTATCTACATCTGTTTTGTCATATAGATGATAAAAGAGGTATGTTATGCAAAGGTCTGGATTAATTAAATTAAAATTTTACTGCTTCATTAAGAACACTGTTATGTGAAAGTCAATGTTTTTCCTTTTTTTTTTTTTTTTTTTTTTTTGCGGTATGCGGGCCTCTCACTGTTGTGGCCTCTCCCGCTGCGGAGCACAGGCTCTGGACACTCAGGCTCAGCGGCCATGGCTCACGGGCCCAGCCACTCCGTGGCATGTGGGATCTTCCCGGACTGGGGCATGAACCTGTGTCCCCTGCATCGGCAGGCGGACTCTCAACCACTGCGCCACCAGGGAAGCCCAATGTTTTTCTTTTTTTAAAAAAATTATGAGTGCCTGGCAATAAAGAATAGAATGACTACTACACTACTGATATAATTTGGTGCTGGTATCGAATATTTTATGTTAAGGTGATAGCATTTTTACCCTCATTGTTTTGTATCATCAATTTGTGTGTCAACCCAGTAAAAAAGGCAAATTATGTCTTAGTATTATTATGGAATAATTTTGACCTCATTGACCCCTGAAAAGTTCTTATGGACTGTTTTCGGCTCCATATACTGTACTTTGAGAACAACTGAATTCTCAACGGGTGGGATAAAAATGTATCAGTGTATCTCAATTCTCCCTAAAATCCTGATATGTGCTACTAGAATGAAGACCTGACATCTAGCTCATTAAAAAAGAAACCTGTTTATTTGGGTTCATCAGCCATCCATCCCAATAGATAGGTTTATTTGTGTCATATTTTAGATTCCACATATAAGTGATATCATATGGTAGTTATCTTTCTCTTTCTGACTTACTTCACTTAGTATGACAATCTCTGCTTTTATCCATGTTGCTGCAAATGGCATTATTTTGTTCATTTTTATGGTTGGGGAGTATCCCATTGTATATATGTACCACATCTTCTTTATCCATTCACCTGTTGATGGACATTAAGGTTGCTTCCATGTCTTGGCTACTGTGAATAGTTCTGCTGTGAACATAGCGGGTGCATGTATCTTTTTGAATTAGAGTTTGTCTGGATATATGCCCAGGAGTGGGATTTCTGAATCATATGGTAATTCTATTTTTAGTTTTCTGAGGAACCTCCATACTGTTTTCCATAGTGACTGTACCAACTTACATTCCCACCAACCGTGTAGAAGGGTTCCCTTTTCTCCACATTCTGACTTGTGTGAGGTGGTACCTCATTTGATTTGCATTTCTTTAATAATTAGAGGTGTTGAGCATCTTTTCATGTGCCTATTGGCCATTTGATTGCTTCTTTGGAGAAATGTCTATTTAGATCTTCTGCCCATTTTTCGATTGGGTTTTTGATTTTTGTTGTTGAGTTGTATGAGCTGTTTGTGTATTTTGGAAATTAAACCCTTGTTGGTCCCATTGTTTGCAAGTATATTCTCCCATTCTGCAGTCTGTCACCTCCTTGGTCAGGTTTATTTCTAAGTATTTTATTTTTTTGGTGTGATTTTAAATGTTTGGTGTTTTTTTTATATATTCCCTTTCTACTGTTTCATTGTTGGTATAAAGAAATGCAACCAATTTCTTTATGTTAATCCTTTATGTTAATTCTTGTATCCTGCTACCTTGCTGAATTCACTTATCAGTTCTAGTAGTTTTCATGTGGAGTCTTTAAGGTTTTCTGTATGTAGTATCTTGTCATCTGCATATAGTGACAATTTTACCTCTTCTCTTTGGATACCTTTTATTTATTTATTTTTTCTTGTCTGATTGCTGTGTTTAGGACTTCCAATACTATGTTGAAGAGAAGTGGTAAGAGTGGGCATCCTTGTCTTGTTCCAGATTTTAGCAGGACGCTTTCAGTTTTTCACCATTGACTATTATATTGGCTGTGGGTTTGTCATAAATAGCTTTTATTATGTTGAGATATGTTCCCTCTATACCCACTTTCATAAGAGTTTTGATCATGAATGGGTGTTGAATTTTGTCAAATGCTTTCTCTGCATCTATTGAGATGTTTGCGTGGTTTTTGTCTTTTCTTTTGTTGATTTGGTTTATCACCTTGATTGATTTGTGTATGTTGAGCTGTCATTGTGAACTTGGGATGAATCCCACTGGGTCGTGTTATGTGATGTTTTTTATGTGTTGTTGGATTCAGTTTGATAGTATGTTGTTGAGAGTTTTTGCATCTATATTCATCAAAGATATTGGCCTGTAAATTTCATTTTTGGTGGTATCTTTGTCTGGTTTTGGTATCAGGCTTAATAGAATGTCTTTGGGAGTGTTCCCGCCTCTTCAGTCTTTTGGAAGAGTTTGATAAGGATTTGTGAAAGTCCTTCTTTGTATGTTTGGTAGAATTTACCTGTGACGCCATATGGCCCTGGACTTTTGTTTGTAGGGAGGTTTTTGTTTGTTTGTTCATTTTTTTTATTACACATTCTGCTTCTCTTCTAGTGATTGGTCTGTTTCTTCTAGATTTGATTTTGGTGGGCTGTATGTTTCTAGAAACTCGTCCATTTCTTCTCAGTTGTCGAATTTGTTGGCATATGATTGTTCATAGTATTCTCTTATATTTTTTTGTATTTCTGTGGTATTCATTGTTATATTTCCTTTTTCATTCCTTATTTTGCCCATTTGGATTTTCTCTTTTCTTCTTGGTAAGCCTGGCCAGAGGTTTGTCAATCTTGTTTTCCCTTTTAAAGAACCAGCTCTTGGTTTTATTGATTTTTTTCTATTGCTTTTTAAAACTTCTATTTATTTCCTCCCTGATCTTTATTATTTCCTTCCTTCTGCTGACTTTAGGTTTTGTTTCTTTCTCTTTTTCTAATTCTTTTAAGTGATGGGTTAGGTTGTTTAGTTGAGATTTTTCTTGCTTTTTGAGGAAGATGTGTATTGCTGTGAACTTCCCTCTAAGAACTGCTTTTGCTGCATCCCATAGATTTTGTATGGTTGTGTTTTCATTGTCATTTGTCTCAGGGTATTTTTTAATTTCCTCTTTGATTCACATTGACCCATCGGTTTTTTAGTAGCATGTTATTTAATATCCATGTAATCATTTTTTCTTATTTCTTTTTCTGTGGTTAATTTCTAGTTTCATGCTGTTATGGTCAGAAAAGATGCTTGAGATGATTTCCATACTCTTAAATTTGTTGAGGTTTGTTTTGTGCCGTATGTGGTCAATCCTAGATAATGTTCCATGTGTACTTGAAAATAATATGTATTCTGTTTTTTTTTCGTATGTAATGTGCTGAAAATATCAATTAAGTCTAACTGTTCTATTGTATCATCTGAGATCTCTGTTGCCCTATTGATTTTCTGTGTAGAAGATCTGTCCATTGATGTCAGTGGGGTGTTAAAGTCTCCTACCATTATTGTATTCCTGTCAATTTCTCTCTTTATGTCTATTAGTATTTGTTTTATGTATTTGGGTCCTCCTATATTAGGTGCATATATGTGGACAAGTGTAAAAGCCTCTTCTTGTATTGATCCTTTTATCATTGTATAGTGGCCTTCTTTATTTTTCTTTATGGCCTTTGTTTTGAAGTCTGTTTTGTCTGAAATGAGTATTGTGACCCCTACTTTCTTGTCATTTCCTTTTTCATGAAATATCTTTTTCCATCTCCTCACTTTCAATTTATGTGTGTCCTTTGCCCTAATGTGGGTCTCTTGTAGGCAGCATATTGTAGGTTCTTGTTTTTTAATCCAATCTGCCACTCTGTCTTTTGATTGGAGCATTTAGTCCATTGACATTTAAGGTAAATATTGGTAGATATGTACTTATTGCCATTTTAAACCTTGTTTTCCCATTGATTTTATATTTCTTCATTGTCCCTTTCTTTTTCTTTTGGTTTTTCTATTTGTGGTTTGATGATCTTCTTTTGTATCATACTTATGTTCTCTTCTTTTTGGTTTTTGTGGACCTATTATATGTTTTTGAGTTGTGGTTACCCTATTTTTCAAGTATGTGAACCCCTTCTTATATCTACTTGCTGTATAGTGGTAGTCATATAGGCTCAAGCACATTCTAGGAAAAAAACCCTACATTTTCTTATTCTCCTCCCACACATTTTATGATTTTGATGTCTTCTTTTACATCTTCATGTTCATCCTTTTGCTGTTCACTGTGTTTATCATCACTTTCACAGAAATTATTTGACTTATTTTTTTAAATCTGTGTACCGGCCTATTTAAGTGATTTACTTTCCACTTGCATTTTCTCATTCTTATTGATTCTTATTTCTGTTCTATTTAGAGAAGTCCTTTCCATATTTCCTTTAGGATAGGTTTAGTATTGCTGTATTCTTTTAGTTTTTGCTTGTCTGAGAAATTCTTTCTCTCTCCTTCTATTCTAATGATAGTCTTGCTGGGTGGAGTATCCTAGGTTGCAGATTTTTCCCTTTCAGGATTTTGAATATATCTTACCACTCCCTTCTAGCCTGTAGCATTTCTGTAGAGAAATCAGCTGATGGCCTTATGAGGGTTCCCTTGTAATTAACTATTTGTTTTTCTCTTGCTGCCTTTTGAATCCTCTCTTTATCTTTAACTTTTGCCATTTTTATTATAATATGTCTTTGTGTAAGTCTGTTTGAGTTTATCCTGTTTGGACCCTCTGTGGTTCCTGTACCTGGCTATATGTTTCCATCTTTAGGTTTGGGAAGTTTTCAGCCATAATTTCTTCAAATACATTTTCGATCTCCTTTCATCTTTCTCCCCCTTCTGGAATCCTTATTATGTGTAGATTGGCACACTTTATATTATCCCATAGGTCTCTTATATTGCTTTCATTTTTTTTTTTTTTCAATTTGGCTTTCTGTCTGCTATCCTGATTGGGTGATTTCCATTGTTCTATCTTTCAGGTTACTTTTTTGTTCTTCTGCATTGTTCATTCTGCTATTCATTGCCTTTAGCTCAGCTTTTGTCTTGGCAAGTGAGTTTTGTACTTTTTCTTGGTTTCTCTTTATAGTTTCTAGTCCCTTTTTACAGTATTCTGCATTTCTGTCAATGGCCTTTCTTAATTCCTTCAGTATTTTCATTATCTCCTTTTTGAAATCAATGTCTGTTAGATTGAAGAGGTCTGTTTCATTGTTTGTTCTCTCAGGGGAATTCTCTTGGTCTTTTAACTGGGAGTGGTTCCTCTGCTTCTTCATTTTACTTATACTTCTCTTACTCTGTGAGTTTAGGAGAAACAATTATCTACTGTTGTTTTGGAGGGCTATTTATATGTGGGAGTATCCCTGTGTAGCTTGTGTGGGTTTAGTTTTTTGGTGCAGGGCTGTTTTTTGTATGGATGCCTATCACGTCTTTCCTCAGCATGTGCTGGCTGTTATCCTCTTGATAGGGGGTGTGCAGATGTGGCGGCTGGTGCTCAGTCCTGGGGTTCTTGGTGGTGGTGGCAGTTCACATGCACCCCTGAAGCATGCGATGGGAGTGGAGGCAGCTTGCAACCGCTCCTGGAGCTCACGTAGGCAGTGTTCTGCTGCCTGAGACCACACACGGGGAAATATGCTGCAATAGCAGGTCCTGTCCCTCTCCTTATGCACCCCCCAAACAATGGCTCCTGGCCTCTGAGACAGCTCAGGCTTCCTCCATTAACCCTCAGTTGAGGCTGCACCAGACTCCAGCCCCTGCTGGCTGTTTTCAGGCAGCCAACCCCACTCCTCTCACCAGGTCCAATCTCTGAAGCACAAGCTTCAGCACCCAGCCTCTGCCCACACAGGTGAACACGTCCCAGGCTGGGGAATGCTGGGAGGTGGCACTGACTGTCTGTGCAGGTCTCTTTCCATTCTGGCTGCTGCAAACCAGTTGCCGTGTTCTCCTCCAAGGGTCTAAAGCTCTCCTTCTGTCCCGGCTGATCTCCCCACTGGTGAGGGGCCTTCCAGGGTGCAGGAACCTTTCCTCTTTTACAGCTCCCTGTCAGGGGCACAGGTCCTGACAAGATTCCTTTGTCACTTTCTTTTTTTCTATTTTCTTTTGTCCTACCCTGTTACATGGAGATTTTCTTGCCCTTTCAGAAGTCTTAGGTCTTCTGCCAGTGTGCAGTAGATATTCTGTGAGAATCATTCCACATGTAGATATATTTCTGATGTATTTGTGGGAGGTGGTGAGGTTCATGTCCTACTCCTCCACCATCTTGATTGCTCCCCTAATTGTACTTTATTGATCTTTATAAAACATTTTAAATTATTTTTGTAATATGGTGTTGTATAAGTAAGTAAATAAGTAACTAAGTAAATAAATAAAGTGAGTTCCAACAACTACTTTTCACACACTAGTCTGTTCTCATTCCCATTTTATCCCATTTTTTTCCTCTGATGGCAATTTCAAATGGCACAAAGGGTCTAACTGTGTGTCTCTGATATTTATGTATGAAGACTTATGTACCAGACCATGATTCTCACGGCTATATGACCCCTGAAAATGAAACAAGCAATGGCATTTTGGGGATAAATGATTGTATGCACACTGAAAATATGAGATAGTACTATAAGCAATCCTCAGGAAAATTAACCCATGGGAACATGAAATCTTCCTAGTCACTAATCACATAATAATTTTTCTTTCATGTGAGAATTAGTAGAGAACACCAATACCTTTATATGATTGGTCTTAAACAATGTATGCTGAAGGCCACTGCAAAGAACATCTGCATTTTATACTAAGGAAGAATGAATAATGCTTTTAAGTACTATACATTTCTTCGTAGATTTAAATGTCTGCTTAGAAGATTCTAAGGTTTAATTGGAACTCTTCATGTGTATTTAAGTAAATTTTAACTTTAAAAAAATTTTGCCTTGTCTTAGAGGAGTACTTTTCATTTTTTCACTGTGAAGTATGTTAGCTTTGGGTTTGTCACATATGACCTTTATTCTGTTGAGGTATGTTCCTTCTATACCCATTTTATCGAGAATTTTTTTTATACAAATGGATGTTGAATATTGTCATATCCTTTTTCTGCATCTATTGAGATGATCATATGATTTATATTTTTCATTTTATGTGGTATATCGTTTTGATTGATTTGCAGATGTTGAACTATCCTTGCTTCCCTGGAATAAATCATACTTGATCATGGTGTATGATCCTATTAATGTATTATTGAATTTGGTTTGCTAATTTTTGGCTAAAGATTTTTGCATCCATGTTCATCGAATTATTGGCCTGTAATTTTCTTTCTTTCTGTTATCCTTGTCTGGTTTTGGTATGTTCATTGCAGTGTTGTTTACAATAGCCAACATATGCAAGCAACGTAAATGCTTATTCACGGATGAATGGATAAAGAAGATATGATATATATATATATGTATCATATATATGTATCTACACATATATATTTGAATACTATATTTGAATACTATTCAGCCATAAAAAGATGAAATCTTGCTCTTTGCAACAACATGGATGGACTTTGATGGTATGCTAAGTGAAATAAGTTGGAGGGAGAAAGGCAAGTACCATATGATTTACCATATGATTTCACTCATATGTGGAATATAAAAACTAATTAAGTAAATAAGTGAACAAACCAAACCAAACAAAAACAAGCACATAGATATAGAGAACAGAGTGGTGGTTACCAGAGGGGGCAGGGCATGGGGGGAAGGGCAAAATGGATAAAGGTGATGAGCAGTATGGTGATGCATGGAAACCAAACTTTTGGTGGTAAGCATGCTGTAAATATATACAGAAATTGAAATATAATATTGTACACATGAATCTTATATAATATTATAATCCAATTAAAAAGAAATTAAAATTTATAAAAAACTTCTGCCTCAGGAAAGATATTGCTCCAGTTTGAGCAAATTCTAAAATAGTTTTGGACCAAGGATAAGATACCATCACATGGAAATGTTTTGGCAGCACATGAAGAGGTATTTAGTGTCCTTTCCTGTATCTCCTTTGTTGTATTTCCTTTCCTGTATCCTACACACTGCCAGTCTCATTACATAGCAAGTACGTTCCAGAATGTAGTGACTGGGAGATGAATCATGGAATTTGGGAGAGGAAAACAAGTATCATAAGGAAAAACAGTGCATCCTTCCAAAGAGTGCAGGAACCTTTCCAAGGTGGTCATTCATACATGAAAAACTTATTTAAAGAATATAAATATAAATCTGGGAGTGTCTGAAAGGTATTGACCTCATGCAGAATGTAACCTTTTCCTTCTTTTTTCATCTTCTTTCAAAGACCTATAATATTTAATGTGAAATTAGCAAAGCCTGGTCATTCTTATTCATTATTTCTGGATATGGTATATTGAGAAAAAATAAAAATATGTTAATGTATAAGAGTCTCATATTTCTATAGAAACTCAGTGATTACCTCCATAAGATGTTTTTGCCCTTAGTGTTGCTATTGTACAGCATGACTTTAAAGCTTGTATATGGGAGATTTAGAACAAGTGTTCTATAAAGAAGTGATTTTTTTTCTTGATTTGCTAGACTAGAAAGTGCACCCCCATCCACCCACCCATGGTACAGGGAATATTTCAGATTACTTCATTTTCCCAGATATAAGAACATCAAGGGAAAAAAAAACTCAGGTACTAAAAAATTAGTCTTAAAATGTTCTGCTCATGATTAATTGCAATAATGCATTTTTAATTTGTTACACTAAGGTTCTTCTTAGAGATCAGAGTTTTAACTTTTATGAAAACAACCTTATTGAGTTATATAATACAAATCATAAAATGTACCCATTTTAAGTGAACAGTTCAAGAATTTTTAGTAAATTTAAAGAGTTGCACAGCCATCATCACAATCCAGTTTTAGAATGCTTCCTTAAACTCAAAAAGATTCCCTGTGCCCATTTCCAATCCTCATTCCCACTCACATCCACAGGCAACCACTAATCTACATTCTGTCTCTAAAGATTTGCTCTTCTGGACCATACATATACATGGTCAGTCACACACTATGTAGTCCTGCATCTGACCTTCTTTAGCTTCTTTAGCTTAGCATAATGTTTTTGATGTTCATCCCTGTTGTAGCATACATCAGTAGTTTGTACCTTTTTATTGGTAAATAGTATTCCATTATATGGATATACCACAGTTTTTGTTTAGATATTCATCAGTTGTTGGGCATTTGAATTTTTCCCACATTTTGGCTAGTATGAATAATGCTGCTATGAACATTCACATGCAAGTGCTTGTGTGGCTATATATATTTTTTTTTCTTTTTTTTTTTTCACACACATCCCATATATATTTTTGTGGGTTAGAGACCTAGGAATAGAATTGCTGCATTATATGATAAATTTATGTTTAAATATTTAAGAAACTGGCAAGAGGCTTTCTCTCCAAAATAACTGCACCACTTTACATTACTACTAGTGATATATGAGGGTTCCAGTTTTCTACTTTCTCACGAACACTTGTTATTGTATGTCTTTTTGATTACAGCCATTCTAGTGAGTGTGAAATGACATCTCACTATGGTTTTAATCTGCATTTCTCAAATGGCTAATGAGATTGAGCATCTTTTCATGTGTTTGTTAGATGTTTATAAATCTTCTTTGTTTAAATGTGAGTTCAAAACTTAATTGTCAGTGACTCTGCAAGTTGACAGCAAGGTTCAGGACCTTGTTGAATTCACCTTTTAAAGCTTCTGGTTAGTTAGCCTCCCAGTTTTTTCCTGGTAAAATGCTACTTTACTCTTCAGTGAGATAAGTGGATCTTTTTACGTGACACTGTGATATCTTATATTTCTCTTTTGCTTACAACAATTAGGGAGAGAAGCCTAGTTTCATACTTCCATATTCTCCTGCAGGGCTCTGACTTTACTCTGACCATGTTACAGTTTGTAGGCAAATAATCACGTATCCCTGTCCAAAAGTGGAATAGAGTAGCACAGAGTTCAGTGCTGCGTGGTGATTCTTGTGTTGGTCATTCATAGCCCTGTAAAATTTGAATTGAGAACATTTGTGTACTTACGTCACCTCCTTGACTTGACCCTTTACCTGGTTAGACCTGTGATGTCTACAAGACTTGCACACATAAACTTGAGGACTTGAACCTGGATGCTCCTCACTCTTTGCTTTCCAGATTTCTACACAACACTTCTATTCCTATTTCCAGAAATAAGACAGGAGCATACTACTTTTTTCAAGAGTGAGATTGCCACTTTATTTTTTTTTATATATTTTGTTGCCTGGAACCACACACCGGAAATACTAATTTAATGTTTATGAAAGGAGTTTGCATCATTTTGACAAGACTTTGTTAGATAATATTTCAGAATTTCTCCCCTTGCCCTGTCCTACTGTGATATGTGTATATCACACAAGAGACATTTGGCCTACTGTGTTACCAATAGCTATGTAGTAGAGTGGAGTAGAGTACAGTTTTATGATTCCACTTTTTACCATCACAGAGTAGCTGCTATTAGACCTGTTTTGCTACAGTAAATAACTTCAAAACTGGACAAAATATTTGAGCTGTTTCCAGACATTGAATAAACAGGTGCCATGGGAGTGCAATCATTGAGAGAAAGGACACAAGTGAGATTAGCTGCATGATCACTCTGGTTTTCTGCCTGAATGCATGTTTCTGACTATAGTTCAGGGAGAGGAAGCCCGAAAGTATTCTCACCAAGCTGAGGATACAAAGGTTATTTGTATATAACTTAAGGCTATTGAGTTGGCTGGAATTTACAGAGCAGGGTATCAGAGAAAAGATATCTATGTAAAGAAGGAGATTCAGAAATCTGTATATATGACTTGCCTTTGGTCTTTGGCTAAATACCAAGCTGAACATGTGCAAATTGAAACTCAAAGAGGACGCATAATGATACCAAAATATACACATCTATTAGGGAGTCGTGAACTGAACAACTCCTGCAGCTTGCACAGAACAGATGTTCTACTTCCAATTAGCCAGTGTGGAGAGAATTCATTTCATATGCTAGGTAGCAAAGAGGCCATGCTTTAAGAGTAGGGCTATTCTACCCCTCAGCTAAAGGCTGCTTTCTATTTTAACTAACAAAGATTTTTTTTAAAACCTTGGAAAGTTGAAAGATTGTGTAAATAAATTAACTGTCAGATTAATAACAAATCTGACAAAATAAACAAAATAGTAACAAAATAAACACTATTAAGGAAAAGAATAACATCTAAATAATCAATAATATAGTATTCACAATGTCTAGTATACAGTGAAAAATAGACATGCAAAAAGCAGTTAATGAGGTCCATAAGCATGAGAAATATTAATCAATAATGAAAGTGACAGAATTAGCAGATGAATTTATAACAGCTATTAAAAATTAGTTCACATTTTAAGAGCAATTTTAAAGGGCAATATTGACAATAAAATTTAATCCCCCGTGTAAACTTTGCAACTTTTCCAAACCTCACATTAAATAAACACATAGTAAATATAAACAAACAAACAACACATGCACACATACATACAAAAATACATATTTTTGGCTGAGAGGGAACATGAGAACATTCCAGGTAAGAGAAAGATCAGAGTAGGTGATAGGAAATTAACCTGTTCTATATGATTGGTTGTACAGTGTGCTTGAAACAGTAAAAGATGAGGTTAGAGGGTTATTAAGGAGCCAGTTAGTATAGATTTTGAAACCAGATTAATGGGCTTGAATTGGCTCCAACTATAGGAGCTGTCAACCTAAAAGGAATAGACTGCCAGATATTTCTCCAGCAAAGATGAGTTTATTTGGGATCGTTGAGAATTGCCATTTAGTGTCTGCAACCATGGCGAGCCACATGGAAAACCCCACACAGCAAGGAAAGAACTATTTTATAGACAGGAAAAGGAAGTTGGGAGGGCTATAGTAAACAAAGAGTCCATGGCTGAGTACTTGCCAGGAAAGAAGAAACATCTTTCTTCTTTTTATTGGGCTCTGCTATCTTCGCCAGGCATGAGGGCTCTCCCTTCTGGTCTCCTGACTCTATTTAATGGAGGTTTCTGTTTATTAATTTTTTAACACTTCCCCCTTTTGATCAAGATCTTGCTCTGAAAGCATTGCTGATCATGTCAGATTTTCTAGTTTTAGCAGCTTTTTGCCCCTGTGTCAGGAAGGACCTTTCTTGGGTGTAGTGTCTCACATTGGACCAAAAGTGCGTGGATTGGAAACCTATTGAGGTCACTTTGAGTGACAAGGAGGGGTAGGAGGGGGAACTGTAAGGTACATTTTATCTAAATTCCATACGTTATCACGATCATAGATATTAGAGAGCATCTGAAGTGTTATGCCATCATCAGAGGTTTGATGATAAACTTCCAACAGGACAGATCTGGATATCTTGGGAAAACTTTCTCATCAGATATTGTCTGCTTCAATTTCAGGAAATCTTTCCTTTTACATTACCAGATGATGTGCAGGTCCATTTAGGGTTTGGTGCTTTCTTTAGGTATGTCACGTGAACCCAAGAGTCTATTCCTTGGAGTTTGGCAGCACAAGGATTGGTTAGCAGTACCTGATAGTGGTCTCTCCAATGAGGTTGAGGAGAGTTCTTCTGTTCTTTTCCAACAGATAAAAACCCCAGGTTGCAAGTTGTGATGCTTAAAGTCATCTTCCAATAACACTCTATGAAAAGATCTACCAAAACATGGTTATTTTATTATTATAAAGCAATTAGCCCTTTGCAATATTGAAATAGCCCTCCTTTTGTTAGTTGTGTATCAAGAGAAGCAGAACCCAAGTGTGTTGGGTGTCCTGTGACTATCTCAAAGGGTGAGAGTTCATAAGTTACAAAAGGGATGGTTCTGATATTTAGAAGGACAGCAATGCTTTCAGCCAAGGTATCTGTGGTGGTGGTGGGGGGCTCTGTAAATTTTGCCAATGGAATCTTAATAATGCCTTCAGTGCGTTTGACTAAACCAGAGCACTGAGGGTGGTAAGTGCAGTGAAAGTGTTGTAAAACCAGCTAAACCACACAGGCTTGTCAAAGCACCTGGCCAGTAAAATGGGTACCTTACTCACTGTGAAGTGCAAGAGGAACCAGGTAGGGATAATGTTTTCCAAAAGGATTTGAGCCACAGAAGAGGCAGTAGCCCGTCTGCAAGGGAAGGTTTCAGTCTAGTATGAAAACATATAGACCATGACTGAAACATATTTATATTCATGAGACAAAGGAAGTTGTATGAAAAGCATTTGCCAGACTTTAAATCGTCCATTGTGCAGTTGAAAATGTCCAGGAGCAGTACAAACAGGCTTCCCTGGGTTGAACTTCAGACAAATGGGTTAATTGAAATAGGTACTTTTTATAGCCTTGTTAATGTTTCCCCACAAATATTGATTCATGAATACTATCATTTTGTTAGTAGACCAAGAGTTTAATGTATATTCAGGGGTGAGGAGTGAATTTTAGAGTCTTCAATAGGACTGGGTTGTTATTTGGTCCAAACCAGAGCTTTATCGTTTTTTGTTGTTGTTGTTGTTTCGTTTTTTTGTTATATTCACTAGTTATATTTTTTAGATTACACATATAAGTGATATCATACAGTATTTGTCTTTCTTTTTCTGACTCATCTCAATTAGCATAATACACTTCAATTCCATCCACATTGTTGCAAATGGCAACATTTCATCCTTTTTTATGGTTGAGTAGTATTCTATTGTGTACACACACACACACACACACACACACACACAAAACACCACATCTTCTTTATCCACTCATCTGTTGATGGACACTTAGGTTGCTTCCATATCTTGTTAATTGTAAATAATGATACTATGAATATTGGGGTGCATGTGTCTTTCCCAATTAGTGTTTTTTTTCCTTTTCTTTTTTTTGAATATGTGCCCAGGAGTGGAATTGCTAGATCATATGGTAGTTCTACTTTTAATATTTTGAGAAACCTCCATAATGATTTCCACAAAGGCTGCACCAATTTACATTCCCACCAACAGTATACAAAGTTTCCCTTTTCTACACATCCCATCAACATTTGTTATTTGTGTTATTTTTGATGATAGCCATTTTGACAGGTGTGAGGTGACATCTCATTATGGTTTTAATTTGCATTTCTTTGATGATTAGCAGTGTTGAGCATCTTTTTATGTGCCTGTTGGCCATCTGTATGTCTCCTTTGGAAAAATATCTGTTCAGTTCTTCCACGCATTTTTTTTTCTTTAAACACCTTTATTGGAGTATAATTTCTTTACAGTGCTGTGTTAGTTTCTGCTGTATAACAAAGTGAATCAGCTATATGCATACGTATATCCCCATGTCCCCTCCCTCTTGCGTTTCCCTCCCACCCGCCTTATCCCACCCCTCAAGGTGGTCACAAAGCACTGAGCTGATCTCCCTATGCCATGCAGCTGCTTCCCATTAGCTATCTAATTTACATTTGGTAGTATATATATGTCAGTGCTACTCTCTACTTCGTCCCAGCTTACTCTTCCAGCTCCATGTGTCCTCAAGTCCATTCTCAATGTCTGTGTCTTAATTCCACTGCTACCCATAGGTTCATCAGAACCTTTTTTTTTTTTTTTAGATTCCATATATATGTGTTAGCATACAGTATTTGTTTTTCTTTTTCTGACTTACGTCATTCTGTATGACAGACTCTAGCTCCATCCAGCTCACTACAAGTAACTCAATTTTGTTTCTTTTTATGGCTGAGTAATATTCCATTGTATATATGTGTCACATCTTCTTTATCCATTCATCTGTCGATGGATACTTAGGTTGTTTCCATGTCCTGCCTATTGTAAATAGTGCTGCAGTGAACATTATGGTGCATGACTCTTTTTGAATTATGGTTTTCTCATTGTATATGCTCAGTAGTGGGATTGCTGGGTCATATGGTAGTTCTATTTTTAGATTTTTAAGGAACCTCCATACTATTCTCCATAGTGGCTATACCAATTTACATTCCCACCAACAGTGCAAGAGGGTTCCCTTTTCTCCACACCCTCTCCAGCATTTATTGTTTGTAGATTTTTTTATGATGGCCATTCTGACTGGTGTGAGGTGATACCTAATTGTAGTTTTGATTTTCATTTCTCTAATGATTAGTGATATTGAGCATCTTTTCATGTGTTTGTTGGCAAAGTATATCTTCTTTGGAGAAATATCTATTTAGGTCTGCTGCAACCTTTTGGATTAGGTTGTTTGTTTTCTAGATATTGAGCTGCCTGAGCTGTTTGTATATTTTAGAAATTAATCCTTTGTCCATTGATTCATTTGCAAATATTTTCTCCCATTCTGAGGGTTGTCTTCTCATCTTGTTTATGGTTTCCTTTGCTGTGCAAAAGCTTTTAAGTGTCATTAGGTCCCATTTGTTTATTTTTGTTTTTATTTCTATTTCTCTAAGATGTGGGTCAAAACGGACCTTGCTGTGATTTATGTCATAGAGTGTTCTGCCTATGTTTTCCTCTAAGAGTTTTATAGTGTCTGCCCTTACATTTAGGTCTTTAATCCATTTTGAGTTTATCTTTGTATATGGTGTTAGGGAGTGTTCTAATTTCATTCTTTTACATGTAGCTGTCCAGGTTTCCCAGCACCACATATTGAAGAGGCTAACTTTTCTCCATTGTATATTCTTGCCTCCTTTATCAAAAACCAGGTGACCGTATGTGCATGGGTTTATCTCTGGACTTTCTATCCTGTTCCATTGATCTATATTTCTGTTTTTGTGCCAGTACCATACTGTCTTGATTACTGGAGCTTTGTAATATAGTCTGAAGTCTGGGAGCCTGATTCCTCCAGCTCCGTTTTTCTTTCCCAGGCTTGCTTTGGCTATTCGGGGTCATTTGTGTACCCATACAAATTGTTCAATTTTTTGTTCTAGTTCTGTGACAAATGCCATTGGTAGTTTGATGTTTGATAGGGATTCCACTGAATCTGTAGATTGCTTTGGGTAGTATAGTCATTTTCACAATGTTGATTCTTCCAATCCAAGAACATGGTATATCTTCCCATCTGTTTGTATCACCTTTAATTTCTTTCATAAGTGTCTTATTTTTCTGCATATAGGTCTTTTGTCTCCTTAGGTAGGTTTATTCCTAGGTATTTTATTCTTTTTGTTGCAATGTTAAATGGGAGTGTTTCCTTAATTTCTCTTTCAGATTTTTCATCATTAATGTATAGGAATGCAAGAGATTTCTGTGCATTAATTTTGTATCCTGCTACTTTACCAAATTCATTGATTAGTTCTAGTAGTTTTCTGGTAGCATCTTTAGGATTCTGTATGTATAGTATCATGTCATCTGCAAACAAAGAAAGTTTTACTTCTTTTTTTCTGTTTTGGATTCCTTTTATTTCTTTTTCTTCTCTGATTGCTGTGGCTAAAACTTCCAAAATTATGTTGTATAAGAGTGGTGAGAGTGGGCAACCTTGTCTTGTTCCTGATCTTAGGGGAAATGGTTTCAGTTTTTCACCATTGAGAATGATGTTGGCTGTAGTTTTGTCATATATGGCCTTTATTATGTTGAGGAAACTTCCCTCTATGCCTACTTTCTGCAGGGTTTTTATCATTAATGGGGGCTAAATTTTGTTGAAAGCTTTCTCTGCATCTATTGAGATGATCATATGGTTTTTCTCCTTCAATTTGTTAATATGGTGTATCACATTGATTGATTTGCGTATATTGAAGAATCCTTGCATTCCTGGAATAAACCCCACTTGATCATGGTGTATGATCCTTTTAATGTACTGTTGGATTCTGTTTGCTAGTATTTTGTTGAGGATTTTTGCATGTATGTTCATCATTGATATTGGCCTGTAGTTTTCTTTCTTTGTGACATCCTTGTCTGGTTTTGGTATCAGGGTGATGGTGGCCTCGTAGAATGAGTTTGGGAGTGTTCCTCCCTCTGCTATATTTTGGAAGAGTTTGAGAAGGATAGGTGTTAGCTCTTCTCTAAATGTTTGATAGAATTTGCCTGTGAAGCCATCTGGTCCTGGGCTTTTGTTTTTTGGAAGATTTTTAATCACAGTTTCGATTTCAGTGCTTGTGATTGGTCTGTTCATATATTCTATTTCTTCCTGGTTCAGTCTCAGAAGGTTGTGCTTTTCTAAGAATTTGTCCATTTCTTCCAGGTTGTCCATTTTATTGGCATAGAGTTGCTTGTAGAAATCTTTCGTGATCCTTTGTATTTCTGCAGTGTCAGTTGTTACTTATCTTTTTTCATTTCTAATTCTATTGATTTGAATCTTCTCTCTTTATTTTCTTGATGAGTCTGGCTAATGGTTTATCAATTTTGTTTATGTTTTCAAAGATCCAACTTTTAGTTTTATTGATCTTTGCTATCGTTTCCTTCATTTCTTTTTTATTTCTCTGACCTGATCTTTATGATTTCTTTCCTTCTGCTAACTTTGGGTTTTTTCTATTCTTGTTTCTCTAATTGCTTTCAGTGTAAGGTTAGGTTGTTTATTTGAATTTTTTTTGTTTCTTGAGGTAGGATTGTATTGCTGTTAGCTTCCTTCTTAGAACTGCTTTTGCTTCATCCCATAGGTTTTGGGTTGTTATGTTTTCATTTTCATTTGTTTCTATGTATTTTTTGATATCCTCTTTGATTTCTTCTGGGATGTCCTGGTTATCTAGTAGCGTAATGTTTAGCCTCCATGTGTTTTTGTTTTTTATAGTTTTTTTTCCTGTAATTGATATCTAGTCTCATAGCATTGTGGTCAGAAGAGATACTTGATAGGATTTCAGTTTTCTTAAATTTACCAAGGCTTGATTTTTGACCCAAGATATTGTCTCTCCTGCGGAATGTTCCATGAGCACTTGAGAAGAATATGTATTCTGTTGTTTTTGGATGGAATGTCATATAAATATCAATTAAGTCCATTTGTTTAATGTATCAGTTAAGGCTTGTGTTTCCTTATTTATTTTCATTTTAGATGATCTGTCCGTTGGTGAAAGTGGGATGTTAAAGTCTCCTACTATGATTGTGTACTTTTGAGTTCCCCTTTTGTGGCTGTTAGCATTTGCCTTATGTATTTTGGTGCTTCTGTATTAGATGCATAAATATTTACAATTGTTATATCTTCTTCTTGGGTTGATCCCTTGTTCATTATGTAGTGTCCTTCTTTGTCTCTTGTAATAGTCTTTATTTTAAAGTCTATTTTGCCTGACATGAGAATTGCTACTCTAGCTTTCTTTTGATTTCCCTTTGCATGGAATATCCTTTTCCTTCCACTCCCTTTCGGTCTGCATGTGTCCCTAGGTCTGAAGTGGGTCTCTTCACTTAGACCCTCTCACTTAGAGTGTCTAAGTGAGACCCTCTAAGTGACACCCTCTCACTTAATGCTCTCACTTAGTAGAGAGCATTAGTATGGGTCTTATTTTTGTATCCATTCAGCCAGTCTGTGTCTTTTGATTGGAGCATTTAGTCCATTTACATTTAAGGTAATTATTGATATGTATGTTCCTATTACCATTTTCTTAATTGTTTTGGGTTTGTTATAATAGGTGTTTTCCTTCTCTTGTGTTTCCTGCCTAGAGAAGTTCCTTTAGTATTTGTTGTAAAGCTGGCTTGGTGGTGCTGAATTCTCTTAGCTTTTGCTTCTCTGTAAAAGTTTTAATTTCTCCATCAAATCTGAATGAGATCCTTGCTAGACAGAGTAATCTTGGTTGTAGGTTTTTCCCTTTCATCACTTTAAATATGTCTTACCCCTCCGTTTTGGCTTGCATAGTCTGTTGAAAGATCAGCTGTTAACCTTATGGGTATTCCTTTTTATTTGTTGCTTTTCCCTTGCTGCTTTTAGTATTTTTTCTTTGTGTTTAATTTTTGATAGTTTGATTAATATATGTCTCAGCATTTTTCTCTTTGGGTTTATCCTGTATGGTACTCTCTGTGCTTCCTGGAATTGATTGATTATTTCCTTTCCCATGTTAGGGAAGTTTTCAAGTATAATCCCTTCAAATATTTTCTCAGATACTTTGTTTTTCTCTTCTTCTTCTGGGACCCCTATGATTCAAATGTTCGTGCATTTAATGTTATCCCAGAGGTCTCTGAGACTGTTCTCAATTCTTTTCATTCTTTTTTCTCTTTCTTTTTTTTTTTTGTGGTGTGCGGGCCTCTCACTGTTGTCACCTCTCCCGTTGCGGAGCACAGGCTCCGGAAGTGCAGTCTCAGCGGCCATGGCTCATGGGCCCAGCCGCTCCGCAGCATGTGCTATCTTCCCGGACCGGGTCACGAACCCGTGTCCACTGCATCAGCAGGCGGACTCTCACCCACTGCGCCACAAGGGAAGCCCCATTCTTTTTTCTTTTTTCTGCTCCCTGGCAGTTATTTCCACCATTTTATCTTCTAGCTCACTTATCCATTCTTCTGCCTCTGTTATTGATTCCTTCTAGTGTATTTTTAATTTCAGTTATTGTGTTGTTCATTGTTTGTTCTTTAGTTCTTCTAGATCCTTGTTAAATGTTTCTTGTAGTTTCTCCATTCTGTTTCTGAGATTTTGGATCATCTTTACTGTCATTGCTCTGAATTTTTTTTCAGGTAGGTTGCCTATTTCATTTTCATTTATTTGGTCTTGTAGGTTTTTACCTTGCTCCTTCATGTGTAACAATATTTTTTTGTCATTTTATTGTTTTTTTTTTTGATGGGTTGTGCTGTATTCCTGTCTTACTGGTTGTTTGGCCTGAGAGGTCCAGCACTGGAGTTTGCAGACAGTTGGATAGAGCTGGGTCTTGGTGCTGTGATGAAGACTTCCGGCAGGCCTCACTCTGATATGCCCTGGGGTCTGAGGTTCTGCGTTACACTAGCGGTTTGGACTCAGAGCTCCCACCACAGGAGCTCGGGCCCAACCGCCGGCCTGGGAACCAAGATCCTGCAAGCTTTGTGGCGCGGTAAAAAAAAAAAATAAATAAATAAAAAGGAAGAAACAAAGAAAAAAGGAGCAGTACAATATCTAAGAATAAAAAACAAAATAAAATTAGAAAGAAAAAAATACATTAGGGAAAATAAAACTATATTTGAAATAACTGCAACAAGGTAAAATAAAACCACAACAGAAAAAAGAACAACAAAAAAAAGGGGTTGGGGAAACAAGCCAAAAGGAGAGATTGCTAACAAAGTATAAAGAATACCATAAAATTAGAGAAATAAAAGATTTATTAGGAAAAATAAAAATATAAAAAAATCAACAACAGTGAATCAACAAGGTAAAACAGGACCACAATCTAAAAGAGTAAAAGAAAGAAAAAAAAAAAAGCCTTGGCTATGGGGGCAGAGTTTAGGTGGGGGCTGGAACTTAGGCATTGGTGGGGTTTAGCATGGGGCGGGACCTAGGTTTATGGGGATATGACGCTTGACCGTGGGGTGGGGCCTAGGCGGGGCAATATTCAAGTGTGGGGTGGGGCTTCTGCTTAGGACCTTCAGAGAAGGGCAGAGGCAGCACGTGGAAAGGAGAGCCTCTGGAGTGTGGAGTTCCGGAGTTTGGAGGTTGGGCCCTGAGTGAGGGTGTGTGGGTGGGGTTTAGGGCCAGCTCGTTGAAGAGGGTCTCCGAGTGTTGAGGTATGGCCCTGAGTGGGGGTATAAGAGAGGGGATTGGGCACTGCATTGCAGGAGGGAGGCTCCGAGGGCGGAGTATTAGGCCTAGGAGCCCAACAGGCTTCCCAGTACCTAAGTGGGCCCCCACCGTCCCCCAGGGTCTCCCCCGTTTCCGCTGGACCCCTAACCGTGGGTCGGTCCCGCTGGGTGTAAGAACTCCTACCTCCCCCAGCCACCCTTCAGGGGTGCCAGTCCTGGAGGTCTGGCCTTAGTTTTCCTCCCCCTTCCTTCCCTCCCATTCCCTCAGGACCCGTGCAGCTTGAGGGGTCCTAGGTGGGCAGAGGATCAGGCCCGTGATCTCAACAGGTTCCTGTGGGTCCAGGTGGGCAGGGGAAACCTGGACATGCTCCCTTTTGATACTCTGCCCTCCCAGTGGTCCCCCAATTTCCCCCTTCGGGTGTGGAATCCCTTTCCCTCCCCCAGCTGCCCCTCAGGGGTGCCTGTCCCTCCCTGCCTCCACTTCCCCTCCCCCTTCACTCCCCCCATGCTCCACATTCTACCCAGTCACTGGGATTCCTCACGTCCCTTAGGTGTCCGTGGTCCCCCACCAGCGCCTGGTAGCTGCCCTAGTTGTGAGGAGACGTGAATTCCCCATCCTTCTAGTACGCCATCTTGACTCTGTCTCAGAGCTTTATCTTTGGATCAAACCAAAAATTATTGAATTTCTAGTCTTGTTTTTATCTTTTTTGAAGCCAACTTTTGGGCTTCTCTAGCCAGTTTTTCTAAATTATCGTTGGGGTAAATAACCCTTTGGATGATGACAGAGGTTTGGCTACTGTTGGTCCCTTTAAGGGAAGCATTCCTTATGAAATATCAGCAAAATGATTTCCCTTAGCTTCCAGAGAGTCAAGTTTTAGAATGCCCTAGAATCTTAATGCCCCAGGTAAAAGCATTTTTTCTAATAATTCCCAAACATAGGGGCCGTTTTAAATTTTTTCCACTGGAAGTAAGGAAGCACATTGCTCCCGTGACATTCCAAAATTATGAGCTACTCTGAAAGCATATCTACTATCAGTGCATTTTTGTCCTTGGCTAAAGTACAAGCCCATGTAAAAGCATATACTCTATCCTCTTGGGTGGTTGTAGCCATAGGTAAAGATGCTGCCTCAACAACATCAAAAAGAGTGCCAGTTAAATACCCAGCACAATATTTGCCATTGTCACCTTTTAAATAAGAACCAACAGTGAACCATGATAAGTCAGAGTTATCCAGAGGAATTTCCTGTAGATCATCACAAGGAGTCAGGAGGTGGTCCATCACTGTTAGTCAGTCACGAGAGACTTCACTGGTGATGGAGGAGAGAAGAGTAGTGGGGTTAAAGTTTTTTACAGTGTAAAAGAGTTATGTGAGAAGCAGTTAACAAAAGGACTTCATGGGAGGTAAGGCAGCTGACTGGCAAATGTTGAGTATGATGAGAATTAAGGAGAGCTTCTAGTGTGTGAGGTATAAAAATGGTTAAAGGCGGGCTTCCCTGGTGGCGCAGTGGTTGAGAGTCCGCCTGCCGATGCAGGGGACACGGGTTCGTGCCCCGGTCTGGGAGGATCCCACACGCCGCAGAGCGGCTGGGCCTGTGAGCCATGGCCGCTGAGCCTGTGCGTCCGGAGCCTGTGCTCCGCAACGGGAGAGGCCACAGCAGTGAGAGGCCTGCGTACCGCAAAAAAAAAAAAAAAAAAAAAAAAAATGGTTAAAGGGGATGCAATAATGATTTTCTTGGTGGTCTTAACGAAAAGGGCAGAGGCAGTAATGCGTCCAAGCAAAAGGGGTTGTCCTCATGCCACAGGACCCAGTTGCTGGAAGTAATACTCAATGGATCAATGGTGGTACCTGTGTTTTTGAATGAGTACCCCAAGTATATTCCCTTCATTTTCATATAAAAAATGAAAATGGAAATCTTATCATTGGGATGCCCAAAGGTAGGTGAATTCATCAAACTCTCCTTTAAGGCCTTGAAAGCTATGTTGTTTGGTTTTCCTCATAAAACTGGGTTGGGAGTATTGTTTAGTAAAGCATACAGAGGTTAGGCATAAGACAGAAATTTGGAGTCCAATTTTTTTTTTTTTTTTTTTTTGCGGTACGCGGGCCTCTCACCGCCGTGGCCCCTCCCGCTGCGGAGCACAGGCTCCGGACGCGCAGGCCCAGCGGCCATGGCTCACGGGCCCAGCCTCTCTGCGGCATGCGGGATCCTCCTGGACCAGGGCACGAACCCACGTCCCCTGCATCGGCAGGCGGACTCCCAACCACTGCGCCACCAGGGAAGCCCTTGGAGTCCAATTTTGGCAATAACCTGTTAGCTCAAGAAAACCTTGCAGTTGGTGCTTAGTTTTAGATTTTGGGAAACTTAAGACATCATGAACTCTATCTGGATCTATCTGGATATCAGTTCTTGTTCTGATATCAGATGCCCTAAATATCAAACCTGGGTTTGGGCAAACTGCGATTCTTCTTTAGCGAGCTTTTGTCCCTTTAAGTCTAAAAGCTTTAGCAATGGGATGCTGGCTTCCTGTGAGGAGGCTTGAGAAAGAGAGCAAAGTAGCAAATCATCCGCACTTTGCAACAAAATAAGACCCCTAGGGAACTCTATATCATTCAGATCAGCCTTCAGGATTTGTGAGAAATGAAAAGGACTCTCAGTAAAACCCTGAAGTATTACTGTCCAGGTGAATTGTTTTTCTTCCCAAGTGAAGGCAAAAAGGTATTGGCTAGCTTCATCAACTAGAATACTAAAGAATGCACTGCATAAATCATTTACAGTAAATAATTTGCAACCAGTGGGAATGGATGTTAGTAGCATATAAAAGTTAGAAACAACAGTTTCAAGGCATAACAGTGTTGTTTATTGACCAGAGGTCTTGGACAAACTTCCACCCTTGGACCTTAGATTTTCTCACCAGTAAACTGGGAGTGTTACAAGGGCTAGTACTAGGGATAATGAGTCCTTGAGCCTTGTAATATTCTGGGCTTTATGCCTTGAAGGGCTTCTTTACTTGTAAGGTATTGATTAATTCTGGGAAGAAGTTTTGAAGGGTCTATTTGAATCTTGATGGGAGGTATGCTGTGAATTTCACCAATATCAGGTGGAGATTTTGTTCAGAAGGGAGCTGATAGCTGATTTGATAGGGATAAATGGTGATTGTTTCCAGAATCAGCTCTAATACTCTCAGAAATAGAACAACAACAACAAAAAAGTCAAAGGGTCATTTAATTCACCTGGTTCATTATTTTGATGATTAATGTCAAATTCTAGACTTATTTCCCCTTTTGGGAGAAAGAAATTCCAGCATGATACTTCTCTAAGGCATCTCAGCCTAATAAATGGATAGGGGTAGAGAAACCAAAGAGAAAAGGGTGTGTATTTCTCAAAGGGCCTAAACAAAAGGGAATAGGTCCATAGACAGAAACCACTTGAGGTTCAGTAGAGATTCCCACTATTTGAGCTGTTTTAACACTCATAGGCAGGGGAGTTTTATGGTAGTGGGGTTGAGCACTGAGAGTGTGGCTCTGGTGCCAATTAGGACTGGAAGAGATCCATCCCAATCTGGAGAAATGTTTTTCCAAGTCAATTAAGAGGGACGATTGGGAAGAGCTCCTGTACTTCCTAGGAGCCCCATCATTGAGAATTGGGAGGACATTGGAAAGGCTGGTTAGAAGGCTGAAGGCACCTAAAATGCTTAAATTTGTAACTATCTCTTTTCCAATGTCCTGGCTCTTTGCAATAATAGCAGAAAGTAGGAGGGTTTTGTTTTCACTTAGGAGCATTCATTTGCTTGAGTTGAAGATGAAGAATTTTGGCATTCTTCTTTTTAGGTGACTCATCTAAAGTGGGAAAGAACTGGTTTACCAGATGAACTACATCTGGAGTGGACATAGTTTTCCATTCCATCCTGGTCCTTTTTACTAGAAGGGAAAGGTCCTCGTTCAGCCCATTAATAAATATAGAATTAAAAGCTACATGGGTGGAATCAATATCTGAAAAAAGTCCAGAATTTTAAAATAATCTGAAGTCAGTTGTAGTAGTCATGAACAGATTCATCAGATTTTTGTGTTCAAGCCTAAATTTTATTCCAATCAACGGGCTTTGGAAAAGCCCTAGGAATTGCCCAAAGATGTCACTTAGGATTGCCTGAGCCTGGATCATATAAATTAGTGGGCTTGTCTCCCATTTGTAATTCTAGAAACTTTTCAGGACTTTTCCAATTAACAGTTTCCATCCAGTGCTGGGCCTAGGCTTCACAGACAAGCGTATGAACTAGCTGATATGAGTCAGAGAAACTGGGTTGATAAGTTTGGATGACTGTATTAAATTCCTCAGCAAATCTGTGAGGATCATCAGTTACTTTGGGAAAATCTTTGACTATGGCTTACAGTTCAGCATTAGTCCAGGGTACATAAGAAATTAAGGGTTTAGCTTCTGGATCCCCAGAAGGCTTAATTTAAAGGGACAGGTTCTGACAAATTTAGAGGAAAAAGTATTGGGCAGAGTTTCAGAAAAAAAGGGGAAGTTCAGCAAGATAATTTGTATGCGTGACCAGTGGGTATAGAGGAGGCATAGGTAGTGTAAAAGAGGAAGAAGAAGATGGCACCAAAGTCAGAGTCGAACCACAGGGAGCCACGGGAGAGAGACAAGATGGCACCAGAGGTGGAGCTTGAGAAAAAGAAACCAAGGAAGAAGAGCCTGAGTCTTTAAGACCCATTTTATCTTTCTTTAATAGTTTGTTTGACTCTGTGAATCTTAAAAATCTTATTTTGCAAATGCAGAATTTTAGACTCCTGATAACTTTTGCAAGCCTCAAAATACCAATCAAAATAGGCATACGAGTCAATTCTAGAAAGTTTTGAGTTATTTAATACAATTCAGTTTTAATGAAATTAAGTTTGGGGATTTCAAAAATTCCCCATAATGACCACTGATATTCTAAATTTGTTTTGGTCATATTGGTCCATTTTGTTATAAATGCACATGAAGAAGGACAGTGGTTTTTAAACATAAAATAGGCTGTATTGTAGGTGCCCTTAAAAAATTTAAATAACTGGGATCCCATTTCTCAGATGTTTTTCTCTAGACTTAAGAACAATTTTCAAACAGTTCAAATAGCTCAACTCAAGCAGCTTGCAAGCTAATACTAGCCAATTCTAAGGAAATATCGAAGCCAAAGGCTTTTCAGCCAGTTTACAGAAAACAACCCCTATTCCAAAGGAATGGGTGCATAGCTGAATTGGCAGTTTCTGTGAAGCAGTCCCTGTTCTGGAAGGAATAGGCCACTGGCTTCTCAGTCAGCTTTGGCTGAAACAGTGATCTCAAAATCAGACCAAAGTGCCAAAGGAGCATTTGCATACAGAATAACACCTTAACCAGAAAGATGAAACCTTAAAATTGATCCCAAATAAAGCCTGAAGAGTTTCAAAAACAAAGAGGATGTGAGCTTGGATCCAGGAAAAAGATGTAGGTTCAAACTCCAGGCTCAGCGAGAAAAGCATTGAGTGACAATGGGCTCAATTGTGGGAACTGCACCTGTTTGCTCACCAGGCCCAGTGCCTTCGGGAGTCTTCTCTGTTTCCTCTACAGGCCATCAAAATGTTTACCTGACAGACAGCCAAGTATTTCTCCAGAAAAGATAAATTTATTCAGGATCAGCAGAGAATTGCAATTCAAGGTCTGTAACCATGTTGAGCCACATGCAAGTTTCCACACAGCAAGGAATGGAGAACACTTTTATAGAGAGGAGAAGGAAGTTGGGAGGGCTAGAGTAAACAAAGAGCTCATGGCTTTTCATTGGTTAAGTCCTGCCAGGAAAGAAGAGGAGTGTTTCTTTTTCCTGTTGGGCTCTGCTATCATTGCAGGGTGTGAGAGCTCCCCCTCTGGTCTCCCGATTCTATTTAATTGAGGTTTCTGTTTATTTTATTTTTATTTTTACATAGGGACTCAGGAAGTATCTTGATTTATCCAATTTTTAATGTGTGATAGGTCTGAAAAATGTTATACTGGACAGATGTTTTGCCGAAAGCCTTACTTTCGGTTTCAAGGTTCATAGGATTCGCTGGCAAAATAACACTCAGTTAAACAAGAATTTAGAGAGAGTTTATTGAATTAACAAAGATTACAGTATACTAATTAAGAAAAGAATAGTATAACTAAAAAAGAATAGTAAAGACAGAGGTTTATACATCACCAAATTGGAGAAGCAGCTACATCCAGATCCAAGCAGTGCTGCGAAGTCCCTTGAACAGCAATCTGGAGTCCCAATTGGGAAGGTCCCGGGCTGTGAGTCCACCCCATGGATGAGACTTCAAACTGTAGTTCTGGGGGTTTCTGTTTATAATCCCAGGCTGCAAACTGATATCATCAGTGTGCATGCAAAAATGAAGCTCTGGTTCAATATGCTGTTGGTTCAATGCAGCTCTGGTTCAATATGCTGTTGATTTCACCATGTGAGTCACAAGATTTTCCAGACCCCGGGGGACTGGCCAGGTCCCCAGGGCTCAAGAAATTCCAAGACCCACTCCCTTTCTAATTGTACATGCTGCTTGAGTTGTTAGTAACAATTGTTAGGTGTGCAAGCAGGCACCCAGTCCAGGCAGGGTCACAAGGTGGTCAGAGGCCTTCCTCTGCCTCTGAAGCCTGAACAGGACTACTTTACCAGTTTTCCCAACAACAGGTGAGAACTTTTTGCCATTACTACAGGGTAGGAAAAGGTATTTGCTGTTGTGTGCATAGAGACCCATGTGTGCCCACATGTTTACATTGAAAGAGCTATACAGTTAAAGAAATTTGTCATCTGATGCACTCTGACTGAATACAATACAGAGAAGAAAGGACTATTTGCTCAGTTACTTCTTCAGATTATTGCTTCTAGGCAAATTAGTGGAATGATTTCCAGTCAAGACTCAGGATCATCTATGTCAGGGAATAATCATTATCAACAATAAATGAATACAAGCCATGCCACAGAAAACAGTTGTCCCTTGCTATCCACCAGGGATTGTTTCTAGGAACCTCTTGACGCTATAATCCAAGAATGCTCAAGTCTCTTATATAAAATAGTATAATACATTGAATACAGTTGATCCTCTATATCTGCAGGTTTTACACCACAAACTCAACCAATCAAGGATTGAAATTGTCTTATTGATATTTCTGTGTTATTATAACTTTGACTTTCAAATTTATTATAAGGAGGGCCAGCAATTTTATTATTGATAGTGATTCAACTTTGAAGTGCACATTTTTCTGTTATACTTTTTGTAAGCATTATGTCAAGTTAAAGAATATCTTGAAATTTTAAGTTAGCAGTTGTAGCTGCTTATCTGTTTGAATCAGGATTTTATCTATATTATGCAATCCAAACAAACAGAAAGACATTAGGTGTTAGGCTAATGTACAGTAGCAACCATCATTTAATAATCTTAAAAGATTATTAAACTTTTAACTCTAAACAGCTTCAATTTTCTCATTAATTGAAATGATAATAAATAAATGTTATCTTAAGAATAAACTTATACTAGTTACCATGTTTATATTTTTATATATTGAGATTCTATATAGATTTTGTTTAAAAAAATTACTCATTTGCTAACAACATTTAAAACGACTATTCTGAGTTATTAATCAAAAGCGAACCTGAAAAAGAGAGGTAGCACTGACAGAGGGTTAGGAATTCTAGGATAAATCTAATTTTAGACATTTAAGGTTTGATGCAGTGACATTAACCTACATAATAGAATATATTTGTAGGTTACCATTATAGTTTTCCAAGAAAAGTAAATGTGGAAAAGGTCCCCAAAGAAGTTAAAAAGGAAGGAGAATACAAAGAGCTAAGTTTAAGTCTAGAAGGCATCTCACAATTGAGAGAAATACATAGAGGAGAAATTGCATAGTATATATTGAAAAATTTACCTCACAGAAATCCAGTTTGAAATACATAGAGTACATTTGCATTCATGCTGTAAAGCAAATATTGTTATTACAATTATGCCCTAGTTTGAAATCCCTGGTTCAATGTACCAGTGATGCTCTTTCCATTGGGAGGTGGATTCTATTTCTCTACCCCTTTGAATATAGCCTTGGGTCTTGCTTTGATTAATGGCATGTGTCAGAAATGACACATTTCTGTGCTGTGCAATTTCTGAGCCAGTCACTAGACCTTGTATTCTCTTGTAATGTAGGTATCGCATGTGAGGAAGTTCAGCCTGATCTAGTCTCCTTGAGGATAAAAGACACCTAGAGAGAGGCCCAGGTACTCTAAATGTTGCAGATGAACCCAGCCGCAGCCAACTTCTCAGCTAGGTGCAGCAGCATTAAGGAGCACAGTTGAAACAGCACAGGAATTACCCACTTAGATCAAAGATTTGTGAAAAATAATACACTGCTGTTTTAAGCTACTGCATTTGAGGTGGCTTCTTATGTAGCAAAGTGTAACTGTCACACTGGGCAAAACAGGTTCTTTATGTTATTAATTTCACTGAATTTCAAATTCACATGTGTCATATTCATAACTGTGGCTTAATGAACGGTGTGATATTGTATAAGGTTTTCTGTGGTAGTTGAAATTGGTAGAAATGTTAACAATTATTTACTCCTGATGTGTATGAAGGCATATTACAGCTAAAGCTTAGGGATCAACTAAATTTTCTAGAGGAAAGAATGCAAGGTTTAGAGATAAAGAATCAATTTAAGGTGACAGTTTGAGAAGAATTTACTAGCTGGGTGATTTTGGTCAAGTTATTTCATCTCTCTAGTTCCCTATTTCTTATTTGGTTAAAAAGCATTTTAAGGCACATAATTCCCAAGTTTGTAAAATAAATAAATAAATAAACAAGCAAGAAAATAAATAAATATATATATAAATATATATTTTTGTTGTTGTTGTTTCTGTGTCTGTTTCTAAACTGTAGTTCGGCAAGTCCCTTAGAATTTGTTGCCAGGATTTCATTTCCTTTGTTTAGCATTATGTGTAGTTGAATGTAATCAATGAGCAGATTACTGAAAATACAGCCCCAAATGTTTTACTGAAAAATATTTTAAGATGATTGAAACAAGTTTTATGACAGATTATCCATTTCAATACTAAGTTATAATATCATTTTATTCACGTTAGTGTTAAAAAGAATAGAATCTGAGAATTAAATAAGTGAAACTAATGTATCTCAATGACACTGACAGCCACAAACTAAAACTATGAATACTGAGTGAATAGATGAAAGCTGTATAAGTAAGTAAATAAATAAGATACATCATCTGTTTGCATTTGTTAAATAATATCATATTCATGTGGTAAGAATTCTTTGCCACAGACTTCTGGGTGTGGTATTTTATTCATTCATTGCCAGCATGATAATCAATCATCTTTGACATATGTGACAAGTCAAATAAGGAAGAAAAAAGTACTTGCCAAAATATTGCTCACAAAGAGATGACACCAGAAACCCTTAATGTTGTCAATTTGAAAAATTATGTCAATCATAAGCTTTGATTTTGCTGCCTGTGTTTATTACAATGTTTGGTATGTAATTTCATTTGTATGTCAAAAATCATTCTTTCATTTTTAGATATACCGTATAATGTAGCACATTTAAAATTTTCACTTTTATTAGAATTTTCACTTGAAAGTTCAGGGGATAAAGGAATTTAGAATAATGACTAGAGGAATTGTGTGGAGTTGAGATACACAAATATTATTAGTCTCTTTGAATTACTTATGAATGGCTTATACGCTGTTGAAAAGTTAACTAAATTAGGGTCTATTTTGTTTTATGATATTACTTGTTATGTTTAAAGACACTAGCTATTTCAAAATTGTAGTTGTCAATGGCAAAGAATGAAAATAACTTTTTGAAAAATATATGCAAAGAATTTTATTTAAAATAATTTTAGATCGATAGTGGAAATCGTTAAATAAAAGTATTTAGTCTCATAAAAACTGTTTTGTTTATACAAGTTGCTTAGCCCTAATTTTTAAAAAAATTTCACTTCTTCATAAATGTTTTACAGCCATATTTACCTATAGATTAAAATAACATCATGAATTTTCATGCAGTCATTTGGGTTTCTTTCTTAAGTTTATTTCTACAAGAAAAAAAGAGAGGAAGAAATGGAAGAGATTTATTATATTCCATTAATTTTCTTTAAGGCATATCTAATATTCTTGCCTGCTATGAGAATGGTACTGTGTTTATTTTTGTACTAATTTAATTCATATAGTCAAATCAAAATTTCTTGATTGGAAAACCACTATTTCTGTAGACCAATAGCTATATGTTTCTCTCACTTTAGAAAATTACGTTAGACAGTAATTCACTGTCCAAGAGATTTCAGATGCTTTTCTCAAATTGACATACCAAAGTACCTTAATCAATAGTTTACATTCTTAATATCAATGAGATTGTAGTTATTCAATGATATGAACTGTACTCTACATCACACATATATTTAATATGTTGTTTAATCAATCATTAAAACCTCATGTTGTAGAATGAGGATGAGATGAGAAAAATCCCTCCAAAGCACTGTCAGCCTTCACGGAGTGTAATGCCAAAGCTCTGAAGGCTGAGACAGGGCAATGGAGAGGAGAATTTACTGGATCTCCCGAGGTACAGAAAGTAGAGCAGAGAGATATCACCAGTCATCCAGATAGCTCACATACAGGCTTTAATGCAGAGAAGAATCCTCAAGGTTTGAACACTGATAGCTGGGTTTTACTATTTAATTCATTGGAAGCAAGGTTACTCTTTGAAGAACACTATTCAAGGTAACTAAGAAATGTCATATGATACATGTGATGTTAATCAAAATGCAAATATACATATGTTTGAATAAGGAAAGTTGAATAGCAAACTGAATCTGAAGTCAGAAATTCCCAGTCTTGGTTTTCCAAGGACTATTTGGCCACTGGAAAATCAGTTATTCTTTTTAGACCTAAGTTTCCATGTCTGTAAAATGAGAGATTTGGACTTAGTGATCTCTTTCAACCTTAAAATTCTGTGATTCTTTGTTGACCTATGTCTCTTACCTTAAGTTCAGATTGGTAAGTCATATTTAATAGAGAAATTAAATGATAAATCCTTATTATTCCATGAAGTTAAATTAAGATAAAGATAAAATAGTAATAGAACTATTATTATTATTTCTTGAGCATCCACATCATGCTCTTAAAAACTAGTTATGTGCTTCTTTCTTATTTATACCATGTATTATTTGGGCATCAAAATACAAATTTTAATTTAAAAAGAAGAAAAGTAAAATAGAAAAGCAATTAGTTCATCTTTGATATTATGAGTTATCAGCAATGAAGAGAAGATGGGAGCTATTGGAACTGGTAGCAGTGAATTAAAGTGCGGACCAGAAAGTAACTGTATATCACCTGGAAAATTATAGAGATTTAAAAATTCTTATTTATGGGTCCTTGAACTTGATAATGAACTCTTTGTGTAAGATAGATATCAAAATAAAAAAGGTATGTCATCCTTTATTTGCTCACATATGAGATTAAAAAGCATCTTCCTAAAGTACAGAAAGTTGAGGAGCTTATCTTACTGTGCATTTTTGGTGTGCCACAGATATTTATTGAATCAGTAAATGTAAAGAACTACATTGTTACTTGGTTAAACAGCAGAGGTCTCGTATTCCTGGTCATGATCAAAGAAGAGCCATGAAAAGAGAAATTTAGAGTTTGTTTTTTGCTTTTAATAGGGGAGTTTCTAAAGGAGCATACATTAAAATTTAACCGAAGTGGAGAGCAAGAGAAATGAGACTCCATAGAGTAAGACAAAGAAGACGCCAAGGAGTATTGTGGGTCTCTTGCATCTGCTGAGAATGTGATTTTATTAGCAATTTATTTTATTGAAAGAATGTAAGAAATGTGAACTTAAGGTCAAAAAAGATACATTTATTAATTTATTTTGTCCATTTCCTAAAATCTCTTGAGGCTCGGGCTTACCTGTGGTTTTTGAAAAGATTTCTATTATCAATAAAGTAGTCTCCTACATGACAATAAAAATTTGTGTAAGGTACACACAAAAATGAAGAGGATATAAATGCAGAAGAGAGCAGAATTTATTAAACCATTTGGACCATTTAATATAATTGGAGGAAATATCTAGGCCAAGTTTTTGAGAATGAATAAGTACTCATAAAATGAATAAAAGTAAACGGTATTTTAGCACATAAATATGCATAAAGATATGAAATAAAATAGTATATTCAACTAACTACTAGTAATTTTACCTTCCTGTAATGTGATGTCCAAATATTAGGAAACAACGAGAGAGGAGGAAGAGACAACTTAAGAAGTTGTCCAGGCAGTAATCCAGGCAAAAAGTGAAGAGGACCAGATCTAAATTAATTGTGGAGAATTGGAGAGAAAAAGTAGATTCAAGGGGTACTTAGGGAACAAGATCTTTGGGATTTGGTGATTATTGGGAAGTAGGGGATCTTTTAACCACTTTATATTTTGAGACCCTTATTGATCTTTAAATAAATATGATGGCAGGAATTATTAGGTTAAAAAAATTCCCTGAAGTGTTTACATGTGGTTATTACATTTATATGCTCACCATTTAAACACCTAGATAATTAATCTTTCACTTTCATCCAGATATTTTGTCGATGAGTAGACAGAGAAGCAGTTAAGATTACAGTGTATGTTTTACAAATTATAACAAAAAAAGAGAAAACTTATTAAATTTAATCAGTGTGGATTTATTTAAATTCTAATGTCAGTTAAATGACATAGAGCAACTTTTTTTTTTGGTTGTGCCCCATGGCATGTGGGATCTTAGTTCCCCAACCAGGGACTGAACCCGCACCCCTTGCAGTGGAAGCGCACAGTCTTAACCACTGGACTGCCAGGGAAGTCCCAACATTTTTATGATATGCAAAACTTTTAAAATCCTCCTCACTATTTTGAGAACGTACTTCAGAAATACCCAGAAACATCTTTGCTTTTAGTTCATCAATATAAAAGGATGAAGTAGTAATTCCTTTCTGTCAGAGTAGAGGTATGTTTTAGCTCCTTTTCTCATAAAAACAAAACTACAGCAACTTTCCTTCCTTTGATATATGCTGCACCTTTTAAAATATCTCTATCTGTGTCCCCTTCCACAATATAGCTAATTAAATTGTCGTTTTCTTACACACCGTAAAGGCAGCTGTAATGTCCTGCGTTACTAAAAATGACTGAAGTAATATAATTCTTGTTAGAACTTGTTTGATTACAGACTTGCTCACTACAATCAGGCATCAGCAATTCCTTCTTGAGAAAAAGAGGAAATAAAACCTATTTCAAAATATTTCATTGTTTAGTAATGATCTTTGCTGGACACAGTCCTAACAGTTGTTTTGTTGCTAAAAAAAAATAGAAAACAGGAAATTATAGTTTAGTAATATAAGGAATACTTATAAAAAGATATTCACTTTATTTAGCTTCCTCCTAAAATACAACCAGTATCAAGAAATATTTATGAACCTGGGGTTTTATACACACATACACACATTTCTGTGTGTGTATACATATATATGTGTGTATATAATTATTAGATATAATCAATAGATGTATTTATTGGCTATATTTTGCTGCTTAACTAACAACCATAAAACCTAGTGGATTTAAACAACACTTCTTTTAGCTTCTAATTCTGTTCATCATCAGTTTGGGTTGGACTCAGCAAGAAAGTTCTCATGATGGTTTAACTTGAGTCTTCTCATATATCTGCAGTCAGCTGCAGGTCTGGTGGACAGCTCTGCTTTTAAGGTTTGAATGACTGTTGGCTGGGGTAACAGCAGCAAGTGGGTTTATGGATCTCTCATCATCCAGTGGCTAGTCCAGGTTTGTTTCCATGATGGTGACAAGTTTCAAGAATGGAGAGAAGGCAAGCCCCAGTGCTTAATTCCTATTGAAGCCTCTGCTTGTGACACATTTGCTACTGTCTCCCATTGGCCAGTGCAAGTCACATGGCCAAGTACAAGGTCAGTGCAGGATGGAATTTTGCAAGGGTGAGGGATACAGACAAACATGGAGACAAGAATAAATTAGAGGCAATTGTTGTGCACCAGTTTACCACAACATGGTACTCTGAGGGTATGTGTGTGTCTATCTACTTATCTATTTATCTATCTATAAATCAGTAGAATAAATGACTAAACTCAGCTCCTACATTTAATGGTACAACCACTGACCCATAATTGACCATTTCACTGAAGCTAAGGGTGTGATTTGAAAGAAATGATGTGGCCAGAACAGCATTGTAGTGTATAACCTCTTCAGGTGGCATTTTATATGTTCTGAACTCTTCCTTCCTAATTACTAATGTATCTACTTGTTTTTAATCTGGAAAATTATATGCTTTTGCAAATTGCAGTGGCAAACAGACCCTGAGGTGGCCTCCAATGATTCCCACTTTTGAGTATTCATGCATTGTGTAATCCCCTTACCTGTGACTTGCTTTTAACATGTGGACTATGGGAAAAAGGATGTCATTCCTCCGATTACATTACATTTGATAAGACTGTCTTGCTAGCAGTCTTGCTCCCACTGTACTGCTGGCCTTGAATATGTAAACTGCCCAAGAAAAAGGGCCACGTGGCAGGGAACTATGGCTGACCTCTTTCTAGGAGCTGAGGGTAGCCTTTAGGTGACAGCCAGCAAGAATCCAGGGCCACCAGTTTGGAAGTTGATTCATCCCCACTTATGTCTCCAGGTGAAAATAAAGCCCAGGTGGACACCCTGAGTGTAGCCTGTGAGAGACCCGTCAGAGGATCCAGTCAAGCTGTGCCTGGACAAAGAAACTATAAGATTATAAAAATGCATTGTTTTGAACCACTAAATTTTTGGTAGTTTGTCATACAGCAATAGAAAACTAATACGCAGGCAAATATCTACTTGAGTTAACATCCACATATCCACATTAAAAATGTTCAAATTTGGCCTTGTTTTTCTTTAAGGCTAATTTTTACACAAAGCTTATCAAAAAAAAGCAATAACTACATGGAAATGTATAAATTTCTTGCATTACACATTTTCCGACTCTGTCAACATATTTTAATACATTATACTTCAGATCAAGACAAAAGTCCTGTTTAATTAGCTTTGGGAAGAGAAGACTTAATCGAAACAATTTAAAAATTATTGTTTTCTCACCGTGTTCAGCTCTTAGCCCTGACATGACATATGTGGTTACAATCTTATTTTTTCCAAAATAGTAGGAAATAATTACTTTCATTTTTATGTATAAAGTACTATAAATTTACAATGGCTAATCTTCAAGTTAATTATGTATTTAACTTGAAACCATTTTAAATATATGCAAAGTTCTTCATTTCATGTCAAAAATAAGTGTTTTCTTCAACTATATAAGCATGACTTTAGTGAAACAAAGAACTAGAGCCTGTTTTTGCTATTTGTAGCCCACAGGAAAAGAAAAAATTTAATACTAAGAGCTTGTATTTTGAGGTTTCTTACAGAACAATATTTGATCATTATAGCTTATAAAAATATATCAATTATAAGTAACAAGTTTTATCTTTTTCTGTTACACAATTATTTTAACAAAAAGCTGTTCTTGACATATTTTATTTTCATCTTCTGTAAATATAGGCACTTTGCTCATTTTTATATTGTGTGAAATGAATATCAGATGGTAAAAGATCATTTTGATATGATTTTGACATTAAAGCATTCTGTACCTGTAAAATTAATGCTATGGTGGTACTGTTCATGAGTTAGAAGCCCAATGGAATTGCAAGGGAAATACTTGGAAGGAAAAGGCAACAGTATTATTAGGATTAATATTGCAAGTACTTCCAGTTATTTTCCCTTTAAGACTTCTTTCCTTTTTCTTTCTTTTTTTTTTTTTTAACTTTCCACAGTTAACATGTCTATTTGAAAGGGAAGTTTCAAAATCAAGTCCTATTATGTCATACAGTAAAGTAGCAGAGGCAAAAAGACTTCTGCTGTCTTTAAGAGTTATTCTGAGGAGAAAGAAAGCCTGAGTGAATAGAGGAAGAGAAAAGTGCAGGTGATGACAGCCTTAGAACTATGTGAATAACACGCAAGATTTTATTTTTTCTCAGCAGCTATTCATTTTATTTTTTTAGGTTGTACAACATGATTTTCTTTTAAAAGTGTACAATGTGATGTCTTAATATATGTATACATTATGAAATGATTACTACAATTAAGTTAATTAATACACCCATCACTTCACATAGTATCACATTTTTGTGCATGGTGAGAACACAAGACATATTATTTTTGCAAATTTCAAGTATACATAGTATTATTATTTCAAGTATTATTAGCTGTAATCACCATGCTGTATATTAGATGCTCAGAACTTAGTTCATTTTATAACTGAAAGTGTGTACACTTTGACCAACATTTTCCCATTTCCCCCACCTACCAGGCCGGGGAACCCAGCATTTTACTCTCTGATTCTAATAGTTCAACTTTTAAATTTATGTTAATTAATTAATTTTATTTTTAAAAATATTTATTTATTTATTATTTCTTTATTTATTTTGGCTGCGCCGGGTCTTAGTTGCAGCTGGTGGACTTCTTAGTTGCAGCATGCATGTGGGATCTAGTTCCCTGACCAGGGATCAAACCCGGGCCCCCTGCATTGTGAGTGTGGAGTCTTACCCACTGGACCACCAGGGAAGTCCTTATTTATTTATTTTTAATGGAAGGATTCTTTAAATTCTACAGTGCTTTATGGAGTTCAACTTTTTAGATAATGCAAATAAGTGAGATCATACAATATTTGTCTTTCTGTGTCTGGCTTATTTCACTTCACATTATGTACTCCAGGTTCAACCATGTTGTCACAAATGGAAGGATTTCCTTCTTATTTATGGCTGAATATTATTTAATTATATATTATACATAAAATATAATATATACAATATACGATGAATATATGACATATACATATATTGCAAATATATAATGTTTTCTTTATCCATTTATCTGTCAATGAGCACTTAGTTTGTTTCCACATTTTGGCTCTTGTGAATAATTCTGCAATGAACATGGGATTGCATGTATTTCCTTGAGATATTGATTTCATTTACTTTGGATAATCCAGAAGTAGAATTTCTGGAAAATATTATAGTTCTATTTTTTTATTTTTTGAGGATCCTCCACATTGTTTTTCATAGTGGCTATACCAGTTTACATTCCCACAAACAGTACAAGGGTTCCCTTTTTTCTGTACACTTGCCAACACTTGCTATCTCTTGTCTTTTTAATACTACTTATCCCAATAGATGTGAGGTGATTTTCATTGTGGGTTTGATTTGCATTTCCTAGATGATTAATGATGTTGAACACCTTTTCATGTATCTGTTGTCCATCTGTATGTCTTCTTTGGTCTGTTCAGGTCTGTTGACCATTTTCAATCAGGTTATTTGTTTTCTTGCTATTGAGTTATATGAGTTCCTTACACATTTTGGATATTAACTTCTTATAAGATATGTGATTTGCAAATATTTCCTCTCATTCCATAGGTTTCCTTTTCATTTTGTTGATTATTTCTTTTGCTATACAGAAACTATTTAGTTTGATGTAGTCCCACTTATTTACTTTTGTTTTTGTTACCTGTGCTTTTGGTGTCATATTCAACAATCATTTCCAAGACCAATAGAAAGGAGATTTTTATTTCCTATGATTTTTTTCTAGGAGTCTTAGGATTTTGGGTCTTACATTTAAGTTTTTAATCCATTTCAAATTAAATTTTATATATGGCATAAAAGAGTCCAAATTCATTCTTTTGCATGTAGTTATCCAAATTACCAACACCATTTATTGAAGAGACTATCCTTTTTGCATTTTTCTTGGTGACCTTGTCAAAGATTAGTTGAATATAAATGTGTGGGTTTATTTCTGGGCTCTCTGTTCCATCAGTCTATGTGTTTGTTTTTATGCCAGTGCCATAGTGTTTTGATTAATAGAGCTTTGTAATATAATTTGAAACCAGAAAGTGTAATTCCTCCAGCTTTGTTTTTCTTTCTCAAGATTGCTTTGGCTGTGTGTGGTCCATTTGGCTATTTGTGGTTTCATGAAAGTTTTATGATATTATTTCTATTTCTGTGAAAAATGTTATGGGAAATTTGATAGGGATTGCATTGAATCTGTAGATCACTTTGCATAATTTGGCAAGTTTAAAAATATTAATTCTTGCAAACCACAAGCATAGGATATTTTCCATTTATGTCTTCCTCATTTTATTTGTGTCTGCCTCAGTTTATTTCATCAGTGTCTGATAGTTTTCAGTGTGCAGATCTTTTACCTCCTTGGTTTAATGTACTCCTAAGTATGTCATTCTTTTTCATACTATTGTAGATGGGATTGTTTTCTTAATTTCATTTCAGATAGTTTGTTGTTTGTATATAGAAATGCACGTGACATTTGTATATTAATTTTGTATCCTGTAACATTACTGAATTTTTTTATTAGTTCTCAGAGTTGTTTGGTCTTTAGGGTTTTCTCTATATAGATCTCTATGTAGATCATGGCATCTACAAAGAGAGACAGTTTAACTTCTTCTTTTGTGATATGGATGCCAATTATTTCTCTTCCTTTCTTAATTTCTCAGGCTAGGAACCACAGTACTATTTTGAAAAGAATAGAGACAAAGTTGAAAATTATAGAAGTGTTAAAAATGGGCACTCTTGCCCCTGAGCTTAGAGAAAATGCTTTCAGCTTTTCACCATTGAATGTGATGTTAGCTGTCATATGATGTTCTTGTCATATATGGACTTTATTATGTTGACATTCACTCCTTCTATATCAAGTTTGTTGACAGTTTTTGTCAGAAAATGATGCTGAATTTTGTTGAATACTTTTTCTGTCTATTGAGATGATCATATGGTTTTTATCCTTCATTATTTTAATATGTTGAATCACGTTTATTGATTTGCATATGTTGAACTATCTTACTATTTTTGCATTCCAGTGATAAATCCTACTTTATCATGGTGGATGATTCTTTTAATGTCTGTTGAATAAGGTTGGCTTGTATTTTATTGGGAATATTGGACTGTAATTTTCTTTTCTAATGTTGTCTTTTACTTCCATTGTTATGAAGATGATGTTGGTCTCATAAAATAAGTTTGAAAGTGTTCCCTCTCTTCAGTTTCTTGGAAGAATCTGAGAAGAATTGACATTAATTCAGTTTTAAATGTTTGGTAGAATTCACGTGTGAAGCCATCTAGTTCTGGGCTTTTCTTTGAAGAAGTTTTTGTTTACTGCTTCAGTCTCCTAACTTTTTATTAGTGTGCTTTAATTTTCTGTCTTTTCATGATTCAGTCTTGGTAGGTTGTATGTTTCTAGGAATTTATCCATTTCTTATTGTTTATTCAATTTGTTGGTGTATAATTATTTATAGTAATCTCTTATGATCCTTTCTATTTTTTTTGTAACAGTTACAATGTCTCTTCTTTCATTTATAATTTTATTTGAGTTCCTTCTTATTTTTTCTTAGTCTAGATAAAAACTTGTCAGTTTGTTTATCTTTCAAATAAGCATCTTTTATTTTTATTGATCTTTTCTATTGTCTTTCTAATCTCTATTTCATTTTTTTTGCTTTTATCTTTATTATTTGTTTTCTTATACTAATTTTGGGCTGCATTTGTTTTTCTTTTTATATTTCCTTGAGGTATAATGTTAGGTTGTTTGAGTCTTTCTTTTTTCTTAATGTAGGTGATTATTGCTGTAAACTTCCCTCTTAGAACTGCTTTTGCTGCATCCCATGAGTTTTAGTATGTTTTTTTCCATTTTCGTTTGTCTCAAGATACCTTTTGATTTCCCTTTTGATTTTTTCTTTGGTTGTTCAGAAGTGTGTTAATTTTCACATACATGTAAATTTTCCATTTTCCCTCCAGTTATTGATTTCTAATTTCATACCATTGTGGAAGGAAAGGATAATTGGTATGATTTCCATCTTTTAAAAATTGTTAAGACTTGTTTAGTGGCCCAACATATGATCTATGCTGGAGAACATTCCATGTGTATTTGAGAAGAATGAGTTTTCTAATTCTGTTGGGTGGATTGTTCTGTACATGTCTATTAGGGTCATTTATTCTATAGTGTTATTCATGTCTGCTGTTTATTGATTTTCTGTCTGGATGGTCTAGACATTGATGAAAGAGGGGTAATATAGTCCTGTTGTATTATTGTATTGCTATCTATTTCTTCAGTTCTATTAATGTTTGCTTTGTATATTTAAGTGCTCCAATGTTGAGTGTATATATATTTACACTTATTGTATCCTATTGATGGATTGACCCATCTGTCATTGAATATAGACCTTTTTTGTTTCCTGTGACTGATTTTGACTGAAAACCTATTGTGTCTGATAAAAGTATTGCCTCCTGCTCTATTTTGGTTACAATTAGCAAAATATCTTTTAGCTTCCCTTCTTTTTCAGCCTATGTGTGTTCTTAAAGTTAGTCTCTTGTAGGTAGCATATTGTTAGAACCTGTTTGTTTTAACTGTTCCACCACTTTGTGTCCTTAGATAGGAGAATTTAATCTATTTACATTTAGAGTAATTATTGGTAGATAAAGACTCCTATCGCCACTTTGTTAATTGTTTTCTAGCTGTTTTGGCATTCCTTTATTTCCCCCTTCCTCTCTTAGTATATTTCTTTGTGATTTGCTGATTTTTTAATAGCGGCATGATTTGATTTCTTTCTTCTCTTTTGTGTGTCTACTAGAGGTTTCTTCTTTGTGGTTACCATGAGGTTTACATAAGACATCTTATAGTTATAAGTCTGTTTTAAGCTGATAACACCTTAACTTCAGTTGCAGAAACAAAACAAGCAAAAAACTGCACATTTACTCTCCCCAGCACACCTTTTATTCTACTGATGTCACATTTTAGATCTTTTTATATTTTGTGTCCATTAACAAATTAGTGTAGCCATATTTGCTTTTAATACTTTTGTCTATTAACTTTTATGATAAAGTTAAAATGATTAATATACCACCATCACAGTACTAGAGTATTCAGGATTTGACTATATGTTTACTTTGAGATTTTTAATTTCATATGTTTTCATGTTGTTACTTTAGTGTCCTTTTGTTTAAACTTGAATATCTTCCTTTGGGATTTCTTGTAAGGCAGGTCTAGTGGTGATGAACTCCCTCAGCTTTTGTTTTGGGGAATATTTCTGAAGGATATCTTTGCCTTTACCAGATATAGTATTCTTGGTCAGCATTTTATTTTTCTGTGAGCACTTTGAATATATCATCTTACTCCCTCCTGTTCTGCAAGGTTTCTGCTGAGAAATCTGATTTCCTTGGGGTCAGTGGGACTCAGTCCTTGTATGTGATGAGTCTCTTTTCTCTTACTGCTTTCAAATTTCCTTTTCCTTTTTTTGATCTTTGACAATTTGGTTATAATGTGCCTTGGCATAATCTTTGGGTTACTCTTTCTTGGTCTTTGAGCTTCATGTAGCTGCATGTCCACATCCCTCCTAAGATTTGGGAAGTTTTCAGCCATTATTTCTTTAAATATGCTTTCTATCATTTTCTCTCTTTTCTAGTTCTCAGATTCCCATAATGTGTATAAATTTGCCCTTTTGATAGTATGTCATAAGTATGCTTTCTTCACTCTTTTTCATTCTTTTTGTTGTTGTTCCTATAACTAGCTAATTTCAAATGGCTTGTCTTTGAGTTCATCTATTATTTCTTCTATAGGACTGAGTGAGCTTTTGAAGCTCTCTATTAAAATTTTCAGTTTTGTTATTGTATTCTTAAGCTACAGAATTTGTTTGATTCTTTTTTTATTGTTCTATTTCTTCCTTAAAATTCTCATTTTTTTAAAAATAAATTTATTTGTTTATTTATTTATTTTTGGCTGTGTTGGGTCTTCATTTCTGTGCGAGGGCTTTCTCTGGTTGCAGCAAGCAGGGGCCACTCTTCATCGCGGTGTGTGGGCCTCTCACTATCTTGGCCTCTCTTGTTGTGGAGCGCAGGCTCAGTAGTTGTGGCTCACGGGTTCGGTTGCTCCGCAGCATGTGGGATCTTCCCAGACCAGGGTTCGAACCCGTGTCCCCTGCATTGGCAGGCAGATTCTCAACCACTGCGCCACCAGGGAAGCCCAAATTCTCATTTTTTTTCATTCATTGTTTTCTTGACTTTGTTTACTTATACATCTGGATTATGGCATCTCTTTGAGCTTCTTTAAGATGATTATTCTGAATTCTTCATCAGACAACTTGTAGATCTCCATTTCTTTGGGGTCATTTACTGGAGTTTTATAATTTCCTTTATTGGTGTCATGTTTGTCTCATTCTTTGTGATCTGTGTCGCCTTGTGTTGGTGTCTGTGTATTTGAAGGAGCAAACACTTCTTCTGGTCTTTACAGACTGGTTTTAGCAGGTGAAGATCTCCTGTTAGGTCCCTGGGCTGTCTCTGTATTGTCTCTATGATTGCAGTTGAGCAGGATTGGAGCCAAATCTCATGGTTGCTGCTAGGTCCACTTTAGAGTCTTCTAGTAGGGCAGGCACTAGTGCAAGTGCCCATTTCAGGGTCTGCAGATAGTGGGCTTGTTACCAGGTGTGTGGATGGTTGTGGCTCCCTACACGTCTCTGGGATGGCTCCTGACAAGTCACTGGGCAGGTCCCTGGGTGGATAGAATTGGCCCTGGACCATGGCTGAGAGGGACTAGAAGAAACATCACAGGGTTGCTTCAGCATCCACTGTAGAGACTGAGGTCAGAGGGTCTACCTCTGGGGGAACAGATCAGCATGATTCCCAGTGGATCCCTGGGTAGGCAGGATTGCTGTGTGACTGCAGCAGTGAGGGTCTGGAGTTGGGTTACAGGGCTGCTTAAAGTTCCATAGTTTTGTGGGCTTACCTCTGGGGTTCAGATGGCTGTGTCTCCAGGAAGGTCCCTGGGTGTGCAGGAGTATTCTCAGTCTGCGGTTGAGAGGAGCCAAGTTACAGGGCTGCTTCAGGATTGTTAGTTGGACTGAGGTCAGAGAGCCCGCCTCAGCATGGACAGGTGTGTCTGCTGACTGGTCCCTGGGTGAATATGAGAGTATGACTGATGGCCAAAATGGCTGGAGCCAGGCTTCAGGCCACTTCAAGGTCTACAAATGGGACCAAGGTTGGAGGGCTTGGGCTTGTTACCTGTGGCATGGGTGAATGTGACTCTTGGAGGGTTCCTGGCAGATGGTGCTGGTGGCAGGACCAAGACCAAACAGGGCTATAACTGATTCTACAGGGGGACAGAGCTGTTTCCGGGTCTGTATCTGGAACCACAGTCAGTGATTCTGTCACCTGGGCATGGACCTGCCTTCTCAAAAGGTCCTCCTCAGTCTTAGGCTCCACTGGGTTTCACAATCTCCTCCCTGGATCCAAAAGCTCCCACAAAGTCACTTTGTCTGTGGATAAGCTGTCAAATTATTGCTGCTGAGAGAGGATATCAATGGGGCACTTTCTATTCTGGCATCTTTCTGATGTCACTCAACATACAGGTTTTTAGTTGGGCATGATGGTCACGCAGAATGTAACAAATAGCTGGAGTAGTATCCACTTTCTCAGTATTGTTTAAGGACATGGTTTAAAGGTTATGTTGATAAGGTAGAGAAGAATAGGGAGAATGTAAGCAAGCAGTTTAGGTTGAAACTTTATATATTTTTTTCAGAGGTCATTATGGTATTTCTTTTATTTTTCTTTGCGGTATGCGGGCCTCTCACTGTTGTGGCGTCTCCCGTTGTGGAGCACAGGCTCTGGACGCACAGGCTCAGAGACCATGGCTCACGGGCCCAGCCGCTCCGCGGCATGTGGGATCTTCCTGGACCGGGGCACGAACCCGTGTCCCCTGCATCGGCAGGCAGACTCTCAACCACTTTGCCACCAGGGAAGCCCTATGGTATTTCTTAAAAACTAAGCTGCCTACCAAATAAGCACAATGATGAATAACATCAAAATGTTGTGGCAGGAAAGAGTCTTCATGGGGGTGAGTAAGAATCAGCCAGTGTCAGTTCGCATTTCCCCAAAGCCTATAGAGCTGATTAGACAGGGGAAAATTCATGATTATGTTGCATATACCATTCCACATTTTCATGCATTTTTCTAAGTCATTTACTTGGAGACAGATTTCAGCAAAAGCAAATATATCTCATTTCATTTAGGATGCCAAGATGGTGTGACATTTTTGCAATCGAAATGGTATTGGTGGAATAACACAATTCAATACTTGATAAGTATCATTTTCTCAAGCCAAAGGAATTTAAAGTTTGAGTATTACAAAGTCCATTGCAGAAAAAAAAAAGACAAAAAAAACCCCACGGTGGATATAAAAATAAATTATTCAAGTTTCAAGGAATGATAATAAATGAAGCCACTTAAAATTTCACCATATTCAATTAAACAAATACTACAAGACAAATGGTAATGCATTTGAGCAAAACAAACAATAACATTTCAAAATGGCAGTATTTATATTAGAAACATTGAGTATCAATGATGCTATAATATTTTTCAAAACAGTCTTTTTCAGAAGAATGTTAATAACTACTTTAAATAAGTTAGCTCTCATAGAATATATGGAAAGGATGAGAATTTAGAAATGACCTAATGAAGTTTTCTCATTGTTTCAATGAATAAACTGAGACCAAGGATAATCAATGACTCATTCTAAAGTACTAATTGTGACAGTCAGAACAAGGATTCTTAGCACCTGATCTGAACTCTGTGCTCTTAATCTATATTATGCAACAGTAATTGCTTAATGCATATTATTATGAGAAAATTGAATATTTTATAGCTCTAAATTTAATACTTATATATCAGGTTAAATGTTTAAATTTTTGTGAGCATGTAGAATATAACATTTATAACTATGGACCTGTATATGTTTACTATAACTACAGACCTGTGTATATACAAATATATTGTATAAACTATGGATCTCTGTTTATAACAAATATGCTGATTAAAATCTCTTTGATTTATTGTATAAGGTTACTAGTGTTAATAGTTAAAATATTTATCCAAATAATGAATAACACTGTGACTATTTCTTCTATTCATTTCATGAGTTATCTCGTGAGATCTTATATGGTTAGGTAGATAATCCTGATGTGTGATAGATGTTAGGAAAACTAGATGGATTAATAATCGATTAATGACCATCAGCTATTAGTAATGATATCCAAAATTTCTTGGTAGATCTTATACTTGGGAAAAAGTGTCTCCAGTTGTGTAACGATTCATCATGACTCTCTTACTCTTTATTTTTTCTGAATAATTTGAGGATTTAAAAAATTTTATGTAACAAAATTTTGTGTAACAAATTTTGTGTAACAAAATTTTGTTAGAATATATCTCAAGATGATAACATTTTGTTAGTATTAGAGACAGAATCCAGAAATACTGTAGAGAGAGAAGGAGTAAACTGAATTTGATTAAATAAAATTTAACAGAAGTAAGTATAAGACCTTCTATTTGCACTGAAAAAAAGGAATAAATACCAGTGCCATAATTTATACAAAAATATAGATATTTTAGGCAGCCATTAATTACCTCACTGTGGAGCATTTAAGTTAATTATTTTTTGCTAAGTCCTCAATTAATTAAAGAGTAGTAAATGAAAGATGCAGAACACTAAGAAATATGTACCAATAAAAACGTTTTTCAATATGGTTGTTGAAATTTAAGGTAAATTACACAATAAGGTATTATTCACTATTTCATCAGCTTTAAGCTGTCAGTTTGTTTAAACTGTTTCATGTATACATTCACAAGCAGAGGAGAGTGCCACCTCCTGCCCACCATTTTAGGTAATGTAGACAAAAAGGATTAGATCACAGAAAATTTCTTCAGTCTTCCCCAAATCCATTTATCAGTTGCCTGCCTTCCTAAGGTAATAAAAAGAGATGATCCCCAATTGCAGCTTCAGCGTTTCCATTTGAAAGGAGGGCATCCTCTGTCATTTATAGAAATTTTATAAAGTAGAAAAATGCAAAATCCTCATGTCATATAACTATATTTAAAGTCAAAGAGCATCTCACACTTTTGTTTCATCTCTTTGTAATTTATACTAATCATCTCATTGGAAGTGGACAGCCTAAGCCTTATGTTGCCATATTCTCCTAGTAAAGTAAATAGAAATAATTTATATGAATTGATAGTGATGCTCATCTTTATTTTTGCTTATAAGTTCATAGTATTTGGTTAGCTCTAGGTATTAAACTTCAGGAGATACTTCAACAAGTAGAACAACACAGGTGATAACGATGAGATAGAAGGATGTGTTGAAATAATGTGACATGAAAAATAATTGAAGGATATAGGTTTTATCTGAGTGTCTATGTGTGTTATGGTAGTTGCCTTCAAATGCATTTCTGTATAACTTTTAACAGTGGAATTAGTGGAGTTAGGATCTATAATTATAAAGTCTCAGGGTTTGAAAATTTCTGATTGTGGAAAAGGTTCATGCAGAGGTTTGACAGTCATTTGTCAGGATGCTGATTCTTTAGCAATAGATGTTCCTTCCCTTTAAGCTCAGAAATTTTATGATTTTGTGTGTTTCTTAGTATTATTCTTCATCCAGCATCATAGTATGACACAGAATTTATTTGGCACAGATTTGTAATTCTTACATATTATGAGGTAAATATAACCATCTGTGAAACTGGAGATAAAAGAAACATCAAAATTTTAAATGAAGAAAATCCTGTGCTGCTTTTATTCAAATTATGAATAAGCCTCTCTTATGTGTTTCTTCTTAGTATATGTATGTGTTGATATTAGTGTGCATATGTAGAGCAGGGGCGAGATGAGCAGATAAACACCTCATAAGTAGTAAACTCACCATTCTCTCTGGAGTCTAGGAAGTATTACACATTTGAAGAGTTACTTCTTTATGATATTTGGCCCAAATTTTCTCATTTTAACTCAGTCCATTTGTTCATCTCATACCTTAATAGTCTCCTCAGTGAAATGCTCAATAATTCTTTATCCTCTCTCTTCTTATACCTTTCAGATATTTGTAGGCTTTTATCATCTTACCTGTTAGTCATCCTTTTGCACAGTTATAGAGACTTCGATTCTTTAATCATCTTTCATAAGTCAAAACCTATATTCCCTTAATCATTTCTGTTACGCTTCTCTGAACTTCCTTTACAAGTCTTTTATCTATAGTGTTCTGGTACTGAGATGTCTAAAGCCAAGTTTTTCATACTAAGTAAGGATGAGTAAGTGTAGCAAACCTGGTCTTGAGGTTTTCTACGTTGGGAAATAAAGAGAATTACTGTTTTTCTGTGCTGTATTTTTCTATAGAACACAGAAAGACTTAAGTTTCTTCAAAATACCTTGGTTAGAGGGAGAATTCGGGTTGGTAAGGGGGAGTTTTTTTTTTTTTTTTTTCCTTTTCTGAATCTGGCTCCCTGTGTTATATTTCCTGTCAAAGTATTATTCATGCTTTCTGGTTCTAATTCGAAGATCAGTGTTTACATTTACTCAATTTCTAGTTCCCCCTTTTCCTTTTTTTTAGCTCTATTTATTTTAAATTATAACTTGGATTCAAACATTTTGTAAGATGATACTGAACTATATCTAATACATTGTGAAATATGGGAATTTTCAGAATAATAAAGGTAACTGCCTTAAAGGAGTAAAATTTAATTACATCCTGGACATTAATCACATTTGAAAGTAGCTGCTTCAATTTTTAAATTCCTGTTTTTGGAGTTTATAGCTTGAAGAAGAAAGGATGCAGTTTTACTCTTTCTTTTTTTTCCCCCTTATATTTCTTTTAAACTAGCTTCTGAATATGAGCTCTGATTTCTACAATTGTCACCAACTCACACATCCTAGAACCATTATTTAATTTGATTAGGGGCTTTATTCTCCTCTGCCCTATAGTCAAGTTCTTTCTACACTTTGACTCTAGGTCTCCAAGAGACATTAATGTCTTTGAAATCTATCTTCTCCTTTCACTGACCATTTTCCCTTCTTCAGCATTGTCATTTTCTGATCTCTAAGCTGAAGGGAAAAGTCACCAAACCATGGAATCAATGGAGAATTGAAAAGCTAGGAATTCTTCTTTAAGTACTACCTCAGAAATATAATAGATTTCTTATAGCTGTCCATTAGACTTTGACTTGGCAATCAGTTCTTACCATGCAACTAAAACACAGAAATAAGTAGTTTTGTAGTAATGGAATTAATTTGCAATATGCTGAAAATGAATTGTAGTTAATAAGTACATGAATCACCTTGTTAGTATTTCAAATGAATTAATTTACTTCAGGCAATGATGGCAATCATGAACTGAAGAGGAGTTTTATGTATGCTTTTTAACATGAGAGAGTAAGACAACAAATTAAGTAATTCCTTCAAGACCAGTGATTCTGGCTGTTATGTTTTTTAATTCAAGTTACTTGGATAGCAATACAAGCTTGTTTTGAAAACTTGGAACCAGCTTCATTGTTGAAACCATGGTCTATAGCTGAAGTTATAGATATACTTTGTAATTTAATACACACACACACACACACACACACACAAAGGGTTAAAAATTCAAAGCAGGCAGTGCACGCATCAGGTAATTAGGATTAATATGTTGTTTGGAATTAAAGTCGAATCCTTTTAATTGGCACATCTCGGTGGGAATAGAAATACAAACTTGTAATTAGGTGATTGGCCTGATTATCAAAGCTTCATTGGCATAGATTGTGCAGAGAGAGTCTTTTTTCTTTTGGCTTGAGTTTTTCAAACAACTATAGCATGTTAAGGGAGAAGCTCTGAACAGCCATAATAGGGCTTCGATGTTGCCTAAAATGAACAAATGTATACAGAGTGAATCATCTAAGCCTGCTAAAGTATTTCATAACTGTATGTGAGAATCAGCATTTTAGAAATAAAAATGCCTGTGCTAGCTTAGTAAAATAATCTAATTTTTAATATTGATAATAAGTTAGATATATTGAACTAAAGCCTCTACCAATTAAATGGATTTGAAGTAGGTTTGTCATTGTTAGGCACCAATCAGTTTCAACTCTGATCTATATTCAGGAGTCCAACCACGTAACTATGGGGCATGCAGACAGAGGTCAATAAGCAAGAATGAAAATTCTTTTCTTTAATCTAATAAAAAGGCTTATGGGGGGAAAACCCCTCTAAAGTTAAAGAGCTGTAAACAGTTAATTGGCCACTATAAATTGTTTTTATGAGTATTGTGTAGTACTATGTTATGTAGTTATTTAACAACATGTTATTGTCATTTTCTTCCCCTCATGCTGTTCTCTGTGTTCCTGATAGTGGGAATCAGGATTTCAACAGATAAAGTCATCTAATTCATATTGTGATACAACAGACCAAAATAATTCATTGAGGATCACTTAGGCACTCTTAGTTAGGAATTTGTAGTGAAACAGAAAGGGTCTGGGCACAAGTTCCTATACTTAAGAAAATGGGTTTTACGTAATAGTAGTAATTCACATAAAATCTTAAACATGTTGCATATTTAAGAGAATAAACTATATCAAGCACTTTAGAAAACTCATTTACACTGAATTCCAGTGTTATTTAGGAATTAATTTTTATGTTCCCTAAATGCTGTTTAGATATCCTATTTCCTGTTACTGTATATAGCTGAGTTTGAATGGCATGTAAGTGTGTGTGTGTGTGTGTGTGTGTGTATGTGTGTGTGTCTGTGTGTATGTGTATTGACTCAAACTACATTTCCTGCAACTAAGAGAAGCTCTATGACCTATAGCAAATTGGATTATATGAAAGCATGGAGGACGAGATTAAAATATATGAGTATAAGTTATTTTCCTTGTCACATATACTGAGGGATAGTGTCATCATTTTCAAGGGACCACAAAGGACTCACCTTTAAAAAATAGAAAACAAGAGGAAGTATAAAGTCTTATTTATTGTAGTTATATAGCATAGACAGGTGTTCTGGGTGAGACAGATACTACCTCACCCCTAGTCATTCACATTAGCTCCCTGTGCAGTCAAAAACTACTTATACTGTGAAGATTGTTTCTTGTTATTTTATAGTGGAAATCTGGCTCAATAATGCCTGTGTATTACTCTACTCCTTGAAAACAACATTAATAGACATATCAGTAAAACATACAGATGAACTTGGACTTTTGTCTAAGTTAAAAGGTCACCTCAGGAAAAGATAATCATTTTCTATTAATGCTCAAACTACTATGCACTTCACTGAACTATGTGGAAGGACATAGTGTCTTATTAGAAGATTAGTTTACATTATAGTCTGCCAAGAATGGCTTGTAAAGTGTGATTCATGCCCTGAAACAGCACACTAAAGATAATTTCTCCCGTCTAGTCTGTAATAATGAAAATAACCAAGAAACTACATCCTAGACTTTATAGGTCCATAAACATATAGAAAATCAGGTCACCTTATGCCACCATTGTCATTCCGCATTCATATTTACTATGGTTATTCCATTTATTCAGAACTATACTCGTATTAAAGAGGGAATATAATCAACTGTTTAGTTTGGAGGAATACTTCCACATTTCCAGAATGAGCAAGGTATCAGCACCAAATGATAGGAGGAGAGACTACCAATTAAATATGCTGTGTGAATTTAATGTATTATTTATTTATTTACTTTATTTTTATTCATTTTTGGCTGTGTTGGGTCTTCACTGCTGCTTGCAGGCTTCCTCTGGTTGCGGCTAGCAGGGGCTACTCCTTGTTGCGGTGTGAGGCTTCTCATTGCAGTGGCTTCTCTTATTGCGGAGCACAGGCTCTAGGTGCGCGGGCTTCAGCAGTTGAGACACGTGGACTTAGTTGCTCCGTGGCATGTGGGATCTTTCTGGACGGCTCGAACCCATGTTCCCTGCGTTGGCAGGTGGATTCTTAACCACTGTGCCACCAGGGAAGCCCCTGTATTATTTGTATGTTGATCTATTCAGTGTAAGAATAATTTTGCCCAGTTAATGTACTCAAGACCAAACAATTAAAATATATTGAAATATATTTAGAGAACTATCAAAACAGCCTAAAAATAATAGAGACAACCCATAATCCTTATTATTGGTCAGGGTTTAAGTATGAAAGGATTCCTAGTGGTACATTTATTATTATAATTTATTTCATTATCATTGTATGGATTGTATAGAAATATGGAGGAGGAAATTTGCAATATCTCAGACTGCTATAAAAATTTCCATATACCTAGAGAGAAATACAATAATTATGAATTAATTCAGCTGTATAGTGACTGATTACTTACTGTAGAATTATTTACTGTATTAGTCAATGAATCGAAATGCAGTAACTTTTTAAAGTATGTTATTAAACAGAATATAGCTTAACTAAGACAGATATTATTTCACACATCATTTGTTACAAAGTTGATAACTACATTTGATGGTTTCCTGTCACCCAAAATATAATATCATTTAATATTATCATTAATAGTAATTAATGATAATATAGATATCATTTAAATGTATTTTCAAAAATCCTAGTTATTCTTCAAAACCCAGTTCAAATTCCATCTTATTAATAGAGATTTCTCTGGCCCATCCTCAGAAAGATTAGCTACTCCTCTGTTTCTTATGCAGGTTTCTATTATATATTTCTCAATTTAATTTAATCATTTATTTACATGTAGACTCCCTTTTGAGGTCTTGAACTTATAGAAAGAATCTGTCCATCATCTCTATGTGGGGGAGAAATTACTGGCTACTTGGGACAAGAATTCTTGAAATAAAACACTATAATATGGCAAAGCTCTGGAGAGGAAGTAACATTGGAAGAAGTTAAACTGATGACTGGCATCAGAGATAAAAGTTGAGGTGAAATGAGTGTATTTTAAGCTCTTTTCAAGGGGCTATGGATGTTTGCGTGCACCCTGCTGCACATGGTCATAAGAAAGGCCTACCTGTCCCTCCAGGCCTTAGGAGACGTGCAGTGGGAGTACACTCTAGAGTGAAATGCTCCATGTGACTGGAAGAGGGCTGACTGTGTGCTGACTGCAAACGGAAGGCTTGAGAGGTAGGAGAGATCTTTCTGTTGCCTCAGAAGAGAGCTCACAGCTTGCCTGACCAACTAGAACAAAAGCATGTGACTCCCTCCATTTCTGGTTTGCCAGTGCCTGAGGGAATCCAACAGTCAAACCTGAATGAGTACTGTGGGAACACCAAATTGCAAACAATCTTTTGATTGCAAACAATCAAAAGAAAAGTATCAATCATTATCAAAGTAACTAGAGGGATAAACATCTAGCCAAAAACGTAGACAAGTGGAATATGCTGAGGCAGAACTGATGATGAGAGAGAGGAGAATTTCCAGAAAAATATTAATAATGTTCCAAGAGAACCACTTATAATTAACTCTTCATCCAAAATCCATCAGGAATCAGAAAGTATGATTTCCAAATGAAAGAACTATATAAACAAACAAAAAAGACTATGATCACTGTTGAGGAAGAAATGTCACCAATGTGAAAGAAACATGAAATATGAAAATCATGAGTAAAGAACCCTAGAGCAGAATTTTCCAACTGTTGGGTTTTTTTCATATTGTTGAGCAGCTGATGGGGTACATGTGTGCTGAAATATTGATTCCGCACAAGCTGTGAAGGCCTCTGGTAGCCAGGGTGCCCAGGCTGCTACCATGTGCAGCCTACTTCATTGGCCACTGATGCTGTGAAAAAGAAATGAAAGACATTGGGAGCTCTGGTTCAGAAGCTAGACCCAAAGAACTCATGTGTGAATATCCGAAGTTCTAAAAGGAGAATAAGAACGAAGAGAAACAATAAAAAAACAAACAATTCCATCAAAATCAAGTGGACTCTTCATTTGAAAAATCTCACTGAGGTGCAGACAATATAAAGGAAACAGCACAAACACAGAGTATACTGTCATATACCCAATTTGAGGAAAGTACTTGAGAAAGTGCTGCAAAGAAATGAAATTTGAAGCAGAACAATATAGAAAATGTAGAAGTAGGAAGAAAATTTTAAAATTAACATTAGGACATTAATTAAAATTAGTATTGCTATTAAGATTATATATTAATATTAGGACTATGTAGTTACATATAAATATATGATAATTATGTGGCTTGGAATTTGTAATACAAGGATTAGGTAAACCAAAGAGACATTGGGAAAAAATTTTGCTCCTCTAAAAATTCTTGAGTTGGAGGAGGAGTGTGGTGAGGAGACGGGAAAAAGAAAACATTCTAAAGATTTTGTTAACATGGGAGAGGGAATTGAGGAAGTTAGTCATTGTGAGGGAATTGAGGAAGTTAGTCATTGTTGTGTTGGGTAAACAGTTATTATTAATTTAAATGTGAAACTGGTGAGGTACTATGGTTTAGTTTAGGATGGGAGATGTAACAATTTGTTTCAGTACCACTGCAGGTTTGTGCACCTGCCTTGTTTTCCTGCCAAAGCAGTCTTGACAATGGCTTAAGTTGGTAAAGCCAGTTTGCTGCTGCTGCTGTTACATACTGATGGGATGAGAGTACTGGAGAATGGGGACTGAGGAGGAGGGACCACTGCACTAGTAGCTCTGTGCACCTCCTATATCTGGTCAGTGTCTTGCCTTGCATCCAGGCTGCCTGCCTTCAGCCCCCATCTTGAGGCCTGTACAGCTTTCAAATATGTACATCTTAGGACTACTGGTGAGTTGACACCTCATAGAACAAATTTGGATGATAAAATTAGGGATAAGATACATCCTTCCTTCTATCACTCTTCAAGGAAGTGTGGCCAGCTCGGCCATGTATTCCTTCTTTCCCTGCCTCATTCCTTGTTTTTTAAATTTTGTGTCCCTGGGATTGTATTCACCAATGGTGTTAGCATATAAACTTTTGCTTTAAATGCTGTCTTGTAAGGCATTCAGGTTAAATCTGAAGATAAACACTGGTGGCACCAAAAAGAATTGTGGAACTTCCAAGTTAATGGATTAGAAAGGAAAGGGAATGAAGAGAATTAGGTATAATTAAAAAAAACCATAAAGATACAGGCAATTAAGAAGTGACAACAAAAAAAGTAATGTAAGTAGTAAAAACACAATAATAGAGAAGAATGCAAAACGACATTATCAATTAATGATGTTTTTAAAGGTATTGATTTTCCTATTAAAAGATTCAGTCTTTATGATTGTGATAATTAAACAAAATTCAGCTGCATAGGTTCTATTAGAAACATCTAAATCCTAGTAACAACGTGTAAATAAGGGGATGGATGAAGATATTTTAGGCAATTGCAAACTGACAAGTTTGCAATCATAATTAAAATAGGTAAAGTTGAATTCAAATTAAAAATACTAATTGGGGCTGTTAAATTAATTAAGGAGCCCATTAGACTGAGGTGGTTCTAATATCTTAGTAGTCTACATAAGCAAATCAAAACATAAGCCTTTAATGCCTCAAAGTTAAGAAATGGAAACTTAACAAAACCAATTTCAAACAGCCAAGGAGGCTTTCCCAAATACTGTACCCACTTAAGCCATAGCCTATCAAATAATTTCCTTGCTTTGCTTCTGCCTCTTTTTATGAAAGTCTCTACCCTAAGCTCCTGTCAGTGGAGTGCTCCTGACTATTTCAGGTTTGGCACTGCCTGATTTGAGTCTATTTTTGCTCAAATAAACTCTTAAAGTGTTTAATATCCCTCAGTTTATCTTTTAACAGGACAAAAGAAAGTATAATGCAATAACAATAGGTACAGAAAACATGCCATATTTATAACAGTTTGTGATGTCATTATGTAATTCTACTACTTAGAGCCTAACACATGGAGGCTAAACAATATGCTACTAAACAACCAGTGGATCACTGAAGAAATTAATAAAGTACCCAGAAACAAATAAAAATGAAAACATAATGATCCAAAATCTATGGGATAGAGCAAAAGCAGTTCTAAGAGAAAAGTTTATAGTGATACGAGCCTACTTCAGGAAACAAGAAAAATATCACATAAACAATCTAACCTTCCACCTAAATGAAGCAGAAAAAGAACAAACAAAACCCAAAATTAGAAGGATAAAAATCAGAACAGAAATAAACAAAATAGAAACAAACAAAAATTACAAAAGCTCAATGAAAGTAAGAGCTGTTTCTTTGAAAAGGTAAAGAAAAGTGATAACCTTTAGCCTGACTCATCAAGAAAAAAAAAAGGCCCAAATCAATAAAATCAGAAATGAAAAAGAAGAGGTTACAACCAACACCACAGAAATACAAGGGATCATTAAGAGATTACTATGAATAATTACTTGCCAATAAAGTAGACAACCTAGAAGAAAAGGACAAATTCCCAGAAATGTATAATCTCCAAAGACTGAATCAGAAAGAAATAGAAAATATGAACAGACCAATTGCCAGTAATGAAATTGAATTAGTAATTTAAAAAATCCCCACAAACAAAATTCCAGGACCAGATGGCTTCTACCAAACATTTAGAGAAGAGTTAACACCCATCCTTCTCAAACATTTCCAAAAAAATGCAGAAGAAGGAACACTTCTGAACTCATTCTATGAGGCGAGCATCATCCTGATGCTAAAACCAGACAACGATATCACACACACACATGCACACACACACGCACACACACACACACACACACACACACAAATTACAGGTCAATATCCCAGATGAAGTTAATGTAAAAATCCTCAACAAAATATTAGCAAACCAAATTAAGCAATACATTAAAAGGACCATACACCATGATCAAGTGGGATTTATCCCAGGGATTCAAGGATGCTTCAATATATGCAAATCAATTCCTGTGATATATCACATTAACAAGTTGAAGAATTAAAATCATATGATCATCTCAATAGATGCAGAAAAAGCTTTTGACAACCAACATCCATTTATGGTAAAAACACTTAACAAAGTGGATGTAAAAGGAACATACCTTAACAAAATAAAGGCCATATGTGACAAACTCACAGCTAACATACTCAACAGTGAAAAGCTGAAAGCATTTCCTCTAAAATTAGGAACAAGACAAGGGTGCCCACTCTTGCCACTTTTAATCAGCATAGTATTGGAAGTCCTAGCTACAGCAGTAAGACAAGAGAAAGAAAGAAAAAGCATCCAAATTAGAAAGAAAGAAGTAAACTGTCACTGTTTGCAGTTGACATACTATACATAGAAAATTCTAAATATGCCACCTCAAAACTACCAGAACTCACCAATGAATACAATAATGTTGCAGGATATAAAATTAACATACAGAAATCTTGCATTTCTATACACTAACAATGAACTATCAGAAAGAGAAATTGAGGGAAAAAATCCCAATTATAATCACATCAAAAAGAATAAAATACTAGGAATAAATCTAACTAAGGAGGTAAAAGACCTGTACTTGGAAAACTATAAGACACTGATGAAAGAAATTGAAGACTCAAACAGATGGAAGGATATACAGTGCTCGTGGATTGGAAGAATTAATATTAAAATGACTATACTACCTAAGACAATCTACACATTCAGTGAAATCCTTATCAAAATACTAAAGGTGTTTTTCACAGAACTAGAACAAATAATTCTAAACTTTGTATGGAAATACAGAAGACCCTGAATAGCCAAAAAATCCTCAGAAAGAAGAACAACTCCCTGATTTCAAACTATACTACAAAGCTTACAGCAATCAAAACAGTATGGTACTAGCACAAAAAACAGCACACAGATCAATGGAACTGAACAGAGAGCACAGAAATGAACTCACACTTACATGGGCAATTAATTTATGCCTGAAGAGGCAAGAAAATACAATGGGGAAAAGACAGCCTTTTCAATAAATGGTGTGGAGAAAACTGGACAGCTACATGCAAAAGAATCAAACTGGACTACTTTCTCACACCACAAACAAAAATAAATTCAAAATGGATTAAAGACTTAAATGTAACTCCTAAATCCATAAAACTTCTAGAAGAAAACAGGTAGTATGCTCTTTGACATCAGTCTTAGTAATAATATTTTGGATATGTCTCCTCAGCAAGGGAAACGAAAGCAAAAATAAACAGATGGGGCTACATCAAACTAAAAAGCTTTTGCACAGTGAAGGAATCTATCAACAAAACAAAAAGGTCACCTACCGAATGAGAGAAGATATTTGCAAATGATAGATAAGGAGTTAATATCCAAAACATATAGAGAACTCATACAACTCAACATCACAAAAGCAAACAACCTAATTAAAAATTGGTCAGAGGATCTGAATACACATTTTTTCAAAGAGATACAGATGGTCAGCATCACTAATCATTAGGGAAATTCAATCCAAAACTAGAATGAAATATCACCTCCTACCTGTCAGAATGGCTGTTATCAAAAAGACAACAAATAATAAGTGTTGGTGAGGATGTAGAGAAAAGGGAACCCTGTGCACTGTTGCTGGAAATGTAAATTGGTGTAGCCACTATGGAAAGTAGTTTGGGAGTTCCTAAAAGTTAAAAGTAGAACTACCATATGATCCGACAATTCCACTCCTGGGTATTTAACCGAAGAGAAGGAAAACACTAATTAGAAAAGATATGTGCAACCCTATGTTCATTGCAGCATTGTTTATAATAGCCAAGAAATGGAAGCAACCTAAGTCCCTCTCAATAGATGAATGATGGATAAGATGTGGTGTATATATGCTATGTAATATTACTCAGCCATAAAAACAGAATGAATCTTGCCATTTGTGACAACATGGATGGACCTAAAGGGTATTATGCTAAGTGAAATGTCAGAAAAAAAAAGGGAAATACTGTGTTTTCCTTTATATGTGGAATCAAAACAAATGAACAAACACAACAAAACAGAAACAGGGTCATAGATACAGAAAACAAAACAAAAACAAAACACAACTAAACCAAAAGAACTTGAAGCCATATCATAAATACTGTCATAGGAAAGCCCACTAAGACAAGACATGGCAATGTGCCTGCTCAAGTCAACAATCCAGGCATTTTGCAATTTCTCTTGTCATGCCTCGGGCTACTGTAATTGAATAGTAGACTACTAATTAATAATATAATTTGCCCACAAATTGTTATCATGCCATAACTTTCCATCTAAAGTTCACACCTTAAGTGGATGCTAAAAGGGCAGTATTTATGATCCATTTAAATTTGACATTTCCCTTGAAAAGAAATGAGGATAAAATGCAACTAGAACATATAAAGTAGCTAATCTGTAGTTGTTTATTGATTGACCATGCATTGATTGATATCAAAAGTAACCTTGGCATGGGCATGTCATATATGAAATTTTAATTGAAAGAAGTATTTACAAGATGTATAATCTTTAGTCATCAAGAAAACGTGCAACCTAATTGTCAGTATGTTGGACTCAGTTAAACACATATTAAAACTCTGGCCAAATTATAGCATATTGGTTTCTTACCAAAGAAGCCAAAAAACAGCTTTTTATATCCCTATAGTAAAGTAGAAATGGTGAGGAGTCCTGCTCCTGGTTAGAAACCTGTGTATGATTTTCAAGCTTCATCGTAGGATTTGCAAAGCCTCCATCTGGCAGGACTTACTGGGAAGCTGCCTTCCCCATGCCAGACTTGTCTGAGCTTCTCCCTTTGCCTGATGCCTTGGGCAGAACTCTTCTTCAGATGCCTCAGCCAAAGCCTGCTTATGGGGAAACCTTGAGCTTGTTCTCCATGGGTGGTCTTAGTTTCTTGTATTAATGGAACTACCACCTATATTCTTCATAATTTCAAATCTATCTCTAGTTTCTTCTATTAATGAAACTACCACCTATATTCTTCATAATTTCAAATCTATCTCTCTAGCACATACCTCCAGCCTAAAATCTTGGCTTGTATTTACATTTGTGTATTAGTCACATGCATCTGGATATCTTGGTAACATTTCAGTTACCCACTAACAAAGTAAATGGATAATAATAATCATCATCGTCATCATCAAATTGACTTCTCCTTTATTATATGCCTTTTATAGAATTCTTCTTCTAAGTTTTTTCTCACATTTGTTGTTTCTTGCCTAATTACACTGTTGACTCCTTGATTCACATCCTTATCATCACACTTCTGTATTATTTCAAAAATTTATCCAGTCTCTTTGTCATGTGTACTCCTTTATAATAAATACTCTGAATGTTGCCATTTATATTTCTAAAAGAGCAAGTCTTGATAGCAATTCCCTATTTTGAAAGACCCATTGCATCTCTGTTACCTTCCTAAAGAATGAAGTGAAATGTCTTAGCATGGAATTTAAAGACTTTAAGCAGGCCCAAACTTCTTTTCCTGTCTCTCCTGCAAATACTCCTCTGTACATCAGTTTTGGCTAAAAGAAATTAGTGAAGAGGTTGTAAAAAGAGGTTAAGAACCTTCTTGTTATTGTCTTCTTTTCATATTTCAGCCACTCTTGTGACAATCAATATCTGCTAATGATTTGTCTAGAGGGCTAAATACTATATTCTGAATTACTAGAATGTTATTTTGATCTGTGCAGTCATTCATTCAATTATGCACTCAACAAGCATTTCCTGAAAGTTACTTGCTAGGCATTCTGCCAAACATTGGAGATATGTGGTCCCTTCCTTCATGGGCATGAACATGTATATTTGACCTATTTCCCCTACTCTTACTTCCTATAATGCCCTGCTCAAATATTATTTCCCCTATAAAACCATCTATAACACTTTTGCCAACCCCAGCATAGTTTACTTTCTTCTCTGTGCCTCATAGGCATGGTTGTATTCTATATTAAAAACAAACAAACGAAACCGTATTCTTAATTTGTATGGAGTAGACATATGTAATTGATATCTGGTTTTAAATGTTACTACTAATAAAAACACTATAGTGAGTATGAGTACCAAATTAGTACCACAAGTTAAAACAATATAGCTTGGTGCAAAAAACACAATACAAAATAGCTTGGTGCAAAAAATACAATACAATATTCTTTTTGCCACTTATATTTGATCATTAAGAGCCTCTCATTCCGAAAAGCTATCTTTTTCATGTTTACATATTTAGGCAGCATGTCTAGAAAAATAAAACTTTTATTTAGCCTTCCAGTTTTCCCTTTCCTTTCCCTTTTCTGTCACTGCAGTCTAAACACTAGGCCTATGAATCCCATCAAGCTAATCAAGCTATCTGCATACCTTTAATATTCAATGATGTATGAATTTACAGGATATTGTGAAGGGAACCAGGTAGGACTGAGATTTTGTCCCTGTCCTTGAGGATTTTGGAAGACAAATGTCAGTGGCCATTGCTTAGACCTACTTGGGGCAGTTAGGGCCAAATATGCTACTCACCCTATGGTACATACTTAGGTGTTGGTATGTATACATTGATATACAGCTAACAAAGAGTCAGAAGTCTTTGGTGTGTTTATTTTTAAAAGTTTTCTGACACATATAAAAATGCACAAAAAAGTATTTATGAGCAAGGGATAAATATGATTATATTATGCATACTCTTTGGAAGCAATCTTATTTCTTTTTTTTCTTTATTGCTTGACTTTTCTTCTTCCAACCTCTATCCTTACCTATCTGCTTTAGTTAACCTGTTAATTCAAGTTGCCAACCTAGAAAATATTATTTTCTATTTTTCTTCATTCCTATTTAATACATATTGTCACACCCTCCCTCACACATACATACATACTATACATGCTTATCTAATAACATAATATCTAATAGGTATCTACCTATCTATCTATCTATCTGCATTATATTTCTGGTCATTGCTTTACAAATATGAGATAATCCATGTTTCTCTGAATCTTGTTCTTTTTCACTCAGCAGTACCTTGTGAAATTCTTCCAAGTCAGTTTGAGTAGTTCTTGTGAATTTTTGTTAATGATAGCTGATATATCATGGCACAGATATAATGAAATTAATCAAAAATTCTTCTATTAATGGGCATTCTACTTTTTAAAGTTTTATTTGTTTGATTTTGGTCACTGAACACAATGTTTCAACAATCGACTTTTGACTTGCAAGCTTACCTACTGGTGGCTTTATTTTAGTATATAGGTTCACTGCATTGAGGAATATATGAACCTATATGATATATATGTGTGTTTGTGTGTACATGTATATATTTATATTGTTCCAATTGCTTTCATTAAAGCCTATACAAGTCACATTTCTATCAACAGTGTACGTGAACACTTTTCCAAAACATCCTTTCAGGAATAGATGTTACCAAGATACCACACAGATAAGAGGTGTATTTGAAAATTTCTTTATATTAGCATTATTCAAAATTTAATGATCATCTTTAATATTCCAGGGTCTTAGGAATAACAGTTAATAAGGACATCATGACTCTTGCCTTTATAGAGCTTTACAGTTATACTGGGGGCAAAGACAACGAAGAGTATTATGTACTAATGATAGGGGAAGTGCATTCATATAGAAAAACATAGGAGGGGGTGCTTCTGGTACAAAGTTTACTGGAAAAGATGGTGCCGCTGGTGCAGGTCTCTCTGCTCATCGAGCTCTGCTGCTAAGGGCTGCAGTTACCTGAAACCTCAGGCAGAAGAGGAGAAGAAGAGGATAGCAGCTGAGGAGAATAAGAAGCAGGATGAAGTGAAACGGATTGAGAGAGAACTGGCAGAAGCCTGAGAGGATCGCATATTAAAGTGCATTTGCCTTTGAAGCATCATGGATGAATAGAGTTTTCTGTGCTGTGTGAAAAGAAGGAGAGAAAAAGAGACAGAGAGAGAGAGAGAGGGAGGGAGAGGGACTGGGGGGAGAGAGGGAGAGAGAGTAAAACAGGTGAATTATAACTCCCATGTTTCTGGGTTATAAAACTAGGTGGATAGTGGTTGTCATTCACTGAGATTGGAAATGAACTCGTATATGCAGGTGTGAATAGAAGGTAAAGAATTCCATTGTAGACATGCCAAAAGTGAAGCGGTTGTAGCTTATTTACATAGGAATTGGTTTTGAAATAAAATGTAGAATTTTCAACCATTCACATATATCTCTGAAGTCTTTGAGCCTGTGGATGGTTTTAGAAGATCCCTGAGCAACCTAAAATGGTAAGCAATACATAATGTATGGACATTTCCAGGAGAGAGCTGGTTAATTTTCATCAGATTCTCAAAGGATTCTCTCATCTATTAGTGCTTTTTGAAGTCTTGCAAAGGAATGAAATCACTATAATCTAGCAAAAGTTGATGTAGAGGAGTGCCTGTATTATATTTTTGGACTAAAATTTTTCTCCATGTTGAATGACATTTTATGAAGCTACTAAATTTATGAGCAATATCAAGTTTAATCAAGAGTAGCATGTTTGATATGCGTTTGAGTCTATCCTGATCCAAATATTTAAAAAATCTTTGGCCTCCAAATCCTAGAGACACTGTTAGAAAATGTCCCCTACTTTATATAGTTCATAAGCATTTTCAACCAAGACACTCTAAGCTAGCAAAAATAACTCCCTTATTATGACATAAAAGATCTTTTTAAAGAGTATTTTAAAAAATATTATAATTGAACGTTTCCAAAAGTAACATAGCAGTATGTCAATGTGCCAGTTGTATGAGTGTGGGTACCACAGGGAAATGCCTGTGGGACAACAGCCCTAAATTATTTTTGCAGGAATCACATATTTCTTTTATTTAGATCTCTCTGCTGCTCCAATGAGAGTAAACTTGCTTTCCCTGATGACAAAGTTCAGGAAAAACCCGAACGAACTTCTTGGCCAACCCTATAAAATCCCCTTTCTTCTCGAGTTCTTGCTTAAAAATGCAGAGTGAACCATCCAGAAATCTGAGGCTCTGACCCAGTGCAATGGAACACTCCTTCTAGCACTGCCATGACTCATTTCTTTGAGTGTACATATAGTAGAAAGTAAGTACACATTTACTGAGATTATCCCTGTGTATTAGACAATGTGTTTATCACTAGCAATGCTTAACACAACATAGTCTCTGATTTCATAGAATTTATAATCAAATAGAAGACACATACAAGCAAAAAGTAATTCTATTGTTATTTTGCACGCTATAATATCAGTAAGGTAGTAAGGATTTTAGGAGTATTCATTCAAAAAGCACTTCACCCACTCTTTGGGGTTTCTCAGAGAAACCAATATTTAAGTCTGGACTTTGGTATAACTGGACAACCGCCGAATGGTTTTAAGCAGAGAGATATAATCAGATGTGCACTTTAGAAAAATCAGTAGTGTGTCAACAATTCTTGCAACATTAGTACCTCTGTTTATAGCCATGTTAAGAGTTTCATTGCCCCTGGAACTTCAGTTAGGATTACATTTAGTGACATATATAAGATGACCATATGTCTGGTTTGTCTGGGACAGCTGATTGCACTCAAAAGTGTTCTTTAGATTCAAAATACATGGTCACCTTTATAAAATCCCTAAATAAGTGTGGATTAAACTAAATATGTGTTTCATTCTGAGTCAAGTCAGAAAACAAAACTAAGACATTTTAACATGAGAGAATTGAATATAAAATTGTTTTAATTAAGATATCACAGAGATAGCAATCGCAGGTAGCAACTACCATCCTTAGAGCTGGGTATTCAAAGGGAAGTGATTGAAATTATAATTTTGTAGCTTGGGGAAGGGACCCCATGAAGTTGAAAACCAGATATCTGAGGAGAGAGCATTGACCAGTAGGTGCTATTGTCTTTAAGGTCCAGTGATGGGCCTGTGATGGTGAGAAAAATGCAAAGTAGATTCAATTGCTGGAACCACTAGAACAAACTGTCTGACAGATATAAAAATGCTGGGCTGGGGTGAAGCAGGCAGAAACAGCAAGCTCAAAGGAAGCAGACAGCCTCCAGCCCTGCAGCAAACAGCCTCCAGCCCTGCAGTCTCCCTATAACTCCTCCTACTGGCAAAGCCTAACTGGCAATGCAGGCTTACAAAGCAGAAATGGGGTTTGCAGTACTAACCCCAGAACTACACACTCATTTACTGCTAACTTACATTGGAAAATGCTTATGCTGAAAAATAGGGGTTATGTTTGATGTGATTTTAAAATTTGGCCCTATGTAGTTGGATATCAGAGTATCAGAACCATTAACTGTGTTTTTGCTTCAAAATGTATCTTAAAAGTAATGCATATATTAAATATTGACATAGATGTTATGGTGCAAGTAAATACTTTGTATATGAGCCTTTGAAAGCACTTCTTTCACTAATTTACTTAATCTGTTTTTCCATATGTGAAATAAATCGGTTTAAATATAGTAAGCATATCCACGTTGTTTTGTTTTTGAAAAATTAAACTTTGCTTTGCTCTGTTTTTATTGCAATTACACATATATACACAAATAGATATGCCTTGAAGCATAAGAAACACATTAGTAAAGCTGATTGAATTTTCACCTCTTTTGCAAGCATAGCCATGTTTCTTACTTTGCATGTCCTTCAGGCCTCATCAGAGCACAAGTGACTTCAAAGGGTTTTCTGCACTCAGATCAGCTCTATGGGGCATGTAGGAAGATGAGAAATGAACCAACACCAGAGGTGCAATGAAAAGTAAAAATCCTAGCATTACCATAGCTCTTGAGCTGAGCAGCAGGCTAAATTACTGCACCTGAATATAGAAATCTCAAGGGTTCATGAAGGAAAAGATGGTAAACATTTAACGCAGAAAATAAATCTAACTTTATTCATTGGATTTAGAGAAAGTTTTCCTTTAAGTAACATAGGTAACATTTAACTATTATTGTCATGGAAATCTGTCAGCTTTCTTGTTTAGAGAAGGAAATAACAGATAAATGTAAATGATCAAAATTAAAAGCAAAATATAATACCTAGCTATAGTGCCTACATATAGTACAACAGCCAATCCATATATGCTATTTGGATGAAAACAGGTCCTTCCAGATCTGACAGTTTAAAAACATCTTTATATTTACAGTGCTAAGAGTTCTAGGGATATTGAAGAATTAAAGAAAGACCCAGAGACATGTAGAAGAAATCCTATGTATCCACTTATATCAACCTTTCTCTTCTCTGAAAGATTGGCCTTGAGAAAGGGAAGAGAGAATAGGTAGAAAATGAAGGTTGGATTCAGATACTATATCCTCTAACACAAATTCTTAAAATAACTCCTTATAAATAGACAAGTATAAAATTTAACAGTGTCTATATACATATCAGTGTTAAGATACTATCTCAAAGTAAAGTGGCCTGTATTTTTAGGTAGATTACATATATTTGATAGAACAATTATGAAGACTTGAATTTTTGAGAACTTAATTCTTCAATTTGTTTTTTTACTTGAAAAACATTAAGTATAGTAATATTTTTTCTTTTTTTTAACATCTTATTGGACTATAATTGCTTTACAATGGTTTGTTAGTCTCTGTTGTATAACAAAGTGAATCAGCTATACATAAACATATATCCCCATAACTCCTTCCTCTTGCATCTCCTTCCCACCCTCCCTATCCCTCCCCTTTAGGTGGTCACAAAGCACCAGGCTGATCTCCCTGTGCTGTGTGGCTGCTTCCCACTAGCTATCTATTTTACATTTGGTAGTGTATATATGTCCATGCCACTCTCTCACTTCGTCCCAGCTTACCCTTCCCCCTCCCTGTGTCCTCAAGTCCATTCTCTACGTCTGTGTCTTTATTCCTAACTTGCCCCTAGATTCTTCAGAGCCTTTTTTTTTTTTAGATTCCATATATATGTGTTAGCATGTGTTTTTATCTTCACTGATTTACTTGACTCTGTATGACACACTCTAGGTCCATCCACCTCACTAAAAATAACTCAATTTCGTTTCTTTTCATGGCTGAGTAACATTCTATTGAATATATGTGCCACATCTTCTTTATCCATTCATCTGTCAATGGACACTTAGGTTGCTTCCATGTCCTGGCTATTGTAAATAGTGCTGCAGTGAACATTGTGGTACATGACTTTTTTTTTTTAATTTATTTTTATTATTGGCTGTGTTGGGTCTTCGTTTCTGTGTGAGGGCTTTCTCTAGTTGCGGCAAGCGGGGGCCACTCTTCATCGTGATGCGTGGACCTCTCACTATTGTGGCCTCTCTTGTTGCGGAGCACAGGCTCCAGGTGTGCAGGCTCAGTAGTTGTGGCTCATGGGCCTAGTTGCTCCACGGCATGTGGGATCTTCCCAGACCAGGGCTCGAACCCATGTCCCCTGCATTGGCAGGCAGATTCTCAACAACTACGCCACCAGGGAAGCCCCCATGACTCTTTTTGAATTATGGTTTTCTCAGGGTATATGCCTAGTAGTGGGATTGCTGGGTCATATGGTAGTTCTGTTTTTAGTTTTTTAAACAACCTCCATACTCTTCCCTATAGTGGCTATATCAGTTTACATTCCCACCAACAGTGCAAGAGGGTTCCATTTTCTCCACACCCTCTCCAGCATTTATTGTTTGTAATCTTTTGATGATGGCCATTCTGGCCGATGTGAGGTGACATCTCATTGTAGTTTTGATTTGCATTTCTCTAATGATTAGTGATGTTGAGCACCTTTTTATGTGTTTGTTGGTAATCTGTATATCTTCTTTGGAGAAATGTCTATTTAGGTCTTCTGCCCATTTTGGGATTGGGTTGTTTGTTTTTTTGATATTAAGCTTCATGAGCTGCTTGTATATTTATAGAGATTAATCCTTTGTCAGTTACTTCATTTGCAAATATTTTCTCCCATTCTGAGGGTTGTCTTTTCATCTTGTTTATGGTTTCCTTTGCTGTGCAAAAGCTTTTAAATTTCATTAGGTCACATTTGTTTATTTTTGTTTTTATTTCCATTTCTCTAGGAGATGGGTCAAAAAGGATCTTGCTGTGATTTATCTCATACAGTGTTCTGCCTATGTTTTCCACTAAGAGTTTTATAGTGTCTGGCCTTACATTAAGGTCTTTAATCCATTTTGAGTTTATTTTTGTGTATGGCATTGGGGAGTGTTCTAATTTCATTCTTTTACATGTAGCTGTCCAGTTTCCCCAGCACCACTTACTGAGCTGTCTTTTTTCCATTGTATATTCTGGCCTCCTTTATCAAAGATCAGGTGACCATATGTGCATGGGTTTATCTCTGGGCTTTCTGTCCTGTTTCATTGATCTGTATTTCTGTTTTTGTGCCAGTACCATACTGTCTTGATTACTATAGCTTTGTAGTATAGTCTGAAGTCCAGGAGCCTGATTCCTCCAGCTTTGTTTTTCTTTCTCAGGATTGTTTTTGCTACTCAGGGTCGTTTGTGTTTCCATAAATATTGTGCAATTATTTTGTTCTAGTTCTGTGAAAAATGCCATTGGTAGTTTGATAAGGATTGCATTGAATCTGTAGATTGCTTTGAGTAGTATAGTCATTTTCACAATGTTGATTTTTCCAATCCAAGGACATGGCATATCTCTCCATCTTTAATTTCTTTCATCAGTGTTAAATAGTTTTCTGCATACAGGTCTTTTTTCTCCTTAGGTAGGTCTATTCCTAAATATTTTATTCTTTTTGTTGCAGTGGTAAATGGGAGCGTTTCCTTAATTTCTCTTTCAGATTTTTCATCATTAGTGTATAGGAATGCAACAGATCTCTGTGCTTTAACTTTGTATCCTGCTACTTCACCAAATTCATTGATTAGCTCTTATAGTTTTCTGGTAGCGTCTTTAGGATTCTCTATGTATAGTGTCATGTCATCTGCAAACAGTGACAGTTTTACTTCTCCTTTTCTGATTTGGATTCCTTTTATTTCTTTTCGTCTCTGATTGCTGTGGCTAAAACTTCCAAAACTACGTTGAATAATAATAGTTAGATTGGGCAACCTTGTCTTGTTCCTGATCTTAGCAGAAATGCTTTCAGTTTTTCACCAATGAGGATGATGTTGGCTGTGGGTTTGTCATATATGGCCTTTATTATGTTGAGGAAAGTTCCCTCTATGCCTACTTTCTGAAGGTTTTTCATCACAAATTGGTGTTGAATTTTGTTGAAAGCCTTTTCTGCATCTATTGAGATGATCATATGGTTTTTATCCTTCTATTTGTTAATATAGTATATCACATTGATTCATGTGTGTATATTGAAGAATCCTTGCATTCCTGGGATAAGCCCCGCTTGACCATGGTGTGTGATCCTTTTAATGTGCTGTTGTATTCTGTTGGCTAGTATTTTGTTGAGTTTTGCATCTATGTTCATCAGTGTTATTGGCCTGTAGTTTTCTTTTTTTGTGACATCTTTGTCGGGTTTTGGTATTAGGATGATGGTGGCCTCGTAGAATGAGTTTGGGAATGTTCCTCCCTTTGCTATATTTTGGAAGAGTTTGAGAAGGATAGGTGTTAGCTCTTCTCTAAATGTTTGATAGAATTCTCCTGGGAATCCATCTGGTCCTGGGCTTTTGTTTGTTGGAAGATTTTTAATCACAGTTTCAGTTTCAGTGCTTGTGATTGATCTGTTTATATTTTCTATTTCTCCTGGTTTAGTCTTGGAAGGTTGTGCTTTTCTAAGAATTTGTCCATTTCTTCCAGGTTGTCCGTTTTGTGGGCATGTCGCTGCTTGTAGTAATCTCTCATGATCCTTTGTATTTCGGCAGTGTCAGTTGTTACTTCCCCTTTTTCATTTCTAATTCTGTTGATTTGAGTCTTCTTCCTTTTTTTTTTGATGAGTCTTGCTAATGGTTTATCAATCTTGTTTATCTTCTCAAAGAACCAGCTTTTAGTTTTATTGACCTTTTCTATTGTTTCCATCATTTCTTTTTCATTTATTTCTGATCGGATCTTTATGATTTCTTTCCTCTGCTAATTTTGTTTCTTTGTTCTTCTTTCTGTAATTGCTTTAGTTGTAAGGTTAGGTTTTTAATTTGAGAATTTTCTGGTTTCTTGAGTTAGGATTGTGTTGCTGTAAACGTCCCTCTTAGAACTGTTTTTGCTGCATCCCATAGGTTTTGCATCATGATGTTTTCATTGTCATTTGTTCCTCGGGATTTTTTGATTTCCTCTTTGATTTTTACAGTGATCTCTTGGTTATTTAGTAGTGTATTGTTTAGCCTCCATGTGTTTGTATTTTTTACAGTTTTTTTTTTACTGTAATTAATATCTAGTCTTATAGCATTGTGGTCGGAAAAGATACTTGGCATGATTTCAACTTTCTAGAATTTACCAAGGCTTGATTTGTGACCCAAAATATGATCTATCCTGGAGAATGTTCCATAAGCACTTGAGAAGAAAGTGCATTCTGTTCTTTTTGGATGGAATGTCCTATAAATATCAATTAAGTCCATTTGTTTCATGTGTCATTTAAAGCTTGTGTTTCCTTATTTATTTTCATTTTGGAAGATATGTCCATTGGTGAAAGTGGGGTGTTAAAGTCCCCTACTATGATTGTGTTACTGTCGATTTCCCCTTTTATGGCTGTTAGTATTTGCCTTATGTATTGAGGTGCTCCTATGTTGGGTGCATAAATATTTACAATTGTTATATCTTCTTCTTGGATCGATCCCTTGATCATTATGTAGTGTCCTTCTTTGTCTCTTCTAATAGTCTTTATTTTAAAGTCTATTTTGTCTGATATGAGAATTGCTACTCCAGCTTTCTTTTGATTTCCATTTGCATGGAATATCTTTTTCCATCGCCTCACCTCAGTCTGTATGTTTTCCTAGGTCTGAAATGGGTACCTTGTAGACAGCATATCTACAGGTCTTGTTTTTGTATCCTTTCAGCCAGTCTGTGTCCTTTGGTTGGAGCATTTAATCCATTTATATTTAAGGTAATTATCAATATGTATGTTCCTATTACCATTTTCTCAATTGTTTTGGGTTTGTTATTGTAGGTCTTTTCCTTCTCTTTTGTTTCCTGCCTGGAGAAGTTGCTTTAGCATTTGTTGTAAAGCTGGTTTGATGGTGCTGAATTCTCTTAGCTTTTGCTTGTCTGTAAAGGTTTTAATTTCTCTGTTGAATCTGAATGAGATCCTTGCTGGGTAGAATAATCTTGGTTGTAGGTTTTTCCCTTTCATCACTTTAAATATGTCCTCCCACTCCCTTCTGGCTTGCAGAGTTTCTGCTGAAAGATCAGCTGTTAACCTTATGGGGATTCCCTTGTATGTTATTTGTTGCCTTTCCCTTGCTGCTTTCAATATTTTTTCTTTCTGTTTAAGTTTTGATAGTTTGATTAATATGTGTCTTGGTATGTTTCTCCTTGGGTTTTTCCTGTATGTGACTGTCTGCACTTCCTGGACTTGATTATTTCCTTTCCCATATTAGGGAAGTTTTTAACTATAATTTCTTCAAATATTTTCTCAGTCCCTTTCTTTTCCTCTTCTTCTGAGACCCCTGTTATTCGAATGTTGGTGCATTTAATCTTGTCCCAGATGTCTCAGATACTGTCCTCAAATCTTTTCATTCTTTTTCTTTATGCTGCTCTGTGGTAGTTATTTCCACTATTTCATCTTGCAGGTCACTTATCCGTTCTTCTGTCTCAGTTATTCTGCTATTGATTCCATCTAGAGAATTTTAAATTTCATTTATTTTGTTGTTCATCATTGTTTGTTTGCTCTTTAGTTCTTCTAGGTCCTTGTTAAATGTTTCTTATATTTTCTCCATTCTGTTTCCAAGATTTTGGATCATGTTTACTATCATTACTCTGAATTCTTTTTCAGGTAGACTGCCTCTTTCCTCTTCATTTTTTTTTGGTCTGGTGGATTTTTACCTTGCTCCTTCATCTGCTGTGTATTTCTGTGTCTTCTCATTTTGCTTAACTTACTTTGTTTGGGGTCTCCTTTTTGCAGGCTGCAGGTTTGTGGCTCCCGTTGTTGTTGGTGTCTGCCCCCAGTGGCTAAAGTTGGTTCAGTGGGTTGTGTGGGCTCCTGTTGGAGGGTGCCTGTATCCTGGTGGATGGGGCTGGATCTTGTCTTTCTGGTGGGCAGTACCCCATCCGGTGGTGTGTTTTTGGGTGTCTGTATACTTATTATGATTTTAGACAGCCTCTCTGCCTAAAAGGTGGGGCTGTGTTCCTGTCTTGCTAGTTGTTTGGCATGGAGTGTCCACCACTGGAACTTGCTGGTCATTGAGTTGAGCTGGGTCTTAGCATTGAAACGGAGATTTCTGGGTGTGCTCTTGCCTATTGATTTCACATGGGGCCGGGAGGTCTCTGGTGGACCAGTGTCCTGAACTCAGCTCTCCTACCTCAGAGGCTCAGGCGTGCCACCCGGCCAGACCACCAAGACCCTGTCAGCCACACGCCATGAAAGTGATATGAAATCATGCTACTGCTAAACTGGCAGATGTTCTTTCCTGCTGTTGACTGAAAGACTTTCCACTGAGGATCTTAGGTATCTTTTCTTTTATACTTCACTGGATTCATCCACAGTAAGTAATAACCATGATGATGGTGATGATGATGATGATGTAATGTGTGGTATGTCTTGAAAATCCAAAGATTTTCTCATATGAAATCTCTGTACTTCTTCCCAATTCTCAGTTTTGTGTCCAGTGGTGCTATCTGGCAGAAGCACCTCTGTGCCACTTTCCCCGAGGGCTGCTGCCCGCCTTGGCCCCAGCCCAGCAGCCTCTTGGCACCCAGGAAGTGGATTACACAGCCCCAGCGGCAGCCCATATCTGTTCCAACCACTCGTGGGCACTGTTCAAACGATTTTGATTTGACATTAATCAATCTGAAATTTCCGAATTAGGATTTTTATCCCCTATCAATTCAAATATTTGAACTTGTGGATTTAAACTTTTCCTTTATTTTCTGAGCTTTTTCCCTTTTGCAGTTATGACATTCGGGGTTCCTAGAGCTCATAATGTTATTACCTTAATTGATAACGGCATGGGATTAGGAATCATCAGAGACTTTTGGAAAGCTACTATAAGCAGGAACAAATTTTTCTTCTAGTTTTACCTGAATGACATAGGATAGCTTTTGAATGTGAACACTTAAGAGCAGCCATACCTCATTCTTTATGCTTATCGTTGACCATGATTCTGACTGGAATATCATTTCTTCTGGAATTGTGTCATAGAATATTGGTAATAAAGATTGAGTGAGATATATATTAGGCTCAACAAAGCACATTAAAATTATTAATTCTTCAGTCATGTCTAAAATCATTGCTTATAAAACAAAATTACATAGACTTGTTGTTTTAAAACCAGCCCTGTTCCATCAATCTCTCTCACCGTCAAAATGTTTTCTCTATCATGCTCTAGCAATCACTCTGTCCAGTTTGTATTTTCTATATCTTACTTCCCTCTCTATTATCAGGATACACTTTTACTAGAGATTTAGAATATTACTAGTAGCTGGGGATGAAGTTATATGGTTGGAGGAAGAGATTTTTTGTAATTGGGAAAAGATTTCCTCCTCCAGAATGTTTAGTTTTTTTCTTTATTTCTAGGATTTGGCTTACTGGTACTATTTGCTGCTTACCGTGTTGTATACCTCTGGCAATTTCCCAAATACCTGACAGCTCAACTGGGCCCTCATTCCAGCTATTGCTACCGCCATTTTCTCCAGACTTCATTTCTTGAAACATCCTCCACCTCAGTTTCATATGCAATTCTTTGGAAAGAGCAGCAGTTTTTCACTCTAGAATCTACATCTCCAGTTCTGATCTCTCTTATTTATGCTCCATTATTTCTGCTTGAATAATCTACTTTTACCATAAATTTAGCCTATGAAACTTTGAAGGAACAGTGCTAAAGCCCACCTATGCGGTCTAAGGTTTTGTTTCCAACCTACGAGAAATTTATTTTAAGGCGAAACAATGATATTCCTCCCCAGTCTTGTATCTGTGGGTTTATAATTCATACACTAGTAAAAATAAGAAAGCAAAAATAAAAAAGGAAGTTATTCTAACTGGAGGGTACACAGAGAGGACAAGGCATGAGTGGTGTTGGTGCCAACAACCTCAGAAACAACAGGAACCAGGTCCATCTCCTTTGGTGCCAGTTTTCAGACCTTACTTGTTAGCAGTCTTCACGCAATCATTGACAGAAGTAGCAGTGCTCTCAATACCTGCAGACCTATTAGCAAAAATAGCCCCTTCAACAGAGACTGGCAAGAATTTCAGTTCAGTGATTCACTTCATAGGCCTTGATAATTTTTTTTTTTTTTTTTTTTAGGACTTGATAATTTTGAAAACTAGAAGTAAATAGAGAAAATGATAGATGTCACATGAATCACACTTAAGAGGACTAGATTTTGAAGCACAAGTAAAAGACCCTCTAGCAACTTTCAGAACTGGGAGGAGATTGATAGACATTTTTGGAGTTCTTATAAAATGTGCAGTAATGGAGTGAAAATGATACTATATGTGATGTTTATTGTGGCTCCACGTTTACTTTTTTTTTTTTTTTTTTTGTGATACGCGGGCCTCTCACTGTTGTGGCCTCTCCCGTTGTGAAGCACAGGCTCTGGACGCACAGGCTCAGCGGCCATGGCTCACGGGCCCAGCCGCTCTGCGGCATGTGGGATCCTCCTGGACCAGGGCACGAACTTGTGTCCCTTGCATCGGCAGGCGGACTCTCAACCACTGCACCACCAGGGAAGACCCTCCATGTTTACTTTTTATCTGGTGTACCTTGTGAGATGCAAGCCACATAAAATTCTTATACGTAATAGTCTGTCATTCTTCATGTTCTTGATTTTCTTGCTGTGATGGTAAATGGATGCTCAGCAGGATTTCCTTCTCCAGGAAGAGGCAAACAAGTGTCTCAAGTTGCTAATTTATTCATCCAAATGCCTCACAGTAGGTGATCTTTGCTTCATGCTGTAATGGTTAGTATTAGCCATTTCCTCATAGTCTTAACCTAAAATTGCTTTCATTAACATAGATATTCCTTCTTAATTTCCAAGTCCATTTGGCACTCTCCTTTCAGTATTTCAGGCAAAAAAAAAATTTATTGAAGAGTATTTGATGACAATATTATATTAACTTCAGGTGTGCAACATAGTGATTCAATATTTTTGTAGGTTATACTCCAGGCAAAAAATTTTAGAGTCACCTTTGACTACTGATTCTCCGTCTCACATGTATGAAATTATATTATAATTCATATAACAGTAAATTGCATCATCACAACTCACTAACATACAAATCTTAACCCTTACAACCAGAACATTCATTAGGAACTAATTTTTTTTGTTACTAGATCATAATAACAGCTTCTTAACAGTCTCCTTACCTCTATTTTTTCCCTTTTTAAATTCTTTCTGCATGTTACTGCTAGCTTACTCTTCCCCAAACTAATTTTATCTTGGCAATAACAGGAGAAAAATATTTCAATTCTCTACTAAAAATCCTCTAATATCTTTATGTTGTCTATCATATTAAATTTAAATTCCTGTCTGATTTGTGTGATTTTTAAATAATCTGGTCCTAGATTATTTTTTTCAATTTTGTCCATTACTTAGGAACTGTTTCAGTGACCTAATGAATATAGTAAATATATACTACTGATTTGGTAATTCCTGTCTTCCCAATAAGAATGTAAACTTCACAAGGGGAAGGATAGTATCTAATACTTCTCTTTATTTTTCACAGAATCTATAATAGTAATAAAAAAAGTTTTTAAATAATCACTTGCAGATTTGTACATTAACTTAAAAAATAAATCAATTTCTAAATGTCACTGAAATCTATTTGTTTTAAATCAATTAAAATCATGTTAGGTCAAAGGAAATAAAATTTCAAGCTAAAGAATTTATATGGCCTAAGAATTAAGTTATTATGTCATCCCTATTTTAACATTCTTTGCTCATAAATGAGAAAATTAACTCACCATGTTTTCTGAAAGACAAATGCTTTTAAGTCAAATTGTTTAGAGACTTCTTTTCAGAGCTCTATCTACTGTCATTTAATAGGAAAATTGCTTTCTGTGTTTCATAATAGTTGTGGAAATTCCAGTTTATGGCTTACAATCTCTTTTATAATTGTCCACTGTTTTGTCACTGCATATGTTAAGCTCCCTTACAAAGTTGAATCCCATTTAGAATTTAATAAAACTCAAATTGTATTAGTGTGTTGATTGTTTATAACAAATTTTCTTTAATCTACTTTAAAAAATACATTTTTCTTGGGCTTCCCTGGTGGCGCAGTGGTTGAGAGTCCACCTGCCGATGCAGGAGACACGGGTTCGTGCCCTGGTCCGGGGAGATCCCACATGCCGCAGAGCGGCTTGGCCCGTGAGCCATGGCCACTGAGCCTGTGCGTCCAAAATACATTTTTCTTAATGAATAGCAACTTATGCTCACCTAAGAACCACCTTACATTTCATCCATCAATGTCATAATACTGTCACTACTTTTGAGGTTTATTCACAAATTTCCAGCTTTCATTTTGTATTGTGTAGAGGAATGAGTTAATTCTTTCAAAAGACCTTGTGGCATGTTAAATCCATTCCTTTTAACACCTTGAGGTGTATTTGTTTTTCTTCCTTACAGTGCACTCAACTAAATGCTCTTTTGTTGACACCTAATACCTAACATGTCAGAGACCAAATTCATTATTTTCACCCAGCAAATTTCTTCTTTCTCAAATACCCCAAAAGTTCACACTGGTGCTTTTCCCTCTTTCTCCTTCAGGTGATTTGTTGGATAATTGTCTTCTCTGAATATCTTAAAAGTGAGTGAGTTTATATATAGATATAGAGGTAGAGATAGAGATATTTCAGACATGAGAAAATTCCAACTGTTTCTACATTTCATTTCTGTTGAATTAGTTGGTATCTGATTACTAAATGGGCATAAAAATCTGTGTCAGTAGAAATCTGGAAACCTGGGATCTTCTCCAACTCTACTAAATGGTGACTAGATGTTGTTTAATCTCTTTGGTCCTCTATTCCTTCATCTGTATAATTAGGTTATTGAAGTATCTCTCAGAGGTCCTTTTAATATTGAAACTGGTCATAATTCAGTGGGTGGTGGGAAGTGTGTGAGTTGCATCCTCATGGCTGAGTAATCATGGATAAGGTGTATTGGGACTCCCACTAACAGTACTGCCCATAAATGTGGGTTTGTCTCAGATAATCACCTGCCACATTGCGTATAAATTTTGTATTGATAAACTAAAGGAATAACAGCTTTTAATCATAGTACTCTGAGGTCTCCTTATGACATTTATTATGTAAATATGGATGCTTATATTTAGCATGTCTCCTCACAAGCATTTGAATTTCTTAAATTCAGTCTCCTTTTTACTAGTGTGGAATAAGAAGTCCATTTCATTCTCTGAAAATGGAATGAGTTTAGGAATGGAGAAAGAAACTACTTTCCTTTGGCAAGATCCCCTGAGCTAAGATGCCAGCTTCATTTTTCTTCGTTTTTCAGTGTTAATTTGATTCAGCTTTTGTTTGCTGCTGGTGCACTGTCATTTGAAATCCAGAAAACAAGAAAAGAAATTGCATCCTATTCAATATATTTTGAACTTGGAAAATTCTTGACTTCTGGGGGTTTAATAATTCATTTTTTCTATTTATGATATAATCATTGGGGGAAAAAGAGCATTTTAAATTTAGAGAATATTGAACATATCTCTGTAAAATCTTCCATGCAATGTTAAATGTTATACCTATCTGACTCAGTTGGCTCAGAAATTCATAGCCATCATGTTTTATCTTCTCATGGGGAATTTTTTTTAAATGAGAAAAATCTACCAACAAATATATGCCTAAACAGAAGAAATGATTCTCTTTTTATAACTTTCTATTGAAATTAAAATGTATAAACATAATTATTTTGGAGTGGATTCTGCAATAGATTTTATGGAGTATACATAAAAGGAGATACTGTTAGTAAAATTATGTTCTGCACAAAACTATTTGGTGTATGAAAAGAAAAGTTATTACAGTGATGTTTCCACTAATGATCTGTTTGGTTTACTGCCATGTAAGAATAAGAGCATATTTTGGGCTTTTATTTCAGTTGCATGAAATTTCCTTCAGAGAGTTGTTTAAAAGAATTTTCTGTAATAATAAGTCTTTTTGAAGAAACAGTATTATTTAAATACATTTTGAAAGAGGCAAGATTAGGAAAATAGGAAGAGATGGCAGCTTGACCACTTCTGCCCTGCTGTCATTATCCTAATTTCCACCCAACAGCTATGTCTCTTCCATGCTATACACAAGTTAAACTGAGGGTTAGAGGCTGGTAGCAAGGCCTCAGGCTTAACGGGAGTCCTAGAAGAGAGAGTATGGCTATTTTCCCCTGGGGCTTGATATCACTTTGGGAAAAGTGGAGGGGAGTTTAGGGTGAAGATCTAAAGGACCAGATGGGTTCCAGATAGAACCTGACCTGAAGATAACCATGAATCCTATTCCCCACAAGGGGAGAAGCTGTGTATTTCCTTCAGGTGTGCTTCAAAGAAGACTGGCTGCTCCCTCTGCACTGGAGGTGCTGTGAGACAGCAACCCTAGCATGCTGAGTTCTCTGTACTACTGAAAATTAGAGTGGCAGGGAACTGACAATTTGATTGTTGTCTCTTCTTAGACTAGGAATAAAGTGCTTTGCACCACTCCCCAGGTCGCTGTCACCTCACTCCAGTATTTGGACTAAGTCTTTATGAGCAGGCAAGAGAAAATTTTTCAGTTGCTAAGGAGCCCCAGCAGATAGAACAGACAAAAAGAAACAACTTAATCAAAGAAGACTGCTCTTAGGAGGAAGATATTTTAAGTAAAAGCAACAGTTTTAATTTAACTAAAACACAATTTCAATTTAAAAAGGAATTTTAAATTTGTGATTTTGATCAGATTTGAAAAGTTCCACAGCCAATATTTTTTCAGTTATTGTTCTGCCCTGCTATTCCTCTCCTCCTCTAATATAAATCCAATTATATGAATGACAGGCCATTAGGTCTTTTGTTCTTTTCTGTATTTTCCTGGATATTTATTTTTATACCAACTTTAGCTTCACTGGTCTTCTCTTCTGTTTGTTACTCTGCTTTTAACCCCATATTTTTGTGGCCACACCTCGCAGTTTGCAGGATCTTAGTTCCTTTACCAGGGATAGAACCCAGGGCAACAGCAGTGAAGGTGCAGAGTCCTAACCACTGGACTGCCAGGGAAGTCCCTTAACCCCATTTTAAATGTTTAATTTCAGTTATTGCAGTTCTCAAATTTAGAATTTCTCCAATTTTCCTTTTTTTATAGATTCTAGTTTTTTGGTACAAATTTCTGTATTTTCCCTCTTCTCTTCTTTTAATTTATTTTTATTTTTTTAAATTAATTTTTATTGGAGTATAGTTGATTTACAATGTTGTGTTAGTTTCTGCTGTACAGCAATATGAATCAGTTATACATATACATATATCCACTCTTTTTTAGAGTCTATTCCCATATTGGTCATTACAGAGTATTGAGTAGTTTCCTGTGCTATACAGTAGGTCCTTATTAGTTATCTATTTTATATGTAGTAGTTTGTATATGTCAATCCCAATCTCCCAATTTATCCCTACCCCCCTTTCCCCCTTGGTAACCATAAGTTTGTTTTCTACATCTGTGAATCTATTTCTGTTTTGTAAATAGGTTCACTTGTACCATTTTTTTAGATTCCACATATAATCAATATCATATGATATTTGTCTTTCTCTGTCTGACTTACTTCACTCAGTATGACAATCTCTAAGTCCATCCACGTCACTGCAAATGGCATTATTTTGTTATTTTTATGACTGAGTAATATTCCATTATGTATATGTACCACATCTTCTTTATCCATTCTTCCATCGATGGACATTTAGGTTGCTTCCATGTCCCAGCTATTGTAAATAGTGCTGCAATGAACATTGGGGTACATATATTTTTTTCAAATTATGGTTTTCTCCAGATATATGCCCAGGAGTGGGATTGCTGAATCATTTAGTTGCTCTCTTTTTAATTTTTAAAGGAACCTCCATACTGTTCTCCATAGTGGCTGTACCAATTTACATTCCCATCAGCAGTGCAAAAGGGTTCCCTTTTCTCCACACTCTCTCCAGCATTTATTGTTTGTAGATTTTTTGATGATGGACATTTTGACCGGTGTGAGGTGATACGTCATTGTAGTTTTGATTTGCATTGCTCTGATAATTAGTGATATTGAGCACTTTTCATGTGCCTATTGGCCATCTGTATGTCTTCTTTGGAGAAATGTCTATTTATATATTCTGCCCATTTTTTGATCGGGTTGTTTGTTTGATTTTGAGCTGCATGAGCTGTTTGTATATTTTGGAGATTAATCCCTGTTGATCATTTGTTTGCAAATATTTTCTTCCATTCTGTGGGTTGTCTTTTCATTTTGCTTATGGTTTTATTTGCTATGCAAAAGCTTTTACGTTTAATTAGGCCCCATTTGTTTATTTGTTTGTTTGTTTTCATTACTCTAGGAAGTGGATCAAAAAAGATCTTACTGTGATACTGTGATATATGTCAGAGTGTTCTGCCTATGTTTTCCTCTAAGAGTTTTATTCAGTTTTACTTCTAGGTCTTCAGTGCCTTTTGAGTTTATTTTTGTGTATGGTGTTAGAGAGTGTTCTAATTTCATTCTTTCACATGTAGCTGTCCAGTTTTTCCAGCACCACTTACTGAAGAGACTGTCATTTCTCCATTGTATATTCTTGCCTCCTTTGTCATAGATTAGGTGACCATAGATGTGTGGGTTTATGTCTGGACTTTCTATCCTGTTTCTATCCTGTTTTTGTGTCAGTACCATATTGTTTTGATTACTGTAGCTTTGTAGTATAGTCGGAAGTCAGGGAACCTGATTCCTCCAGTTCTGTTTTTCTTTCTCAAGATTGCTTTGGCTTTTCGGGGTCTTTGTGTTTCCATACAAATTGTAAAATGTTTTGTTCTAATTCTGTGAAAAATGCTATTGATAATTTGATAGTGATTGCACTGAATCTATAGATTACTTTGGGTAGTATAGGCATTTTGACAATATTGATTCTTCCAGTCCAAAATCATGGTATATCTCTCCATCTGTTTGTGTCATCTATGATTTCTTTCATCAGTGTTTTATAGTTTTGTGAGTACAAGCCTGTTGCCTCCTTAGGTAAGTTTATTCCTAGGGATTTTATTCTTTTGGATGCAATGGTAAATGGGATTGTTTCCTTAATTTTTCTTTCTGATATTTTGTTGTTAGTGTATAGGAATGCTGGAGATTTCTATGTATTAATTTTGTATCCTGCAACTTTATTAAAGTCATTGATGAGCTCTAGTAGTCTTCTCATAGCAGCTTTAGGATTTTCTATGTATAGTATCATGTCACCTGCAAACAGTGACAGTTTTACTTCTTTTCCAATTTGGTTTCCTTTTATTTCTTTTTCTTCTCTGATTGCCATGGCTAAGACTTCCAAAATTATTGATGTTGGGTAAAAGGGGAGAGAGTCTTGTCTTGTTCCTGATCTTAGAGGAAATGCTTTCAGTTTTTCACCATTGAAAATGATGTTTGCTCTGGGTTTGTCTTATATGGTCTTATATGGACTTTTTTTTCCTCTTGAATTTCTGTCATTTTTACCCCATCTCCTGACAGTCCTGGAAATTATTTATTTAATGCCAGTGGTGTGTTTGAAAAATTGTGGAGGGCTCTGCAAGATCCTATTTTCCTCTTTGATCTATTTACTTTACTTCTAGAATGTGCTAGAAGTAAGGGCAACTTTTCCTGGTCCAAGTAAGGATAAACTATTTAAGTCTTTATGATGTTTAGCCAGTTTCCTATTAGCTTTTGTTTAGGGCAATCCTTGTTTATTCTTACCCTTGTTTTCCTAGCATTAGTATCAAGAAAATCCCCCTTGTAATTAAAACTGTTTGGATGAAACCAGGGATCGGCAAACATTTTAAGTGAACAGCAAAATAGTAAATATTTTAGGCTTTTCAGAACATACGGTCTCTGTCATAACTACTCAGTTCTGCTACTGAGCCACAAAAGCATCCATTAGAGAAACCATAAACAAATGAATATGCCTTTCCTCCAATAAAACTTTATTTATAAAAACAGATATTGGGCTGAATTGAACCTGTGGGTCATAGATTCTGATCTCTAGTTTAGACTGTAAATATGTGTTCCTTTAATTTCTTAGCCTTTGTCCCATGACTTGAAGAAATGAATAAGGCTTCAAGGAGAAAAGCATAACAGAATGTTAAGCTCATTTTTCTACAGCTCCCTTTTCTACAAGGTCTTTCTCCTCCAGATATTAGATCACTTTGTAGGCTTGAATTACAATTATTTGCCCCCCTGGTTCCAAGAGGCCACCATAAGTTCTGACCTTATTTATGCTTGTTTACTACATTTCCTACTGTTATTAATCAACATATACTTTGAAAGAAAAGTGGTAGAAAATATTGGACCCTTGTCAATGCTTTTGTCTTCTCTCTAGGATCTTTGCCCTGTAAAACTGTGGTTTTCTTAATTGTACTCTATTACCTTTCCAAGAGCTGATTTTGGTTTTTCTTACAAATTTTATACTTATTCTTGAAGGGGCAAGTTGGTCTAATACAAGCTAATCTATCATAGTGGGAAGCAGAAGTCCCCAAAGGAAATATTTTAAAAAGCAATTTGTAGCATTTGAATAAATTAGCAAAATATGGAAGTAGAAAACAATGGTAACAATGAAATGACGAAAAAAGCAAACATTGACTAAGGAACCAAGTATTACACTATATACAGGAAACTACTCAATCTTAATAATGTAAGATATGACCTGAATAGTTGAATGAGATGTCATGCTTTTGACAGAAAGATTAATGTGATGAAATTTTCAATTCTCTCTGAATTATATTATAAATTTAATGTAATTTCCAATGGGATCACAGCAGTCAGTTTTTAGTTGTGTAAAATGATCTCGAATTCTATTTGAAAATTAAAATCTTGTGAATAGCCAAAATAATTACAACAAAGAAAAACAGAAGACTGGCCTTGTAAGAAAGTGAAACAATTTAAAGTCATCAGAATTTTTAAAAAATTGTTTTCGGTATAAGAATAGAAAATCCAAGAGTGAAACCAAGTGGAGATCAATAGATTCCAGTGTATACATAATTGAAATTTTATATTTGGCACTGGTATATTTTAATTTTGTGGGAACATAATGGCTGATTTATCAAATGTGTTGACCCAACTGTCATTCTAAATAGGAGAAAATAAAGATTATTATCTCATACTATTCAAAAATAAATTTTAGATGAAACACAACATAAATGTAAAAATTAAACATTTTGTAATAAAATGTAAGAGATTAAAGGAATATCCTATTGGTTAGGAAGAATTTTAGCCATGTCAGAACACCTAGAAGCTATGGAAAAAAAGATATATTTGACTATATGTTTTTTTTAAATATGCTACATCACAAAATACACCATAAACAAAGTTAATATACCTAGTATTGATTACGATTAATATTTGCAACTGAGAATCTCTCAGGGGCCTGAGGGTGTCTCTCCACATTTTATAGTCTCCGGGCAGGTGGTCACATGGTGACAAAGGTGACCCTCGCCCAGAGTCACATGGTTCATTATAGAATTCTCAATATGATATATACACTCCAACCCTTATATCAACCAATTCTTCAAGTATTTACTCCTATTCCTTATCACTATACTAATCCTTGTTACAGCCAACAACCTCTTCCAACTTTTTATTGGATGAGAAGGAGTAGGAATCATATCTTTCCTGCTTATTGGAAGATAGTATGGGCAAGCAGACGCAAACACAGCTGCTCTTCAAGCAATTTTATATAACCGCATCGGAGATGTTGGATTCATCATATCAGTGGCATGATTTTTATCTAACACAAATGCATGAGACCTACAACAAATTTTCATGCTCAACCAGAACTCTTTAAACGTACCCCTCATAGGACTCGTACTAACCGCAGCTGGAAAATCAGCCCAATTCGCACTTCACCCCTGACTCCCTTCAGCAGTAGAAAGCCCTACCCCAGTCTTGGCCCTACTCCACTCAAGCACAGTGGTTGTAGCAGGAGTTTTCCTGCTTATCCGATTTTACCCTTTAATAGAAAGCAACAAACTCATTCAAACAATAATGCTCTGCCTAGGAGCCCTTACCGCCTTCTTTACAGCTGTCTGTGCTGTGCCCTCGCTCAAAACGATATTGAAAAAGTTATTGCCTTCTCTACCTCCAGCCAACTAGGTTTAATAATAGTAATGATTGACCTGAACCAACCTCATCTAGCATTTTTACACATTTGCATGCACGCTTTCTTTAAAGCCATATTATTTCTATGCTCTGGGTCTATCATTCACAACCTAGACAACGAGCAGGACATTCGAAAACTAAGAGGGTTATTCAGGACCTTGCCATTCACTGCAACAGCCCTTATCATTTGATGCCTAGCACTAACAGGAATACCATTTCTCACTGGATTTTATTCTAAAGACCTGATTATTGAAACTGCCACTACGTTTTACACCAACGCCTAAGCCCTATTAATAACTCTAACCGCTACCTCCCTCACAGCTATCTATAGCACTCACATTATCTTCTTTGCACTACTAGGACAGCCCCGCTTCTCTCCTTCTGTGCCTGTTAATGAAAACAACCCCCTCTTAATCAACTCCATCAAGTGCCTATTAATCGGAAGTATTTTTGCTGGCTTCATCATCTCCAACAGCATTCCTCCAACAACCATCCCCCTAATAACCATACCCCTACACTTAAAATTGACTGCCCTTGTAGTAACAACCTTGGGTTTTGTACTAGCATTCAAAATCAACCTGAACACACAAAACTTAAAATATATATACCCCTCAGACTCCTGTAAGTTCTCCACTCTTTTAGGATACTTCCCCACCATCATACACTGCCTACCTCCCCATCTAAATCTATTAATAAGCCAAAAATTAGCAACCTCCTTACTAGACTTAATCTGACTAGAAACCATCCTACCAAAGACTACAGCCTTCATTCAACTAAAATATTCCACATTAGTCTCAAATCAAAAAGGCCTTACCTCGGTGCTTTGTGACCACCTAGCGGGGTGGGATAGGAAGGGTGGGAGGGAGGGAGATGCAAGAGGGAAGAGATATGGGGACGTATGTATAACTGATTCACTTTGTTGTAAAGCAGAAACTAACACACCATTGTAAAGCAATTATACTCCATAAAGATGTAAAAAACATTTTTTTAAAAAAGGCGTTATCAAGCTCTACTTCTAATCATTCCTTATTTCTATCACCCTCAGCATGCTGCTATTTAGTTACCCTGAGTAATCTCCATAATAACCACAACACCAATAAATAATGACCAACCCGTAACAATCACCAACCAAGTACCATAACTATATAACGCCACAGTTCCCATAGCCTCTTCACTGAAAAACCCAGAGTCACCAGTATCACAAATAACTCAATCTCCCAGCCCATTAAACTCAAACACAATCTCCACATCCTCATCCTTCAAAATATAAAGTACTATTAAAAACTCTACTACTAACCCTAAAAGAAATGCTCCTAGCACAACCTTGTTAGAAACCCAAACCTCAGGGTATTGTTCGGTGGCCATAGCCATTGTATAACCAAACACGACCAATATTCCCCCTAAATAAATCAGAAATACCATTAAAACTAAAAATGAACCACCAAAATTTAAGACATTCCCACACCCAACACCACCACCCACAATCAACCCTGGACCCCCCATAAATAGAAGATTTTGAAGAAACCCCCACAAAACTAATCACAAAAATAATGCTCAAAATAAATACAATGTATGTCATCATTATTCCCACATGGACTTCAACCATAACCAATGACATAAAAAATCATCGTTGTCATTCAACTACAAGAACACCAATGACCAACACCTGAAAAATCCACCTGCTAATAAGAATTCTCAACAACACATTGACCTCCCCACCCCATCAAATATTTCATCATGATGAAACTTTGGCTCCCTGCTAGGCATCTGCCTACTCCTACAAATCCTAACAGGCCTATTCTTGGCAATACACTACACACCAGACACAACAACTACCTTGTCATCAGTAACACACATCTGCCGAGACGTCAACTATGGCTGAATCATCCGGTACATACATGCAAACAGAGCTTCCATGTTTTTTATTTGCCTTTATGCCCACATAGGATGTGGCTTGTACTAAGGATCCTACGCCTCTCAGGAAACATGAAACATTGGAATTACCCTGCTACTTACAGTCATAGCCACTGCATTTATAGGCTACATCCTACCCTGAGGACAGATATCATTCTGAGGTGCAACTGTTATCACAAACCTACTCTCAGCAATCCCATATATTGGCACCACCCTTGTCGAATGAATCTGAGGTGGTTTTTCTGTAAATAAAGCAACACTAACACGATTCTTTGCCTTCCACTTCATTCTCCCTTTCATCATCACAGCACTAGCAGCCATCCACCTATTCCTCCACGAAACAGGATCTAACAACCCCACAGGAATTCCATCCGATACAGACAAAATCCAATTCCACCTCTATTATACAGTTAAAGACATTTTGGACGCTTTACTATTAATCTTAGCCTTGTTGGTACTAGCCCTATTCTCACCCGACCTGTTAGGAGATCCCGACAACTACACCCCAGCAAACCCACTCAGCATGCCACCACACATCAAACCAGAATGATACTTTCTATTCACATATGCAATCCTATGATCAATCCCCAACAAACTAGAGGAGTCTTAGCTCTGACACTCTCGATCCTAATCTTGGCATTCATTCCAGTACTCCATACATCTAAACAACGAAGCATAATATTTCAACCCTTCAGTCAATTCTTGTTCTGAGTACTAGTGGCAGACTTACTGACACTAACATGAATCGGAGGACAGCCTGTGGAGTACCCGTATATGACTGTCGGACAGCTTGCATCTATCCTATACTTTCTTTTAATTCTAGTATTAATACCAATAGCTAGTCTCATGGAAAACAAGCTCCTGGGCTTCCCTGGTGGCGCAGTGGTTGAGAGTCCGCCTGCCGGTGCAGGGGACACGGGTTCGTGCCCCGGCCTGGGAGGATCCCACATGCCGCGGAGCGGCTGGGCCTGCGCGTCCGGAGCCTATGCTCCGCAACGGGAGAGGCCACAACAGTGAGAAGCTCGTGTACCACAAAAAAAAAAAGAAAAAGAAAAGAAAAGAAAACAAGCTACTGAAATGAAGAGTCTTTGTAGTATAACGCAATACCCCAGTCTTGTAAACTGGAAAAGGAGAACAGCACATCTCCCCAAGACTCAAGGCTGAAATTCTATATAAACTATTCCCTGAAAAAAGATATAAGACATTCACAAAACTACAGTGCTATGTCAGTACTAAAAATAATTTATTTTACTGCATACATGCTATGTAAGTCGTGCATGCTTGTACTGCCACATAATCAAAACAGCGTCTCTCTCGTGTATATGTACATGTACATTGTATGTATAATTGTGCATTAAGTTGTTTGCACCATGAATAATAAGCATGTATAGTCTATTATTAATATTACATAGTACATAGTTATTATTGATCGTACATAGTACATTAAGTTAAATCAATTCAAGCCAACATGTCCTATAATCCTGTCCATTATATCGCGAACTTAATCACCATGCTGCATGAAGCCAGCAACTCACTCGGCAGGGATCCCTCTTCTCACTCTGGGCCCATGAACCGTGGGGGTTTCTATTAGTGAACTTTATCAGACATCTGGTTCTTACTTCAGGGCCACCCCACTTAAAATCGCCCACTCTTTCCCCTTAAATAAGACATCTCTATGGACTAATGACTAATCAACCCATGCTCACACATAACTGTGATTTCATACATTTGGTATTTTTTATTTTGGGGGGAAGATTGCTTGGATTCAGCTATGACCTTAAAAGGTCTTAACACAGTCAAGCAAATTGTAGCTGGACTTGTATGTATTTGCTCTCTGGCTAGCACAACCAATGTGTGCAGTTAAAATAATGGTTACAGGACATAATACTTTACTATCCCCCCCTCAGATTTGAATAATTGTATATTATAACGAATTAAGCCTCAACACCCCATATCATACCAATGAACTACTTAGATATTCGCCACCCATATAGACAGACTCCCCCCTAGATTCACCAATCATCCTATCGAAAATCTAATACTAAATCTGACATAAGCCACATAATATAAACATACAAACATCACCTACGTACAGCAAGTTAATGTAGCTTAAACACCTCATAAAGCAAGACACTGAAAATGTCTAGATGGGCCTACTAGCCCCATAAATATAAAGGTTTGGTCCCAGACTTTCTATTAGTTTTTAATAGAATTACACATGCAAATATCCACATCTCAGTGAGAGTGCCCTCTAGATCACTAAGATTAAAAGGAACAGGTATCAAGCACACCACACCAGCAACTTACAACACCTTGCTTAGCCACACCCCCACGGGAGACAGCAATGATAAAAATTAAACCATGAACGAAAGTTTGACTAAGCCATATTAATTAGGGTTGGTAAACTTCGTGCCAGCCACTGCGGGTCAATAATCATACGATTATTGACCCAAGCTAATAGAACTACGGCATAAAGCGTGTTAAAGAGCCACACAAGATAAAGTTAAACCTTAATTAAGCTGTAGAAAGCCATAATTAAAACTAAAATAAACTACGAAAGTGACTTCAATATAATCTGATCACATGATAGCTAAGACCCAGACTGGGATTAGATACCCCACTATGCTTAGCCCTAAACCCAAACAACCATAAAAACTAGATTATTCGCCAGAGTACTACCAGCAACAGCCTAAAACTCAGAGGACTTGCCGATGCTTCACATCCCTCTAGAGGAGCCTGTTCTATAACCGATAAACCCCGATTAACCTCACCAACCCTTGCTACTCCAGTCTGTATACTGCCATCTTCAGCAAACCCTAAAAAGGAGCAAAAGTAAGCATAACTATAATACATAAAAACATTAGATCAAGGTGTAACTTATGGGATGGAAAAAATGGGCTACATTTTCTATACCAAGAACACCCTTTATATTCACACGAAAGTTTTTATGAAACCTAAAAATCAAAGGGGGATTTAGTGGTAAATTAAGAATAGAGCCCTTAATTGAATAAGGCCATGAAGCACGCACACACTGCCCATCACCCTCCTCAAATGCCATGACAAAGCCCTAGTCCATCAACACATGCTAGACAATTATATGAGAGGAGACAAGTAGTAACAAGGTAAGCATACTGGAAAGTGTGCTTGGATAAAACAAGATATAGCTTAAATAAAGCACCTAGTTTACACCTAGAAGATTTCATAAGCTATGTATGTCTTTAACCAAATCTAGCCCACACCTTTCCCACCATTACTAGCACAAACCAATCAAATAAAACATTCAGCAGACATCTAAAGCATAGGAGATAGAAATTTAAACACTGATGGCACTATAGAGAAAGTACCATAAGGGAATGATGAAAGAAAAATTAAAAGTAATAAAAAGCAAAGTTTACCCCTTGTACCTTTTGCATAATGAATTAACTAGTAACAATTTAACAAAGAGAACTTAAGCTAAACTACCTGAAAACAGCCGAGCTACTTATGAACAGTTAATAGAATGAACTCATCTATATGGCAAAATAGTGAGAAGATTTAAAAGTAGAGGTGAAAAGCCTAACGAGCCTGGTGATAGCTGGTTGTCCAGGAAAAGAATTTTAGTTCAACATTAAATAATACTAGAAACCATAATAAGCCTCAACATATATTTAGATGTTAGTCTAAAAAGGTACAGCTTTTTACAAATGGATACAATTCTGACTAGAGAGTAAAAACAAACAATACCATAGTTGGCCTAAAAGCAGCCACCAGTTAGGAAAGCGTTCAAGCTCGACAACAAAACAACATTTTAATTCCAATATTAAGTAAATCAACTCCTAGCCTAATTACTGGACTAATCTATAAGACTATAGAAACAATACTGTTAACATGAGTAACAAGAAATATTTCTCCTTGCACAAGCTTACATCAGCAACTAATAATATACTGATAATTAACAGCAAATAAATATAATGCAACACTAAATTATTTGTTAAAAACACTGTTAACTTAACACAGGTGTGCACCCAAGAAAAGATTAAAAAAAGTAAAAGGAACTCAGCAAATACAAACCCCACCTGTTTACCAAAAACATCACCTCTAGTATCACCAGTATTAGAGGCACTGCCTGCCTGGTGACAATCGTTAAACGGCCGTGGTATCCTGACTGTGCAAAGGTAGCATAATCATTTGTTCTCTAAATAAGGACTTGTATGAATGGCCACACGAGGGTTTTACTGTCTTACTTTTAATCAGTGAAATTGACCTCCCCGTGAAAAGGCGAGGATAACAAAATAAGACGAGAAGACCCTATGGAGCTTCAATTAATCAACCCCCAAATCACAATCTTGAACCACCAAGGAATAACAAAATTTTACATGGGTTGACAATTTCGGTTGGGGTGACCTCGGAGCACAGAAAACCCTCCAAATGATTAAAGCCTAGACCTGCTAGCCAAAGCATAGTATCACTTATTGATCCAAAAAATTGATCAACAGAACAAGTTACCCTAGGGATAACAGCACAATACTATTCTAGAGTCCATATCGACAATAGGGTTTACGACCTCAATGTTGGATCAGGACATCCTAATGGTGTAACTGCTATTAAATGTTCGTTTGTTCAATGATTAAAGTCCTACGTGATCTGAGTTCAGACTGGAGGAATCCAGGTTGGTTTCTATCTATTACGCATTTCTCCCAGTATGAAAGGACGAGAAATAAGGCCTACTTTAAATAAGTGCCTTTAATGCAATTAATGATCTAATCTCAACTTAATAAGTGAGCACAAACTAATTTACCTGAGACCAGGGTTTTGTTGGGGTGGCAGAGCCTGGCAATTGCATAAAACTTAAACCTTTATACTCAGAGTTTCAAACCCTCTCCCCAACAAAATGTTTATAATTAACATTTTAATGCTCATCCTCCCTATCCTCTCAGCCGTAGCATTCCTGACACTAGTAGAACATAAAATCTTAGGCTACATACAACTCCGAAAAGGACCAAACATTGTAGGCCCTCATGGTCTGCTCCAACCCTTTGCTGATGCAGTCAAGCTGTTCACTAAGGAACCCCTGCGACCAGCCACATCCTCCACCACTGTATTCATCATTGCACCTATCCTAGCCTTGACCCTAGCCCATGGTCACAGATGGGAGTTGTCCTGCCGCTACTTCAGGAAAAGGGCTTGTGTGTGGTAACAAGACTTCTTCAAGGTTTGGTGTGGAGATTACTGATGAAGATGTTGACTTGCTACTTGACAGAATCCACCCTGATGAAAATGGAAATGTCAGATACCTCCAATTCATGGCCATGTTTGATTCATGGTGAGGTTATTTAAGGGATGATCTCAGAAAAAAGTTTCAAGAATTTGATCCCTCTCACACTAGATTTATCCGCAAGGCAGATTTTAAGGTGATTTGGATTGGGCTGTGCAACAACCTGAATGAATATGAGTGTGGAATGCTTTGAAGGAGATGTGATACTAAAGGAGATGGAAGAGCTGTTGGAACTTTGATGTGTACTGACTTATCTAATGTTCACCACAGTCCTTTGAGGTGTCCCCCTGGCTAGCAAGCTCTATCTAGAATGCTACTTCACTGCACTCCCTTTTCAGAATAAAGAACAGCAGGGGAAGCCAGATCCCACAATGGCAGCATCAGGGTTCGTGGCAAGAATCATGGCTTGCAGTCTGCCCCAGGTGGTCTTGTCTTCCCGCAGCTTGTAGACCCTTAGGCTTAGGAGCTGTTTCAAACACACAACCTTGAGAGAGTAAGGTGTTCTTGAGACCATCGGTACCGAATCCATAACTGAACCCAGTGAAGACCTCTATGAAAACGTTTAAGATTCTGGGAGAACATCCAGAGACCTACTCTTTTAGCCACTGGCTGCTGGAGACGGCCTTCTAGACAACTTACTACCAAGTCAGCCAGAACAGCTATTATAGACCCTCATAATCTGACTTGATAATGGAGACTGCCACATTCACTGCTGTGCAGCTGACAGGGTCTTGGTGCTCTGGCCAGGTGTCAAGCCTGAGCCTCTGAGGTGGGAGAGCCGGGTTCAGAGCATAGGTCCATCAGAACATCCCAGATCCCCATAATACCAATCAGGGAGAGCTCTCCCAGAGATCTCCTCGATGCTAAGACCCAGCTCCACTCAATGAGCAGCAAGCTCCAGTGCTGGACACCCCATGCCAAACAACTAGCAAGACAGGAAGACGACCCCACCCATTAACAGAAAGGCTGCCTAAAATCATAAGTTCAAGACAGCCCAAAACACACCACTGAACAAAGTCCTGCCCACCAGAAAGACAAGATCCAGCCTCATCCACCAGAAAACAGGCACCAGTCCCCTCTACCAGGAAGCCTACACAACCCACTGAACCAACCATACCATACCTTTTCCAACCTACGAAAAGGAGACCCCAACCACAGTAAGTTAAGAAAAATGTGAAGACAGAGAAATACACAGCAGATGAAGGAGCAAGGTAAAAGCCCACCAGACCAAACAAATGAAGAGGAAATAGGCAGTCTACCTGAAAAAGAACTCAGAGTAATGATAGTAAAGTTGATCCAAAATCTTGGAAATAGAATAGAGAAAATACAAAAAACGTTTAACAAGGACTTAGCAGAACTAAACAGCAAACAAACAATGATGAACAACACAATAAATGAAATTTAAAATTCTCTAGAAGGAATCAGTAGCACAATAACTGAGGCAGAGGAACGGATAAATGACCTGGAAGATAAAATAGTGGAAATAACTACCACAGAGCAGAATAAAGAAAAAAGAATGAAGAGAATCGAGGATGGTCTCAGAGACCTCTGGAACAACATTAAATGCACCAACATTCGAATTATAGAGGTCCCAGAAAAAGAAGAGAAAAAGAAAGGGACTGAGAAAATATTTGAAGAGATTATAGTTGAAAACTTCCCTAGTATGGGAAAGGAAATAATCAAATCCAGGAAACGCAGAGGGTCCCATATGGGATAAATACAAGGAGAAACATGACAAGACACGTATTAATTAAACTATCAAAAATTACACACAAAGAAAAAATACTGAAAGCAGCAAGGGAAAAGCAACAAATAACATACAAGGGAATCCACATAAGGTTAACAGCTGATATTTCAGCAGAAATTCTGCAAGCCAGAAGGGAGTGACAGGACATATTTAAAGTGATGAAAGAGAAAAACCTGCAACCAAGATTACTCTACCCAGCAAGGATCTCATTCAGATTCGACAGAGAAATTAAAACCTTTACAGGCAAGCAAAAGGTAAGAGAATTCAGCACCATCAAACCAGCTTTACAACCAATGCTAAAGGAACTTCTCAAGGCAGGAAACACAAGAGAAGGAAAAGACCTACAATAACAAACCCAAAACAATTAAGAAAATGGTAATAGAACATACATATTGATAGTTACCTTAAATGCAAATGGATTAAATACTCCAACCAAAAGACATAGGCTGGCTGAATGAATACGAAAACAAGCCCCGTATATATGTTGTCTACAAGAGACCTACTTCAGACCTAGGGATACATACAGACTGAAAGTGAGGCGATGGAAAAAGATATTCCATGCAAATGGAAATCAAAAGAAAGTTGGAGTAGCAATTCTCATAGCAGACAAAATAGACTTTAAAATAGACTATTACAAGAGGCAAAGAATGAGACTACATAATGATCAAGGGATCAATTCAAGACAAAGATATAACAATTGTAAATATTTATGCAACCAACATAAGAGCACCTCAGTACAGAAGGAAAATGCTAACAGCAATAAAAGAGGATATTGACAGTAACACAGTCATAGTAGGGGACTTTAACACCCCACTTTCACCAATGGACAGATCATCCAAAATGAAAATAAATAAGGAAGCACAAGCTTTAAATGATACATTAAACAAGATGGACTTAACTGATATTTATAGGACATTCCATCCAAAAACAGCAGAATACACTTTCTTCTCAAGTGCTTATGGAACATTCTCCAGGATAGATCTTATCTTGGGTCACAAATGAAGCCTTAGTAAATTTAAGAAAATTGAAATTGTGTCAAGTACTTTCTCTGACCACAATGCTATGAGACTAGATATCAATTACAGGAAAAAAATCTGTAAAAAATACAGACACATGGAGGCTAAACCATATGCTACTAAATAACCAAGAGATCATTGAAGAAATCAAAGAGGAAATCAAAAAATACCTAGAAACAAATGAAAACACGATGGCCCAAAACCTATGGGATGCAGCAAAAGTAGTTCTAAGAGGGAAGTTTATGGCAATAGAATCCTACCTCAAGAAACAAGAAACATCTCAAATAAACAATCTAACCTTGCACCTAAAACAATTAGAGAAAGAAGAACAAAAAAACCCCAAACTTAGCAGAAGGAAATAAATCATAAAGGTCAGATCAGAAAACAATGAAAAAGAAATGAAGGAAACAATAGCAAAGATCAATAAAACTAAAACCTGATTCTTTGAGTAGATAAACAAGATTGATAAACCATTAGCTAGACTCATCAAGAAAAAAAGAGAAGAGACTCAAATCAACAGAATTAGACGTGAAAAAGGAGAAGTAACAGCTGACACTGCAGAAATACAAAGGATCATGAGAGATTACTAGAAGCAACTCTATGCCAATAAAATGGACAACCTGGAAGAAATGGACAAATTCTTAGAAAAGCACAACTTACGAGGCTGAACCAGGAAGAAATAGAAAATATAAACAGACCAATCATAAGCACTGAAATTGAAACTGTGATTTAAAATCTTCCAACAAACAAAAGCCCAAGACCAGATGGATTCACAGGAGAATTCTATCAAACATTTAGAGAAGAGTTAACATCTGTCCTTCTCAAACTCTTCTAAAATATAGCAGCGAGAGGAACACTCCCAAACTCATTCTAAGAGGCCACCATCACCCTGATACCAAAACCAGACAAAGATGTTACAAAACAAGAAAACTACAGGCCAGTATCACTGATGAACATAGATGCAGAAATCCTCAACAAAATACTAGCCAACGGAATACAACAACACATTAAAAGGATCATACACCATGATCAAGTGGGGTTTATCCCAAGAATGCAAAGATTCTTCAATATACGGAAATCAATCAATATGATACACTATATTAATAAACTGTAGGATAAAAACCATATGATCATCTCAATAGGTGCAGAAAAAGTTTTCAAGAAAATTCAACACCCATTTATGATAAAAACTCTCCAGAAAATAGGCATAGAGAGAACTTAACCTCACATAATAAATGCCATATATTACAAACCCACAGCCAACATCATTCTCAATGTTAAAAAACTGAAACCATTTCCACTAAGATCAGGAACAAGACAAGATTTCCCCTCTCAGCACTGTTATTCAACATTGTTTTGGAAGTTTTAGCCACAGCAATCAGAGACACAAAAGAAATAAAAGGAATCCAAATTGGAAAAGAAGCAGTAAAACTGTCACTGTTTGCAGATGACATGATACTATATATAGAGAATCCTAAAGATGCTACCAGAAAACTACTGGAGCTAATCAATGATTTTGGTAAAGTAGCAGAATACAAAGTTAATGCACAGAACTCTCTTGCATTCCAATACACTAATGATGAAAAATCTGAAAGAGAAATTAAGGAAACACTCCCATTTACCACTGGAGCAAAAAGAATACAATACTTAGGAATACACCTACCTAAGGAGACAAAAGACCTGTATGCAGAAAACTCTAAGATATGGATGAAAATAGTTAAAGATGATACAGACAGATGGAGACATATACCATGTTCTTGGATGAAGAATCAACATTGTGGAAATTACTACAGTACCCAAAGGAATCTACAGATTCACTGCAATCCCTATCAAACTGCCAATGCTATTTTTCACCAGAACTGGAACAAAAAATTTCACAATTTGTATGGAAACTCACAAGACCATGAATAGCCAAAGCAATCTTGAGAAAGAATAATGGAGCTGGAGGAATCAGGCTCACTGACTTCAGACTATACACAAAGCTACAGTAATCAAGACAGTATAGTACTGGTAGAAAAACAGAAATATAGATCAATAAAACAGGACAGAAAGCCCAGAGATAAACCCACGCACATATGGTCACCTTATCTTTGACAAAGGAGGCAAGAATATGCAATGGAGAAAAGACAGCCTCTTCAATAACTGGTGCTGGGAAAACTGGACACCTACATGTAAAAGTATGAAATTAGAACACACCCTAACATCATAAACAAAAATAAACTCAAAATGGATTAAAGACCTGAATGTAAAGCCAGACACTATAAAACTCTTAGAGGAAAACATAGGCAGAACACTCTATGACATAAATCACAGCAAGATCCTTTCTGACCCACCTCCTAGAGAAATGGAAATAAAAACAAAAATAAACAAATAGGACCTAATGACACTTAAAAGCTTTTGCACAGCAAAGGAAACCATAAGGAAGAAGAAAAAACAACTGTCAGAATGGGAGATAATATTTGCAAACAAAGCAACTGAGAAAGGATTAAGCTCCAAAATTTACAAGCAGCTCATGAAGCTCAATATCAAAAAAAAAAACCAAAAAACCCAGTCCAAAAATGGGCAGAAGAGCTAAATAGAGATTTCTTTATAGAAGATATACAGATGGTCACAAACACATGAAACAATGTTGAACATCACTAATCATCAGAGAAATGCAAATCAAACTACAATGAGGTATCACCTCACACCAGTCAGAATGGCCATCATCAAAATTTCTACAAACCATAAATGCTGGAGAGGGTGTGGAGAAAAGGGAACCCTCTTGCACTGTTGGTGGGAATGTAAATTGATACAGCCACTATGAAGAACAGTATGTAGGTTCCTTAAAAAACTAAAAATAGACCTACCATATGACCAAGCAATCTCACTACTGCGCATATATCCTAAGAAAGCCATAATTCAAAAAGTGTCATGTACCACAATGTTCATTGCAGCACTATTTACAATAGCTAGGACATGGAAGCAACCTAAGTGTCCATGGACAGATGAATGGATAAAGAAGATGTGGCACATATATACAATGGAATATTACTCAGCCAGAAAAAGAAACAAAATTGAGTTATTTGTAGTGGGTGGATGGACCTGGATTCTGTCATACAGAGTAAAGTAAGTGAGAAGGAGAAAAACAAATACCGTATGCTAACACATATATATGGCATCTAAAAAAAAAAGAAAAAAAAATTGTCATGAGGAGCCAGGAGCAAGACGGGAATAAAGACGCAGACCTACTAGAGAATGGACTTGAGGGCACGGGGAGGGGGAAGGGTAAGCTTGTACAAAGTGAGAGAGTGGTAGTTTATATATGGACATATAAACACAACCAAATGTAAAATAGGTAGTTAGTGGGAAGCAGTCACATAGCACAGGGAGATCAGCTCGGTGCTTTGTGACCAGCTAGAAGGGTGGGATAGGGATGGTGGGAGGGAGGGAGATGCAGGAGGGAAGAGATATGGGGATATATGTATATGTATAACTGATTCCCTTTGTTATAAAGCAGAAAGTAACACACCATTGTAAAGCAATTTTACTCCAATAAAAACGTGAAAAAAAAAAGACAGCTTAACAGGAAAAACAAATACAACAACAACAAAAAGAAGATATGGCACATATATACAATGGAATATTACTCAGCCATAAAACGACACAAAATTGAGTTATTTGTAGTGAGGTGGATGTACCTAGAGTCTGTCATACCAAGTGAAGTAAGTCAGAAAGAGAAAAACAAATACTGTATGCTAACACATATATGGAATCTAAAAAAAAAAAGGAAAGGTTATGAAGAACCTACTGTCAGGACAGGAATAAAGACGCAGATGTAGAGAATGGACTTGAGGACATGGGGAGGGGGAAGGGTACGCTGGGATGACGTGAGAGAGTGGCATGGACTTATATATATGACCAAATGTAAAATAGCTAGCTAGTGGGAAGCAGCTGCATAGCACAGGGAGATCAGCTAGGTGCTTTGTGACCACCTAGAGGGATGGGATAGGAAGGGTGGGAGGGAGATGCAAGAGGGAGGGGATATGGGGATATATGTATACGTATAGGTGATTCACTTTGTTATAAGGCAGCAGCTAACACAACAATGTAAAGCAATTATACTCCAGTAAAGATATTAAAAAAAAATATTTGCAACTGAGTTAACCCCTGTAATATAGTGTGGCCAGTATTCTGAAAATTGGCAAATATATATAATAAGTGGTTTATTGATTTTACATTAGAAGATATGATACATTCAATGTATATTTTTCTGATTAGCAATACCATTGTTAACAGGAAAAAGAAAGTCCTATAATATATTGCTAGTAGAAATATAAATCGTATAGTACTTAGAAATCTCTATGACAAAATCCATTAAAATAGAAATATGTATAGTCAATATTTCTTCTATGAATATACCCTATAGAAATATGTCTCACTCATACAGTTACAGGATGTTTATTGTAACTGTGCTGTGGCAAAAAATGAAATAAGATGGATGCCTCTGTGTAAAAGAATCGCTGTACAAAATATGGCATATCCAAACTATGGAGAATATGAAGATATTAAAAAGAGTAGTCACATAGAAGTTTTTCATCTTGATCTACTAAGTGAAAACTGTAAAATGCAGAGAGGTAGTTTTATTATGATCTCATTTTTCTAAAACAAATTTAAAATTACACCTCTAAATATAATGCTTTATATAATTTTATTAGCATGGAAAAACAATAGAGGTGAATATAAATTTCTTTGAGTGAAGATGAGGTAAGGGGATGTGGTCTGGAAAGGGGGAATATTCAATTTACTCAGACCTTACAAACAAAATTCAATAATAAAGTCTATGTAGCTAAGAGATTTTGGATATTAATGGTAAAATTAAAAGAGCTTGAAAGAATATGGGTGAGAGCTCTTTCAGCACACTCTGGGAGGCGTAAGTCCATCTGGGACACATGAAAGAGGTTCTTGAATGGTAACCAGAAATAGTCTCCTAACCACACTCATTATAACCAGTTCTTTAAAGCCTTGCTTCCTAAAATGTAGTTTATGGTTCTCAGCATTACCTGGGAATCTGTTAGAGACTCTGACACATACTTCACACAGTCCAAAATTATTGAATCAGAATCGGATTTTTACCAACCTCCCCAAAAGATTGATATGCACATTAATATTTGAGGAGCAATGCCTTTGTGGATGATGACAGACTAAGTCAGAACCAACTGTATATTTTTCCAATTTAAGTATATACTAGTATACATAGAGAAGTGTGCCAAGTTCTGATTTTTAAAATCTTTATACGTTTGTTCTCTATGTCTGTATCTCAATTTCTGCTTTGTAAATAAGATCGTCTATACCATTTTTTTTCAGATTCCACATATGTGTGCTAATATACGATATTTGTTTCTCTCAAGGGAGAAGGTGGGGTGGGAGGAATTGGGATATTGGAATTGACATATATACACTATTGATGCTATGTACAAAATAGATAACTAATGACAACCTACTGTATAGCACAGGGAACTGACCAAAATGAGAAGGAAATCCAAAAAAGAGGAGCTATGTATACGTAAAGCTGATTCACTTTTGCTGTACAGTATAAACTATCACAATGTAAAGCAACTATACTCCAATAAAAAAAATAAAGTAAAATATACACATGTATCACAAAAAAATTTTTAAAATAAAATCTTTAAAATAGACAAAGTACATTTTAGTGAAAGCAATAGCAGTAAATAATGCCAACAGTAACTCTGTGACATATTTTAATTACTAATTAATTACTGTGTAGCCAAAATAATACTCATCATTGAAGCTATTAGAGTCTCGGTTCTCTCAATTACAAGATGGACTCTTTTTTTAAAATTTATTTTATTGAAGTATAGTTGATTTACAATGTTGTATTAATTTCTACTTTACAGCAAAGGGATTCAGTTATACATGTATATGCATCCTTTTTCATATATTTTCCCATTATGGTTTATCACAGGATGTTGAACATAGCTCCCTGTGCTATACAGTAGGACCTTGTTGTTTATTCATCCTATATATAATAGTTTGCATCTGCTAATCCCAAACTCTTACTCCATCCCTCCCTACCCTTGGCAAACACAAGTGTGTTCTCTACGTCTGTGAGTGTGTTTCTGTTTAATAGATAAGCTCATTTGTGTCATATTTTAGATTCCACATATAAGTGATATCATATGGTATTTGTTTTTGTCTGACTTACTTCACTTAGTATGATAATCTCTAGGTCCATCCATGTTGCTGCAAATGGCATTATTGCACTCTTTTTATGGCTGATTAGTATTCCATTGTACATATGTACCACATCTTCTTTATCCATTCATCTGTCAGTGGATATTTATGTTGTTTCCACATCTTGACTATTGTAAATAGTGCTGCTATGAACATAGGGGTGCATATATGTTTTCGAATTATAGTTTTCTCTGGATATATGCCAAGGAGTGGGATTGAAGGATTTTATTGCAACTCTGTTTTTAGTTTTTTGAGAAACCTCTGTACTGTTTTCCATAGTGATTACACCAACTTACCTTCCCACCAACAGTGTAAGAGGGTTCCCTTTTCCCCACACCCTCTCCAACATTTGTTATTTGTAGATTTTTTAAAATGAAGGCCATTCTAACCGGTGTGAGGTGGTACCTCATTCTAGTTTTGATTTGCATTTCTCTGATAATTAGTGATTTTGAGCAGCTTTTCATGTGTCTCTTGGCCATCTGTATGTCTTCTTGGAAGAAATGTCTGTTTAGGTCTTCTGCCAAATTTTTGATTGGGTTGTTTGTTTTTTTGTTACTGAGTTGTATGAGCTGTTTGTATATTTTTGAAATTAAGCCCTTGTCGGTTGCATCATTTGCAAATATTTTCTCCCAGTGTGTAGGTTGTGTTTTCATTTTGTTTGTTGTTCCCTTTGCTGTACAAAAGCTTGTAAATTTGATTAGGTCCCATTTGTTTATTTTTGCTTTTATTTCTATTGCCTGGGAAACTGATCTAAAAAAACATTGGTACAGTTTATTTCAGAGAATGTTTTGCCTGTGTTCTCTTCTAAGAGTTTTATGTCATGTCAATATTTAAGTCTTTAAGCCATTTTGAGTTTATTTTTGTGTATGGTGTGAGGGTGTGTTCTAACTTCATTGATTTACATGCGGCTCTCCAACTTTTCCAACATCACTTGCTGAAGAGACTGTTAAAAGATGGAATCTTAATAAATAGAACTTGTTTCATCGGACTTTCATTATAACCAAAAATGTATCCAAAAATAATTTGAATATTGAAAATTTTATATAAATATAAAGGCATTGTTATTGGGGTCTTAATTAAATGCACATATATCTTTTACTTTTTTTCGTTTGTTTCAGTGTTTTTCATGTTGGAATTTCCCAGAGCATCATGAAATAATTTTACTCAATCAAGAATACTGAAGACCTAAAATATTATGTACCTATGCATTAGCACATATCTATAGATTCTTAAAAACTAGGAGACTCTGTCTCCTACATCTTATGATTTCTACTAATCTAATACTGCTTTTTAAAAACATTTTGTAATCTTCAGTATTTATAAATGAATACTAAGTAAATTATATACCTCTATAAACTGCATTACTTCAACAGAAATAATATATCTGAAAGACAAAATAATGTGATATGTGATTTTGTATGTGCATCAATAAAAAGTAAAACAAATCTTACTACAAAATGCAAAATGTGTTCAGTAGTAAATGAAATAATTTATAATTTTTAAACTTACCAGCAGCTAATAACAATGCGTCTCATTGTAAAGATGTCTTTGTTGTATAAACAATTTTTCTTTGTCTTTCCTACATGAGTATTCTCATTTCATGTCTAGCTGACACCAAATATTTCAAATCTTAGGTTAAAGAGTCATCAAAAACTGCAGTCATTTAATAGGCCCAAAAGAGATGTAAGCATGCTCTTTGCAGTTTAAAAAGAGAGGACTTATCACATAAATAGCTACAGTAGAAGCACCTATCAGGCTGACCAAGAAAGAAGCAAAAAAAAAAACCCAAAACAAATAAACAATAATAACAACAGCAAACTGCCTTGAAATAGCTGTTAATAAAAAGACAAGTGGAAAATTAAGGAAGTCAACCGGATTAGCAATAGAGAGTTAACTTTAAAAGGCATATGTAAGAAAAGAGCAGGAACAGAAACTATTCAGTATTTCTGGACCAGTAAAATAGATGGTGAAATGAAAGTACAGGGTGATATAATTCAAACAGTTTTAAGAATACTAGAAGATAGGGTACAAGTACTGAATAAGCAAGTACAGAATAAAAATGAGGGCAAAACCTGCATCAACAATAAGAAGGGTGCTAAGGAAATATAAATCACAAACGTAAAAACCTTTTATTCAGTCCTTGTTATAAATTAAGTATATCACAAAGGTATGTAATAAGCAATGCAAAAATAGATTCCTACTTACATGAAGTGCTAGAGCTACTTTTTGCAACACAAAGGCTTTATTCCCTTGTTGCCTTTATAATTTACAAAAATTAATCTAGGGTCACCCATCAGTTTTACCTTCAATCCAGTAGGATAGAGGATGCTAGAAGAAAGGGAGAAGCTTGTTTCCATTGAAGGATACTGTCCAGAAGTTATACAATTCTTTCAAATACATTTCATTGGCTAGAACCTAATCATATGGCAACACCATACTGTAAGAGAGACAGCTACCTATAGTCTTTATTTTGGATAGCCATATGCCTAGCTAATGTTAGGGGTCTTTATTACCACAGAAAATAGGAGAATAGATTTGGGACAAAATCTGGCAAAGGGTTATTAGGGGAGAGAACCCAAATCTCAATTAGCATATGAGGAAAGTAATGCCTAAAGGAAAGTAATGTCTAAATAAGCTTATCTTCTTATAACTCTATTAGAGAGTGGTAAAATCAGCACTAGACCCTCAATTAGTTGCTTGTTTTCCTAAAACTGATTTTCTCATAAATTAAACTCAGTGCTGAGTAGATTTAAGGAGCAGATCTGGAATTGGAATATTAAAACTTTTTTTCCATTGTAACTGATTACCAGTGTGAATATGAGAAATTGGCACTCATATTAGCCAGTTTGTATGTTTTTCTTTAATTCTAGAAAAATTTTTGAATAGTCTGAGGCTAAGCTCTTCTAGCATCATGGTGTAATACACTTTATTAGTCTTTAAAAAGTAGATCTTTTGATTATATATAAATAACTAAAGCATGAAAATTGATGCCTTCTGGATGAAAATATGTTACAAAAAAAGAAGAAAGCTCCCAAGTTACTAGATACCTCATTTTTAATAGTCAAATACACGACATTGAAAAAGAATAGTTTTATAACACTTCATGTGCCCACACACACACATCTTTTAATTTATCCCTCTAAATTATACCATGATATCAAAAGCATGTCCCAACTTTACTCGTTTTTACTTAACTCTACTTAAGCTAGAAAAGAATCTACAAATGGCCCTTATTCCTCACTGTTTTTCTGCAGAGTTTTGCAAGAACAATGGCAGTGGGAAAGAATTATCTTGGTTTGTTATTGTGCTCCTTGGAGCATGGCAAAACCTAATCAGAGATGGAACTGGAAGCTGTCCATCTGGAGTGGTTTAAACAGTCAAAGAATTTTGCTCAATTAAATATGTATAGATTTTTTTAATGTCAATAATACGTCAAGATAGTAGTTTTTAGAAAAAGAAAAATTAAAAGGAGCAACAACCTTATTCTGAAAGGATCCTAATGCCCCTTGAACAAAGTATACCGCTTTCTGTACTTTTTTTCCCCTTTACTGTACCTATTCTTTCAGCTCAACTAGTAAAGTCTACTTTTCTTCATGGCTTTAAAAAAAAATACAGAACCCAAAGATCTACCATGAGGTTTATAATATCTACTGTTGGTTAGTGATTTATATGTTTGTTTTTAAGACTCATTTCTTAGATTAAAGCTCCTATTTCAGTATAGCACTGCTAAAATGAAACTATATTCCGTGTAATGCAAAAGATAATTGAGTCATTAATAGAAAATATCTGAACACAAATATCAGTTCTCGTAAAAGAGGACCAGGTATTTACAGAGAAAAATGGAATTCAGAAGGATTCATGTATGGTGCATAATCTAGGGAAGGAGATACTATGTGAGATAGCACAATGATATCTTAGGCAATTATTGGATGCTAGAGTTGTCAGCACAGAATGACATTCAAGGAGATGTACAGAATTTTATGGAAAAATTTGCTTTACATACAATTCTGTATAGAATATTTCCAAACAGTGGAAATAAAATGAATGTCACTTTCTTCTTTTTAACCAGAACAGCAGATGAATTTTTCTATAGATCCATGTGGGCCCAGGTTCTGATGGATCATAGATTCATGGATCATAGATTCTAGCTAATGCAAAGAGCACAGGTTTTTAGATTATATAAGTCCTGATAGATAAGATGACACAGGATTTTTTGAGATTTGTAAAAGAAAATGGAAAGTATAGATTTACCTTAGCATGTTTAATTAAGCATGTCAAGTGAAAAAAAAAAACTTTAATTTTCTATCTACGGAAAGAAAAGACTGAGTTTGATAATACTGATGATCCTGTGAATTTTTTTATCATAAATTTAGCTCTATGTCTTGGACAAATTATTTTTATTTGAAAGTTTATTGAACCTGTTTCCTTATTTTGTAAAATGAAATATCAGCACGTAATCTTAGATCCCTTTACCTTTAAAATAATTTTTTATAATTTTTGGAAATAGTATTAAAATTTTAATTTTCTCTTTATGTTTTAGACTTTCTGTAAAATTCTTTTCATAAAGCAAAAATGATTGAAAGATACATTTTTACAGAATGTTGCAAATAAGTCACATTTGAGTTAATTTCAGGAAAATATATGAAACGTGTTGAAGAGGAGAAATCTGTTTTGTGGGGACCACGTGGCCCAATAAAAGGAATATAATTAGAGCTGTGAAGGCCAAAATTCAAATCTTAAAGTTTCCATATTTCTGACTGAAGTAGGATTTAATAGAGCAAAGTGGTCAACATGGGCTCTGGAGCCCAGCCTACCTATATTTAAATCCAGGTCTTCCTTTTAATAATTATTTGACCATCAGCAAGTTTATTAACTTCTTTTTACCTCAGTTCCCTCATGTGTAAATGGGGGTTAGGAGGATGAATGATTAAATGACTACATGTACAGTGCTTAGAAGAATGCCTGGCACTTAGAGTTTACCACTATCTTTGTTTTATTTTCATCGCTGAACTACTGCCATCATATTTTAAAGTAGTAAAAACATATAATATTCAAAAGAAATTTTGAACTGTGGTGGAGGTGTTGTGAGACAATTTAGTCAGGATCTTTCTCTTTATATGGGATTTTTAAACTATTTAAAAAGTATAAAACCCGTCTTCTTTTAGAACCCCCGTTGTCCTGGTATTGGAAGACAGGAGAAAGATCAGGTTTTTATCATATATTCCTTAAAATGCAGTGATTAGTTTTCAAGAGTCTGAAGAGACAAGGAGTTGAGGCCCTGCCCTGGGGAACTCAGCATATGTCCAGGAGATCATTTGGAGGAGAGAGAGCATCAGCAAACTTAGTACATTAGACCTAAGGGAAAGAGCTGGCCTGTAAGAGGCCCTGTATGGAAAGTGATCGCCAAGGGGCTTGTCAGTAGTGCCCGATGTTCACTTGTATTGTGATCTGTATTCTACTTATTATCGAACATCTTTCACTTTTGGGAAAATACTACTAGATAGAATAGTCTGGTGGTCAATGAAATTTGAGGAAAAAAGGAGGACAGACTGTTCTGTTCCTTCCCACACCTTCTACCCTGCTCTTAATATGATATGGTGAGGTAAGGTAAGAATGAACATGACCTTTACCCAGGTGGTTGAGATCTGAGCCAGACACAACAAGTCAGAATGAAAATAGGTAGATAGCCATTAAAAATTTGTCATCCCACCACCCTCTCCAACCACCAGATTCTACCTGGAAATCAAGAGAAATATTTAGGAGGTTGCTGAATGCTCAGGTGTTTTATAATGTTAATGAAGAAAAGTTAATTATGAACATGAAAGTCACACAGGGTCTTATAGGAAGTATATTAAAATCCTTCAAAAAATGCAAAGTATTCTATAAATCCATTTCCAATACCAAATCTTAAATACATTTATTCTATTAAATACAAGCATCAAAAAGCAGGTCTTCTCAGTTTTGTTTACTGCTACAATCCCTAATCCTAGATCACTGGCTGACACAAAGCAGGTACTCAACAATATCTGTAAATAAATGAAGACTTTATAATATACAAGTAATAAATTTCTCTTGCAATTTGTTAAAAGTTGTTTTTGATAATTTAATTGGAATTTATGCCGAGCCACAAATATTTTTCAAATATATTTTTAAAATAGTTTTCAGCATGATACTTTTTCAGTTTATTTATCAGAAAGTACAACTTATCTCTCTTTGCGTAAGTTCTTACTTTTTTTAAGCTGCATGTGGTTAAATTCACATTAAAAGTTGAAGGAGGATAGTTTTTAAAAAATATGTACAAATAATTTTTAAGTAAATATTTTGTGAAGCAAATAACTGATTTTTCTTTTTACTTTTTTTGCCTAATATTTGGATTGTATTATAGTCTTTAAAATGAGTCTTTGCACTTTTCTTTTTTTCTCTGAAGACTGATGTTTCTGCCATAGTTAACTAGGCAGAACTTTAAGAACTTTATCAGAAAACAAACAAACAAACTGCAGAAACGAATGCTTTTCAGGGAAATGGAGCTGTGTTTTTTCTTTGGAGCCTAGTCAGAATTAGTTAACACTAAGGAAATAAGAAAATATTTCTGTTCTTAACACATACCACATTTGCCACAAGCAGTAAAGTAAAGCTTCACATTTGCAACAACAGAATTTGGCCTGACATTTCCAGCCCTGATGCTCTCAGCTGCATGGTACAGCCCCCAAAGAAATGAGCAGCTATTGTTGTCTCTTGCCAAGACCAGAATTTTGAACTGTAACCAGGAAGAGGTATTTTCCCCATTTATATGCACACTGATAATTAGGTTCAAGGAAATGAAGTGCCTAGAATGGAAATTGAGGTTTTGTTTTTTAATGTGAACTTGTTTGATACCAGCTTCCTCTCTTCTGACAGATGGATTCTTTTTGGCAGATGATTATGCAAACTGTTCCTTTCGTGCTTGTCTACATGAAATGTATTCTATAAACACATTGAAGCATCATGCTCCTCTGAGTCTTCAGTGCTTGGGAATGTATTAGCACCATGATGATTTGGATGACAGGATTCAAAAGTGTCTGAAAGTAGAAGCTGGGGTAATACTCATGCGATTGCTTTTGTTCTCTCAAGGGCCCTGGTAGATAATAATGTGGTTCCCTTGAAATTTTAAAAGGAAAAGAAATGAACTCACAGATAATAGAGGAAAATCCAAACATGCAAATTGTAAATTGTTTTTAATAAATGTTTTAACAGGTACTAGAAAACTAATGCATTTGGAAAGCAGTGCTCAGGCACATTTAAAATGAATGTCAGGCACTCACAGGAGTATTCTGCCTCTCATGATCTAATTATAAGGGTCATATTTTCTCATGATTTAGCAGTTTTAATGATTGTGCCAATATTTCGACTACCAAGAGACCTCCCTCTTTGTATTTCTGCAATCAAGGATATAAGACCTGACACAATAGTACTTTTGCAACCCAAATTTTAGTGAGAGTTTTTTTGAGGAACTACTACTACTGCTGCTGCTACTAACACACAGACACACACACACACACACAAATCCTTATTTTAGGAGAGAAAGTCACACTGCTTTAACTGAGGCATGGGTAACTTGTGTTAATTAAACAGTTCTGGGCATTCACTTGGGCAGTCTGAGAACGCTGTATCACACATTCACTGGGTCGTTGGGAGGCTAACCCACACTCTGGTCTGCCACCTTAGCTAAAATCCTGAAAGCTAGTCTCCCTGAGGGCATTATTAGAACCCTAATATTTCTTTCTTATTAACTGACATTATAGGAGATTTTGTAGGAGACAAAGGGGAAGGAAAGAAAGATGAAAGACTTCTGATATCCTTTCAGTAAGGGTTTGGTAAAGACATATAGGACACTAAGGGGAACAAAAGAGAGTAAAGGACTATGTCCTTTGGATTCCACAAGCATGATATACTATCTGAAAATTAGATTTTTTTCTTGAAATAGACTACAACCTTTTATCTTCCACTAATTAAAGCTGTTCATCACAAAAGGATGACACATGGTTATAGATGTTCCTGAACAAGTGTGGTGGTGACAGCAAGTGCCTTGAATTATGCAGAAAAGAGTAGAAGAAAGCGTGTGTGTTTGTGAGAATGTGTGTGTTTATAAAATTATGATCTAACTCTAAATGTTGTGTGAGACCAGCTCCCATGCAAAGCAAATAGAGAGGCAGCCAATCCATGAGAGATACTCAAAACACAGCTGTAGCCATATACTGGGCACTTTCTTGTGATTGAATTAGGGATTTTGATGTTTCCAATTAATCACTACACATTTAAGCAGGCCAATTCAGATTGCTTTGGTTTGTGATAATTAAACCAACGCTATCTGGATGTTTGGCTTGTAGGTGTAAAACATCATTGTTATAGACCAGTTATTGAAATCTAATTCAGTTAGAATCTAGTTTCTTAATTTGGTGGACCCATATTTGAGAGACAATGAGAAAAGCGTTTGAGGTTATAAAGGATGAAACTATAAGCTTCTAGTATTCTTTACCCCTATTACTACATAATCAGATTCTCTTTGATAGTCAAATTAGTAGAACAGAAATAGTAATTTATTAAATTAATATGTATTGAGGCATTGCTTTGGGTGAAAGAGATATAACAAAGAACAAGGCAAACAAATTTCCTTATTTTATGTAGCTTGTTTTCTACTTTGGGTGGGAGTGTATATATATATATATATATATATATATATATATATATATATATATAT